>NC_041002.1:23218466-23546605 GCF_004193775.1 Glycine soja | reverse complement strand
CTTGCTTCATATTATCCCCCATGGCTTCGAAAACCACCTTGTCCTCTAGGTGATAACTAGCTTTCAGCTGGTCCCAGTCTTCCCTAGAAGTATCATCTGGAGACAAACCTTCCTACTGAACTAACACCTGCAGTTTAGATTCAGTAGTAGTCAAATCCCAACAAGTCTGTAATATAGCTAAAGGGACAATAAGTGGTTGATTGTCAATGGATGAAGCCGACAAAGGTAATGGAGAGATGGGGTACGAGGTCGAGTGGTGGAAAGGTTTCAGCAAAGAACAATGAAACACAAGGTGAACTCACGTGCCATTAGGTAATTGAAGCTTATAAGCGGCCTTACCAATACACTCTGGAATCTGATAGGGTCCATAGTATCACTTGTCTAGCTTAGTAGCATGGGTTCCTGAGACAATGGATTGCCTATGAGGATGCAATCTGACCATTACCCAAGCCCTTGCGTTATAGTTGACATCTCTACGTTTGGTATCAACAATACATTTTATAGTAGCTAGGGCCTTTAAAAGTTTTTTTTCGTAATTCCGTGAAAATAGATTCCCTATTTGTTAAGAACTCATCGATAACTTTCCACATTAGAAGTTTCACCAATGTATTGTGGAATGGTAAAAGGTTTCCCGCCGAAGGTAATCTCATATGGAGAAGACCCTGAACCCGAATGCCAGGAAGTGTTATAGGACCATTCAACCTAGTTTAGAAACCGGCCCCATGAAGAAGGCTTCTTATGAAAAAAAAGCATGAAGGTACTATTCAATAACACAATTGAGTACTTCAATTTGTCTGTCAGTCTGCGGATGATACGCCGAACTCATCCGTAGTTGAGTGCCACTTAGCCGGAAAAGCTCTTTCCAAAAACGACTGATGAACAGAGGATCGCGATCTGAAACCAAGCTTCTGGGCATCCCATGAAGTTTTCTGACAATGTCCATAAAAAGTACCACGACAGAGTGTGAGGTATGGTGAGTGGGAAGCATGCCAAGATGAATGCCTTTCAATAAACGGTCTACCACCACCAAAATGGTAATGCGTCCTTGATACACTGGTAGGCCAACGATAAAGTCGAGAGAGAGGTCCTCTCATGGCTAGAAGGGGACCGGGAGGGGACAAAGTAACCTAACTGCTTTTTGGGTTTCGTACTTCATGTGTTGGCAGTCAACACAAGCTGCGATAAAGCATTCCACGTCCTTTTGGATTCCACGCCAAGTGAAGTTCTCACTGAGGTGTGCTAGAGTCTTGGCAACTCCCATGTGCCCACCTGTTGGCGACAAATGATACTCCATGAGCAGGGTTGGGATGAAGTGTGATCCTGGTGGTAACTAAATATGACCCCCTTTTAGAATCAAATCCTGGGCAATAGAATAGTCAGAATATGTCGCAGGGTCATTAGAGATAGCTTGACGCAACTTGAGAAATACGGGGTCATTCATAAGATGTTGTTTAAGTTCTCCCAAAAATGGAAAACATGGAACTAAAAATAGCAATAGAGAGCTCAAGGTGGCTTTTGGAATCCTAGACAAGGCATCTGTAACCACGTTCGCCTTATTGGAACGATAGTGGATCTCGTAATCAAAGCCCATAAGTTTAGCGAGGTACATTTGTTGCTCCAACTTCTGCACCACCTGGGTCATCAACTCCTTGAGGCTCCGATGGTTTGTGAGAATGATAAAGTGATGGCCCAACAAGTATTGGCGCCATTTCTTTATTGCAGTGGTGATAGCAAATAGCTCCCAGGCATAAGTGGATGCGTGAAGAAGCTTTGGAGTAAAAGGCTTACTAAAGAAGGCAATAGGGTGGCCTTTCTGCGATAAGACTGCACCCATGTCGACACCAAACACGTTTGTTTCCAAGGAAAAAGGGATAATGAAGTCCGGCAAGAGTAAAGTAGGGGCTATAGAAAGCACATCCTTCAATCCAGTGAAAACTTGTTGCGCCTTAGATGACCACTCAAAGGGGTACTTCATAAGTAACCTGGTTAAATAAGCTGCAATGGAGGCATAGCCACGAATAAATCGGTGATAGAAACCCGAGAGGCCCAAAAAACTGTGCAAGGCCTTGGAGGAATGAGGTGTGGGTCACTGCTAAATGGCTTGGACCTTAGCCGACACTGGTTCAACTCCTTGTGCAAAAACCAGGTGACCCAAGAACTCAACTTGTTGCTGGGCAAAGGTGCACTTGGATAGTTTGAGGAAGAACTGACCATCTAGAAGGACCTGAAAGGCCTTTTCCAAATGAACCAAGTGTTCGTCGAAGGTTCTGCTACAGATCAAGATGTCGTCAAAAAATACAACGATGAAGTGACGAAGATATGGCTGGAAAATAGCATTCATGGTCGCCTGGAACAATGAAGGAGCATTGCACAATCCAAATTGCATCACCCTAAACTTATAGTGGCCATGATGCATGCGAAAAGCTATCTTACAAACATCATCCTCATGCATCTCAAAATTTGATGATAGCCTTGGAGAAGATCGAGTTTGAGAATCAACTCGCACCACCAAGCTCGTCAATCATCAGTATTGGAACACGATCCTTGATAGTTATTGCATTGAGTGCATGATAATCTACACAGAATCTCCAGGTTCCATTGTGCTTTCTAACCAATAGAATAGGTGAGGAAAAAGGACCGGTGTTGGGACGAATGAGGCCCTTCTGTAACATTGAATCCACCTGAGCCTCGATTTTGTGTTTCTGGAAGTGAGGATAACGATAAAAATGCACATTGATTGGGTCTGAGTTGGGAAGTAAGTGAATATGATGATTGGTAGGTCGTGGTGGAGGTAAGGTTTCTGGGGTCTAAAACAGGGAAGCAAATTTAGTTGTGAGAAGTTGGATTTCAGGGATGAGTTGAGTGGAATGGGTTTGGGTTGAAGGAAGCTTAGTGGAAATAATTCGTATGTGGAAGAATCCACTGGTACCATCTCTTCAGACCAGACGACGAAGTTGGGGTAGGGTGATGAGATGGAGGGTGGATTCAGTGTCACCCTGCAACTCAATGAGTCGCCTACCATGGATGAACTTCATAGTCAAGTCATTGTAGTCCGTAAGAATCGGGCCTAGGGATTTGAGCCATTACACCACTAGCACAAGGTTTGCACCGCATAATGGCAATACATGGAAGTCAACGGAGAAAACAACATCCTGAATATGCACCGTCATGTCCTCACAAAGAAGATGACAGTGGAGCTGATGGCCATTGCCCACCATCACACGAAGTGGTGTTGTGGCCCGAGTTAGAAGGCCCAAATTGTGGACCAAGTGCTCCTGGACAAAGTTATGGGTGCTACCCCTGTCGATTAATATCACCACTTGTTGGTCTACGATATGGCCCAACAGGCACAAGGGCTCAGGGGCCAGATGGCCCGAAAGAGTGTGCAGGCTAATTTGTGTCGGGTACAAGATCCGGTTTCGAGGTGATATGTTGAAGGCCATCATCGTTATCCTCAATCAAGAGGAAAACCTTGGAGGCATATTTGTGGCCATGATGAAATTTATAATCGCAATTGAAATAGAGGCCGCCCTCGCGTTGCGAGGCCAACTCCTCCAGGAAAAGTCTTTTGACCGGCAACGAAGGAAAAGGTTTGAGAGGTGTGGGCAACAACAGAGGAGGGGGCGAAGGAGTGGAAGTGGAAATAGATGAGAGGGTCGTAGAAGGTGAAAAAGGAGTTCTATCATGAAACGAATGACGATTATCCACAAATTTATCTTCCTGAAGTTAAGCCAAGTCTGCGGCCTAGAATAACGTCAATGGCTATAAGGCTTGAACCTCATGACGCATCTTCGGGGCCAAGATGGAAATAAAGCAACTTAAACGAAAAGGGGGAGGAAGGCCTATAGTTCGATTCGCCAGGTTCTTGAACTCAGAGAGGTAAGCGTTCACAGTGCTACGTTGAGTTAATTTATATAGAGCTCTAGAGGGGTCTTCATATTGCGAAGTAGCGAAGCGAGTTTGAAGGGCTAGAAGGAAGACAGACCATGAAGTAACTTGGTCATTGCTTGTCATCCATTGGAATCAGGCGAGAGCTCAACCTTCCATGTAAAAAGAAGCAATGGTCAGGCTTTTGTGTTTCAGAGTTGAATGATACCTAAAAAACTGGGTGATCTTAAAGATCCAACCAAGAGGATCCACGCTATCGAACCATTGAACCTCAAGCTTCATGCAATGAGCATGGAAAAGTGAAGTAGAAGATGGATTGGCAGAGGAAGATAAGGGGGAGTGGTTAGGCGAGTCTGGGTTAGGCATCTTATGGAGAAGCTCCTCGAGCTTGAGAGCCACAGAGTGGAGCATATCACCAAGTGATATATGATGATTAATAAGTTTGGTGATGGCTTCTTATAATCTGTCTATGGTGGCTGATGTAGCTCCATGTGGAGCTTGTAGGTCTTGGATCTTCTTCATCAATGGAGTTTGCTTCTTGAAGATGAATGGCAACAAAATGGAGAAGGAAGAAAGATGATTGGAGACACCACTTCAAGGAGAAGATGAGTCAAGAAGAAGCTCACCACCATAGGAAACCATGGACAAGAGCTTGAAGGTAGGAGAAGATGAGTGGAGGAAGAGGGAGAGAAGGAGCACGAAATTTTGTGCCTCAAATAAGGTCTGAACTTTGAAGTGTAATTCTCAAATGATCAAAGTTGAAAAAAATGCACACACATGGCCTCTATTTATAGCCTAAGTGTCACACAAAATTGGAGGAAAATTTGAATTTCCACTTGAATTTGAAATTGAATTTGTGGAACCAAATTTTGGAGCCAAAATTTCATTAATTATGATTAGTGAATTTTAGCTATGGTTCAGCCTACTAATCCAAGATCAAGTCCAAGATTTTCCACTATGTGTGCTTAGGTATCATGAGGCATGTAAAGCATGAAGGACATGCACAAAGTGTGACTATATGATGTGGCAATGGGGTGTAGCAAGCAAATGCTCACCTCCCCCTCTAAAATTTAATTGGATTGGGCTTCTCCCAATTCAATTAAATTTATTTCCCAACACACATCAAATATTCACTTAATGCATATGAAATTACAAAACTACCCATAATACAAAAACTAGTCTAGGGTACCCTACCTACATTATGGAGCCCTAAATACAAGGCCCAAAAATAATGAAACCTTAATCTAATATGTACAAAGATAAGTGGGCTCATACTTACCCCATGGGCCCGAAATCTACCCTAAGGCTCATGAGAATCCTATGGCCTTCTCTTGCATCTCTGGCCCAATCTTCTTGGAGTCTTCTATCCAATGCTCTTGGGGGGTAGGATTGCATCATTCCCCCCCCCCCTGAAAAGGATTTGACCTCAAATCCAGAGGTTCTTGAAACTCTGGGCTTCTTTCCCCAACACCTGTAAAAAGAATAAAAATATATATATTAGTGGTGTTTGGTATGTTAGAGTAAGGTAAGGTCTGAAAACCCATTTCTTGGGCATCTTCCCATGAGGGAACATGGTTCCTCACCAACTCAATGAGTGGTGCTACAAGTATAGAAAAATATTGTGGAAGCAATGCCTTCCAAGGTTATTTTGATGATGCCAAAGAATCAAGAGTCAAGCAAATTCCTAAGATTCAAGAATGAAGTTTTCAAGAATCAAGTTTCAAGAATCAAGATTCAAGAATAATCAAGATCAAGATTCAAGACTCAAGATTCAAGAATCAAGAGAGGAATCAATCAAGATAAGTATTAAATTTTTTTTTTCAAAACATTGAGTAGCACATGAAGTTTTCACAAAATCTTTTATCAAAGAGCTTTACTCTCTGGTAATCGATTACCAGAAGGTATTAATCGATTACCAGTAGCCAACATTGTTTTTCAAACTGATTTACAAAGCTGTAATCAATTACCATAAACATGTAATCGATTATCAGTGTTTTAAAACGTTAAGATTTTCAAAATTCAAAATGAAAAGTCACATCTGTTGATGTGTAATCGATTACACCTTAATGGTAATCGATTACCAGTGACTGTTTTCGAAAAATTCATTTCCAAAAGTCATAATTCTTCAAGTGACTTGTTTCTGAAGATTCTTTCAAAAGTAATAACTTTTTAAGTAATTAGTTTTAAAGGAATTGCCAAGAGTTACAAGTTTTGACTTGAGTCATCAAGAAATTATAAATATGTGACTTTGCCATGAAACATATTCATTCATCTCAATCATCTCTTTCAATCAATCTTTCAATATTTTCTTTCATCTCTTTCAACAGATTTTTTTTTATTCATATTTCTAAAAGTTTTTGTTCAAAACTTTCTCTTTCAAGAAAATTTCTTTGTTCAAAAACTTGTGCTATTCATCTTTTTCATTCTCTTCTCCCTTTGCCAAAAAGAATTCGCGAAGGACTAATCGCCTGAATTCTTTTGTGTCTCTCTTCTCCCTTTGCCAAAAAGAATTCGCCAATGACTAACCACCTAAATTCTTTTTGTGTCTTTCTTCTCCCTTTTCCAAAAGAACGAAGGATTAATCGCCTGAATTCTTTTGTGTCTCTCTTCTCCCTTTGCCAAAAAGAATTCGCCAAGGACTAACCACCTGGATTCTTTTTGTGTCTCTCTTCTCCCTTTTCCAAAAGAACGAAGGACTAACCGCCTGAATTCTTTTGTGTCTCCCTTCTCCCTTGTCAAAGAATTCAAAACGACACAGTCTGAGAATTCTTTTGATTCTTCCCTTTCCCTTATACAAAAGATTTCAAAGGACTAACCGCCTGGGATATCTTTTGTATCCCCCTTCACAAAGTTTCAAAGGACTAACCGCCTGAGAAATTTGTCTTAACACATTGGAGGGTACATCCTTTGTGGTACAAGTAGAGGGTACATCTACTTGGGTTGTTGTAACTGAGAACAAGAGAGGGTACATCTCTTGTGGATCAGTTCTAGTGGAGGATACATCCACTAGGTTGTTCAAAGAGAACAAGGGAGGGTACATCCCTTGTGGATCTTTGCTTGTAAAGGATTTTACAAGGTTGAAAAGAAATCTCAAGGACCGCAGGTCGCTTGGGGACTGGATGTAGACACGGGTTGTTGCCGAACCAGTATAAAACTCTTGTGTTTGTCTTCTTCTTCCCTATACTATTTAATTTCCGCTGTGCACTTCAATTACCACTTTTACTTTTGGTTAAGTTTATATTTTTGTTCTTTACTTTCTTAACACCATAGTAAAAGCCTAAGAAGGGTAGTTTTTTAATTAGTAAAGGTCTAGTAATAATTAATTCAACCCCCCCTTCTTAATTATTTTGAGGCCACTTGATCCAACAAATATGGGACAAACCTTTTGTAAAAGTTTGTTAAGTCATGGAAGCCCTAAATTTTCCTTATACTTGGTGGAGTGGGCCACTCATGAATGACCTTTATTCTCTTAGGGTTTGTGGGAACCCCTTGATCACCATTTAAAAAATTAAGGAAAGTAATGAAATAAAACATATCTTTTTTTTTTTTATATTTTCATGTTGATTACTCCTACCAAAAAGTATGACAAACCTAAAGTGTCCCATATGAGCACCTAGATTTATATTGAAACAAAAAATAGGAACAAACCTACCTAATGAGTCCCTATGTATGTGAATCATGAAGATGTTGGATGCATGGGTGATTTTACAAAAGAGGGTTGCACCACTCAACACATTCACCATTCCACCTATCATAGGGATTTGGTGCCTCATAATACCTATTTTATGCACCAACAAAGCACAAGGATTTAAGCTCTTACGAACCAAACCCTTATCCAACAACTCCTTTACTTGAGGAATAATCTCAAGCCCAAGAGGTGTGGCAGTGCTAACAAGTGTCGTTTTACAAAGGAGAAGATGTGGAGGTTGTCTAAGAGGGTAAGTTTCTTTAATGTTTGCCTTTATTGCAAAATGACTTTCCTTCTTAGCTAACCTCTTGGAGGAGACAATTACCTCTTTACACTTCTCCTTAACCGTTAAAGGTTGTCCTTCTTCTTGGGGGTAGATTTCTTCACTAGATTCTTCCCCTTTTGCTTCTTCACTTTCACTAGTGGAAGGTGAATTAGTAGCCTCATCTTGGCTACTATAAATGTCTTGGCCCCTCATAATCATGGTTTTCTTGGTGTGGCATTGAGAAGTAATGTGTCCTCTTCCAAGACATTTAAAACACTTTATAAAGCTAGTCTTCTCTTGCATACTAGCCTTAGGGGGTTGTTTTTCTATTGTCTTCCCCTTATCATCTTTAGGCTTAGAAGGTGCTGCCCCTAAGATGCCTTGACCTTGGTCTTTCTTTGGATAAGAGTGAGGACCATAAGATTTTGAAGTAGACTTCCTTTTAAGTTGTTGCTCTACCCTTATTTCCCAATCTAAGTAAGTCTCTACATTGTCTTTCCCATGGAAGTATGGGAGGTTAATGTTAGCCTCTTGAGGCTTTCTTTCCTCTTCTCTCCTATGGGAGTGAGGTATAAGATTTGACCTATGCCTTCCTTCATAATAGTTACGAAGTTCTTCACTTAGGCTCTTGCAAGGGTCATGACTACTATAGGAGGCATGTTTTTCTTTTCTTAATTCTTTTAGTATTTTCCTTCTTTCCTCTTCCCTTATTTGTTCCCTCTCATCTTGATTTATTTTCTACCCTCTCTTTTCCTTTTTCTTTTCTTTCTAGTTTTTCTTTCCATAACTTGATGGAACTCAACTCATCTAAGATTCTAGATAAAAGGTCCTTATGACTAGTACCCTCACCATTAACACTAGATGAATGATGACTCATATTGGTTCCTAAGTTGTGGTTCTTTCTTGTTGGGGGTTTGCAAAAGGTAAAAGCTAGGGTTCAAAAGAACTCAAGATAAGCATGATAAGCAAGAAGAAAGTATTATGTAATAACAAGATAAACTAGGCGTGACTAGTAAAGAAAATAAGCTATGAAAGTAAACAAGAAATTAAAGTGTAAGAAATGTAAAGTAGGCGGATCCTAAGAGTGTTTGGATGACCACATTTAAGGTTCCCAACAAAACACTCACTATCCTAAGAGAAAAATTGCTTAAAATTATTACACACAAATGGAAGTTTGGTAACCTATTGGAGGCTTCCAACACACTTCCAATGAAAGGCCTTTTTTGTTACAAAATTTGAAAGCAATGAAGGTAAGTAAATTGCCAATTACAAAATTACAAAATAGTCCTAAATTTTGGTGGTTGTGATCTCTTTGGTGATTCACTCAATTTGGAGTGCTTCTTAGTCCAATAGTTCTTAAGGTGGTTGGCCCCTTGCTTCTTGACTCAAATTCTTTAAGGGATGACACCAATCCTCCTTTCCAATTTCCAATATGGCAACTCACAAACAACGAAACAAAGAAACAAGAAATAACCAAAGACCAAAAAATAAAATAAAAGTTAAACCAATAGATTTTTAGCAAGACAACTTTTCAAGGATTATTCAACAATTAAAGCAATAAAAATCACACAAAAGCAAGCTAGGACTCAAAGAGAAACCTAGAATGGCTCTAGAGTAGAGTAAAAAAAACTAAAAAAATAAGACTCAAGAAACCTCTAATTTTGGCACTTGTTTTCACACTAATTTTCAATTGAAATTTTAGAACTAATATTGGTATAAAATAGGCACCAATTATAGAACAAATTTTGAGCCAAAACAACAAGCACACTTCCCTCTCACTTTTTTTTCTTGGACACTAATATTTCCTGCTAACTTGTGTGATTTTTTGTATTTTTTCCTTTTACCCAAATCACTTGGTTCTTTTTTTCTAATTTTGGTCCTGATGTAAAGAAAATTCCTTAAAAATTTAAGCTTAATATTCGCAGTGACCAATTCCCATTAATTTTTATAAGTTTGTATGTTCAAGCTGCCAACACCAGCGATTTCAACCTAGAAATCAAGAGTAGTGTTTATGTTGCTTAAGGCTTGGATAATTACAATTTGTGTTTGCTTATGCTAAAATGTCTTGGATAAAACAATTCAAGAGAGCTTAAGACTTATTTTGATTCACAAATCCAGCCACAACTCAGCACCACAACTCAATTTCTTCATAGGTGTCACAACCTACCCTTCGGCAGGAGGACGATGCGGGACTCGCGGGTGCGTGTTCCAAGAAAGGAATACGCGCGGAGTCGCCACCAACATTTATTTGAGGAAAACGTCGGAAAAATTGGAAAAGACGTGGTCTACACATTTTTAGTGAAAGGTCCGGGAGTTGTGTTTATGGACGGGGAAGGTATTAGCACCCCACGCGTCCGTCACAAGAGACGGTAGCCTTTAATCAAATGTGCAAACATGACTTCAATTTGTTTTATGTTCCCTTTTACGTCTTTATGTCTTTTTGTACCTTTTATATTTTTTATCTTTTTGTGGTCGACAAAGTTGTTTCCCTTTGCTCCTACGTATTCCTCAATTGTGATGAGAAAATCAGACCTACATAGTTCTTTTGTGAACAAAGCGTTTTTGGTTAAGTTATTTTTTATCCTTTTTTGCAAGATATGTTTTTATTGAATGAAAGGTCATTTAAGGCATTGGACCATTAGACAATCTTTCGATTCTTTTGAAAAGTGAGAAAACATTAAGGCATTGGACCATTAATGGTTTCTTTATTTTTGAAAGAGGTAACAAAGTTACATATTGATTTTAGGCTTTTTAGAAATCTACACTTAACCAATAAAAGCGGAAAAGACCATTTCAAGGCGTTGGACCTTTGAAAATGGCTTTTTTAGGCGATGACAAATGTTTGGTTTATGAATTGATTTTAGCCTTAGTTTCACTTTGGTTATTAGTCGATTCGATTTAAGAAAGAGAAATCCCAAAGAAAAACGTCCGATTGATTTTTTTGATTTAGTTTACTAAAAGATATTTTTATTATTATATTATTATTTTACCTCTTTTTGGTTTCCAACGTGGTTACGGCATGGACGAACGGTCGGATTTCATTTTAACAGAAATTAACGAATGTTACAATTCAAATGATCGGTGGAAATTTATTTTATTTTTGATTAGGGGAGAAAATGACTTAAGTAAATGACTAAAGCACGTCAAAAGGGGGGTACGAAAAGTAAATGAAATGAAAATAAAAGCACGTGAAACAAATGAGGACCACTAAGGGTACATAGAATGAATTGAAAAGTTCGATTTCGGGAACTTACCGGTTGATGACCGAAGAACGACGAAGAACAAACGAAGAACGGTTGAAAATCTTCGCGAAATCACCCACGGAAACGTTACGGAAGCGCCTCGGCTTGGATTTTCTTCACGGAAACAATTTTTCTCACTAATTTTAAGTGAATCTCATATACCAGGAGGGTTGAACATTTTTGTTCTTCCCTCCTTCCCCTATTTATAGGAAAAGGAAGGAGATGCTTGCCACCCAGCTCGCCCAGGCGAGCTAAGTTGCTTCCTCCAGAAGCAACCGCCTTCTGGAGGAACATCCTGGAAGGCCCAAGTGGGCCTAGTTGCTATTTGAACCCCCATTTTTACTAAATACACCCCCTGCCTTTTTTTGGTGATTCTTTTTCCGTAAAGTTACGGAAACTTACAAATTTCATAACGATACTTGTTTTCTTTCCGTAATGTTGCGGAACCTTACGAATTATGTAATCATCCCTTTTTTGCCTTCCGGAACGTTACAGAAATTTACAGATTGCGCACTAACACTTCCTTTTAATTTTCGGCATGTCACGGAACTTCACGGATTGTGCTACAACGCTTTTCTTTTGGCTTTCGGCATGTCTCGGAATTTCACAAATTACCTAACGATGGGTGCCAAATACCTCGAAGTGGTCAAACGAGGGTCGCATCCCAACTTCGGATGGTCCCCGAACGAAATTAGGGTATGACAATAGGCATCATATAGGAAACTTAGAAAACAAAACAAAGTTCAACAACAAGACTACTTCTAGGAATTGATTTAGAACATGTTATGAACTAAATAACATGCATGAATTTGAATCAAAATTCAAAAGATAGGCTAAGAATGACAAGAATATATGAACAAATGTATCTAGAATTCAATCAACAAAATCAAAATTCAACACAAACTTAGAACATAATGTGACAATTATTATGACTAAACATGACTCTAAGACAACATGGATTAAGTGATTTACACTAAGATTTTTGTGTTTTTTTTTCTAATCAATATTTTGGATGAAAATTTAGATCTAAAGGTTCAGCACAAGAAGATTATGACTGAAAAATGATAGAACCTAAAATCAACACAAAAACATGATTCAGGAGTAGATCTATAAAATTTGAACCATAGAAATCCAAGAACAAGTGTAGATCTAAGATTTAATCGGTTTATTTTTTTGAATCTACTGTAAACAGAACCAAACCACAAGACAATGGAGGATATACATGGAGAATAAGATGAAGAATAAGGAATTAAAGTGAATTGACCCAACAAAAAGATAGAGGAAGCAAAAGAACATCACCTAGATGAAAATGCCCTTGATACCACATGATGTAGCTCCGTGTGGAGCTTGTAGGCCTTGGATCTTCTTCATCAATGGAGTCCCTTGCTTCTTGAAGATGAATGGCAGCAGAATGGAGAAGGAAGAAAGATGATTGGAGACACCACTTCAAGGAGAAGATGAGTCAAGAAGAAGCTCGCCACTATAGGAAGCCATGGACAAGAGCTTGAAGGTTGGAGAAGATGAGTGGAGGGAGAAGGAGAAAAGGAGCACAAAATTTTGTGCCTCAAATGAGATCTGAACTTTGAAGTGTAATTCTCAAATGATCAAAGTTGAAAAAAATGCACACACATGGCCTCTATTTATAGCCTAAGTGTCACACAAAATTGGAGGAAAATTTGAATTTCCACTTGAATTTATGGAGCCAAATTTTGGAGCCAAAATTTCACTAATTATGATTAGTGAAGTTTAGCTATGGTTCAGCCCACTAATCCAAGATCAAGTCCAAGATTCTCCACTAGGCGTGCTTAGGTGTCATGAGACATGTAAATCATGAAGGACATGCACAAAGTGTGACTATATGATGTGGCAATGGGGTGTAGCAAGCAAATGCTCACCCCCCTCTAAAGTTTAATTGTATTAGGCTTCTCCCAATTCAATTAAATTTATTTCCCAACACACACATCAAATATTCACTTAATGCATGTGAAATTACAAAACTACCCCTAATACAGAAACTAGTTTAGGGTACCCTACCTACATTATGGAGCCCTAAATACAAGGCCCAAAAATAATGAAACCTTAATCTAATATGTACAAAGATAAGTGGGCTCATACTTACTTAGCCCATGGGCCCAAAATCTACCCTAAGGCTCATGAGAACCCTAGGGCCTTCTTTTGCATCTCTAACCCAATCTTTTTTGAGTCTTCTATCCAATGCCCTTGGGGGGGGGGGGGGTAGGATTGCATCGGTTGCCTTCGAACGGGTAGATTCCGCCATGGATGAAGACAATGAGAGCACCAAAATGTTAGAGCAAACAAGGTGAGGAAGGGATAAGATGCCTGGCTTCGAGGGCTAGGAACCTCCAAGCAAAGAGAAAATTAAATTCATAAGGTAATTTCATTCATGCCTCTGCCTTATTACAATATTCCTATATATAACCTTACTTGGATAACAAAATTGTGATTCTATAATAACATAATCCTAATAAAAAATAAATGGAAATGGAAAACATGATTAAGCACTATCCCTAGCTAGTGCCAACTCAACCTAAAACCGTTAGACATAGTCCCTAAGGTACCCAGGTGTGGTGACCTTTCTCGTGGACCTTTCCGTTAAGGTGGACTGCATCCGTGGTTCCTACTTCCTATTAGATATGTAGTTAAACATGATTTACTTCTATGTTTCTCATTGGAATTTCAATGTGATACCCGTACGGTTTTTTCTGGAGCCGAAACATGTTTTTATATTCTTAGCGATAAGTTTTAACTCGATTAATTGGTGAATGTGAACCTTTTACTCCGTTTATAATTTTTATATTGAGTTATGAAGTAAATCTTTTTAAATTACTCCCGTTATTCTATGTTTCCTTTCACTAAATGCATGTCAGGGTAGAAGGTCTTACAATTAATAGAGGAAAAATATAGCGATAAAAAATATTAAACATTTTATTTAGTGGCTAAAAGTGAAATTAGGAAAAAAGTTTAAGACCCAAAATATAATTAATCTTAAACTATTTCTTATCCCATCGAGAAATTTTTTTGAATCCGCCACTGATTAAATCTATTGGAGTGCACCATAAACATACATACCAGTTTCTCTAATAGTTGTGGCATTTGATCACAACTTTGACTATTCAAGTCTAAATTCCTGAAATTCAAGAAAAAGCCAATTACCGTTGTGTTTTTTGAAATTTTGAAAAACAAGGAAAATGTCAGAAATGGAAATTAACTATATAAGCAATTAACCAAGTTAGAGTCGAAGGCAGCAACATATGCAGTTAAGAAACTAGAAATCTCAATTATATAATATCGTTAAGTTTAAAAAAGAAAACTCATGAGTGAATTTTTTTAAAAATAACGTAAAAAACAAAGGGAAAAAGAGTATTATTATCATCAATGAAACCACTGTTAAAATTTGGTAAACATAGCAGTGTGACACATCTACCTTTGTTGTCTAGTAGTAATATATATGTCTATATTTAAGTCATTTTTAATTTATCTTACCAGGATAAAAGACTTTTCTTATTTTGCTTAGCTCTCTAGTGACATCCACTGTATTCATTCTCTCTTTTGGTGATTCCGCTGAACAAGCAAGTCCAATCTTAAAGACTGAAACTAAACACTTTCCAATAGTTGGAGCAAGAATGCAAGTGTTTTCTTCTTCTATTATTGCTTTTCCTTGTTTTGGTATAAGTGATGGGTGCAAAATCTGTAAAAGATTATTGGGAAAAGAATTTTCCACAAAGTGATGCAGATTTTCACCATTTTTAAAGATTTCATCTGTGGGTCTTCTTCCAGTAAGCATCTCTAACATAAGAATCTCGAAACTATACATGTCGCCATTCATAGACACCTTAGAACCCATTCCATACTCTAAAATATATAGAAAAAAATTTCAATACTATGCAATTAGTGAATAAATATCAAGTTTTCATCGAAAGATAGGGGAATTCAAACAAAAAACAACAACAATGATTCAAAATTTAAGAACATACCTAGAGGAGCATAGCCAGTAGTTCCCTTCATCCCAACTATACTTGTTTGTGTAGAACTAGTACCATTAATGGTTGAGATAATTCTTGCTACGCCCAAATCACTCACACGAGCAATCATGCCATCATCAAGAAGGACATTGCTTGGCTTTAAATCACAATGAATGATCGATTGCACACATTCATGATGAAGATATTCTAATGCAAAAGCAACATCAATCATGATATTTAATCTTTGATCAAGGTTTAGTGTTCTCAAATGTTTTGCACTTAGTGTCCCTGGATGCAACCATTGTTCTAAGCTTCCATTTTTCATGTACTAAAAAATTAGAGCCTTAAATTCTTGACCTTCATAATCTGTGTTGGAACAACATGTCAAAATCTGAACCAAATTTGATGTTTAATATTTTTAAGTGCATTGCATTCAATAATGAAACTCTTGTGCGCTCTTGTTTTTTGAAGGTTTAGGACCTTGATGGCAACACCTTTGTCTTCTAACTCAAGAGTTCCTTTGTAGACAGAGCTAAAATTTCTAAACCCAAACAAGTTTGTAGATGAGAACCTGTGGGTTCCATTGTGTAGGCTTTGGTATGAAACTTTAGGCAGTCGGTCAATTGTTGGTGAATCCAAATATGATTTCTTACTCCTTTTCCTCTTCCAGTGGAAAATTAGAATGATTAACAGTATGAGAAGAAAAGAAACCACATTAACTATCACTATTATCAATATGATGTTGTGGTGTTTTGCAAGTGTCTTTACCTTTGACAAGGCATGGTGGTAGATGTAGTTTTGAAATACCTCCACAAAGATTAATGTTGATGTAACCACAAAACCACTTGCATTTTGGAAGACACCTTTAGTTGGAACCTCACCATCCAACAAGTTAAAAGATACGCTGAAATATTCCAAGAAAAAAATGTTCTGTAGAACATTAGGAATTGATCCAGACAAGCGTGACAGATCTAAGTGTTGAAGACTTTTGAGGGTTGCCAATGAGGATGGTATGCTTCCTTGTAAAGAATTACCTTGAAAATAGAGGTACTCGATCATGATGCATGCTCCGATGGTTTAGGAATGTCACCAGTCAGATGATTCTCAGACATATCTAGCCAATCGAGATTTTTTAGGTTGTCCACTTCTTTTGGTATATTACCACTCAATGAGTTTTGTGACAAATCCAACAAGTTTGTTAGATTAGAAAGATTAAAAATCTCTATGGGAATGTGATGCAATCCTAACCCCCAAGGGTATTGGATAGAAGACTTCAAGAGGATTGGGCTAGAGTTGCTGAAGAAGGCCCTAGGGTTCTCATGAACCTCAGGGTAGATTTCTGAGCCCATGGGCCAAGGTAGGGTCCACTTTTCATTGTAAATATTAGAATAGGTTTTCCTTCTTTTGGGCCTTGTATTTTGGCCATTTTAGTTAAGGGAACCCTACTCTACAAGTTAAGGGTACCCTAGCAGTATATGGTTTTAGCCTTGTATTTAAGGGCATTTTGAGTAGTCTTTGTAGTATGAACTTTTTTGTATTTTCATGTATTTTGGGGGCGGGGGTGAGCTTAGCTATTGGAGGGGTGTGTGTTCCTATGGGGGTGAGCTTAACTATTGGAGAGGTGTAACACTTGCTGCCCAAGGAGGTTTTCTTCCTTCATGTATTTTGGCATGGGGGTGAGCTTAGCTAATGGAGGGGTGTAACACTTGCTCCCCAAGGAAGCTTCACAAGGAAACTTCTCAAGGAAGCTTTCTTCCTTCATGTATTTTGGCATGGGGTGAGCTTAGCTAATGGAAGGGTGTAACACTTGCTTTTCAAGGAAGCTTCTTAAGGAAGCTTTCTTCCTTCATGTATTTTGGCATGGGGTGAGCTTAGTTATTGGAGGGGTGTAACACTAGCTTTTCAAGGAAGCTTCTAAGGAAGCTACCTAGGCTATAAATAGAAGCATGTGTAACACTTGTGGTAACTTTGATGAATGAGAGTCTTGTGAGACACACTTCAAAGTTCAACTTTTTTTCTTTTCTTTCTTCAATTTTCCATGCCACTTTCTCTCTCTCTTTCTCTCTCATTCTTTTCCTCCATTGAAACTTCCTCTCTAAGCTTCTTATCCAAGACACTCTCTTGGTGGTAAAACTTTTTCTTCCATGGCTTATTCCCTAGTGGATGGCGCCTCCTCTCCCCTCTTCTCCTTTATCTTCCACTACAACTCCATGGCGCCTCCTCATAGAAGCTCAAAGATCTAGCCTCCATAGAAGCTTCTCAAGCAAGCTTCCATCAGAATGGTTCCTATGAGGTTGTTTTGTTGAAGGATTAGGTGCTGTAACTTTTGGCAGTTACCTATACTTGGGGGAATATTTCCTTCCAACAAATTTTCTGCCACGTTAAAAAAGAACAATTGTGTAGGGTTGCCTATGAAGGCTACTATCTCTCCTGACAACTTGTTTTCACTTAAGTCTAATACTTGTATATTCTGAAACTTCCCAAAAGTTGTTTGGATAATGTCATCAATGTGATTATTATATATCGTCAAGAGAATTAAGTCAACTAGATTTCCTATTGCCAAAGGGATTTTTCCTAATATTTGATTACTTCCAAGATATAGTTGACTGAGTTGGGTGGATAAATTGCCCAAGGAATTTGGCAAATGACCTCCAAAATTATTGTAGGATATATCTAACGATGCAACTTACTACAACTGGTCAATGATTTTAAAAACTCCAAATCATTGGTTGAATTGTCACCTAGATTATTGTTGGAAAATTCTAGGTGATAAAGATATTGTAGCTTCCCCATACTCGAAACTTGTCCTGTGAAGTAGTTATCGTCGATATGAAGTATTGAAAGGATAGACGCATTTGTGATGGAAGGTGGGATTGGACCTGAGATTCGATTGCCATCAATATAAAATATTTGAAGATTAGGGAGGGTGTGGAACATGTTGGGTGGAAGAGACCCATAAAAATGATTTATTGCAACTGAGATTACAGTAAGAGATGACATATTATAAAGACAAGAAGGTATTGTTCCACTCAGTTTGTTGATATCCAATGTCACAAATGTCAGGCTTTTGAGACGACATATTTCTTGTGGAATATCTCCCTTTAGGTTGTTAATAGCCATTGAGAAATGAGTTAGGGAAGAAATATTCCCTAGGAATGATGGGATTGCTCCAGTCACTACTAGAAATTATACATTTAACATCGCTAGATTAACATCAGTTTTGGACAAAACCGATGTTAACACAAATGCGGAGGCATACTTGTAAATAAGATGAGTTTATTAACATTAGTTTTGTCAAAACCAATGTTAACATAGCCTCGTTAACATCGTTTTTTTGAAAAACCGATGTTAACATATCTCGTTTACATTAGTTTTGACAAAACCGATGTTACCTAGGTCATGTTAACATTGGTTTTTACAAAAAATAGATGTTAACTAGGATAAGTTAACATCACTTTTTCTTAGAAAACCGATGTTGTGTTTTTACTAAAATTAAACTAGAATCTCTTTTCACTGCCTGCGCTCAGTCTCGCAAACCTACCCTCGTCACTGCCATTGCCCCTGACCCTATAAGCTGAGTCTCACAAAGCCACCCTCTTCACTTCTATTGTCCTTAACCCACCACGCAGAGTCTTGCAAAGCCACCCTGGTTGTGCTCTGGTCGCAAAGCCACCCTTTTCACTGCCATCGTCGCGCTCTGGTAAGTTTTCTTGCTTCGTGTCTACTGTGACGTTGCTTTCCTTGCAGCCATTGGCACCAAAGCACTCTTTGCTCCTCTTCTCGTGCCTGTTGTGACGTTGCTTTCATTGCAGCCATTGGCACCAAAGAACTTTTTGCTCCTCTTCTCGTGTCTGCTGTGTCTTGGTAAGTTTTGCTTTTGCTTGCCATTATTTTAACTTCCCTTAGTGTTTTGTTTGTACTTGCTATTGTGTTTTGCTTGTATTGGGGTGTCTAATCCCCTTATCTTTTTAGTGGGATGCTTGAGTTCGATATTGTATTTGGTTTAATACATTAATGTCTTATCACACAGACTTAGAAACTTACACTTTCACAATGTTAGTAATTTTCTATAACTCTAGAAGCTAATAGGGTTTAGTTAAGAGAAGCATAAACAAAAAGAGAAGGATGTAGGTTCATTTACTATGTAGTGTACTTGTAAGGGGGTGGTTGTGGTGATATTCTCTAGCATTAACATCATAATCGTGTTCTATTTTGGCTCAGTTTTAGACAAATCATGCTCCTCTGCCATAAGCTTTCTAATTTGAATTCTGAGCAATTGAATTTGCTTCGATAATGCCTTTTTGTTTTGAATGTATTTGGTTCAAGAGCTGTTGCAGTTTTGAATGTATTTCTGGAGCATACTTACCTTCAGTTTTGTGATCTTCTCTTTAACCTTCTCAAGCTTTTTGCTATAACGAGCCTTACCTCTTCCAAGAATAGTGCAATTGGCCATCAATTCTTTGTAACTCCTATCAGAATATGTGCAATTACACTTTACATTCTAGGAAAAGCATAATAGTTTTAGTCAACCAGGCACAATTTTAAGGGCTAAACATGAATTTTGTGCCTACAGTACACAAAATAGTGTCTCAAGCTTAAGCTCAAAAATTAAAATACTTTTTTGTTTCAAACTTCAAAAATTCCAACACTGAACAACTTTTTCAACATAGCTTATTTGCAAAAAAAAAAGATTTGGGGGATAAACCTATTCCGCATGACTAGAGATCTTTTCAATGTATCTATTGTGTCTTTACTGTTGGCCCCATTACCCAAAGTGGCAAGCTTCAAAACCTCCTCTTCATCAATGTCCAGATCAAATACTCCACGATGCAGGCCATAAACCAACTTAGCAAGAAGTAAAAAAAAAATATGGTTACTCAATCAAAATGAAGCTCCACTCACAATTTTAATGCTGCAAGTTCTTTAGCCAAAGCCATATTCATTTGTTTTAATGCTCCAACCTTAAGAGATTCCCAGCGGCAACCTCCACTATCTTAATGAATTTGTGAAGTCTGCAAACTGCAAGAATAGCACCCCAAATACTAGCATATGCTTTATGGCTAAAAAACTATAGGGCATCCATGTAGTTGTCATTTTCACAACAACCTGATATCATAATCAGCACCCCAAATTCTAGTGCTTTCTGTGCCTTCTCATTTCTTTTAAATTTATAAACTTTCTATGCATTTGACATTTCATTTTCACCATGAAGTTCTATCAAGCTCTGTTTACTTTTATGTCTTGCTCCTAAAGAGCATCTAAAAACAAGTGACTTTTTGGGCATTAATTGTCAATGTTCTGAAATTTTAAAATATTGTGAGTCATGTATGTAGTCCTCGGTGGCAAGCATGATATCCTCTTTTGGTGTTTTACACTGTGCTACTATATAGTATGTTAGATCATGGTCAGTAGTAGTCATTGCTAGTGACAATTTGCTCTTTTTCTAGTTCCAACTAACTATGGTAGATACATAAGGAATATAAGGAATATACAAATGAACCTTTGGGTCAGAAGGAAAATTGGTAGAAATGGATGGTTATGTCAAAGAGCTAACTGCTGGCTTGGTATCTCTATCATTTTTTACCTGAGCAACTTTAATTTGTGATATAGTATTTGAAAGGGGATCAACTCCTGTCCCCAAAGTTGTTGCGGCTGATTTTACCAGATGATCTGAAATTAGTTACCCTTCAAGATTGGTTTTTCATCTACTAATTTAGATTTTGCATGAAAATTAGAAAATCCCAACAAAGCTTGTTGAGATGGTTGTTGAGGTGGTACTAAACTACTGGACAATTTCTCAGTAGTATTTCTCTGCAAAGTCACATCTCTTCTCCCTAAATTGATTAATTTTTTTGTCCCTGCCATTATCAAAATGGTTGTTGTTCTCTGTTTCTTTTGTTTTGTCACTATTGCTTCTTTCTCCACCACCTGGATCATGGTTCTTGATCTGTATATTTGTTAAGTGGAAGTGGCCTAATCTGGAATGCCAAGTGGCAAAAGAAAGATCACTATTAGAAAGAGTATTCGCATGAGACACACTAGGACTAATTCTATTTACACTAGTTGAAACAGAATCTAGAGAAGAAGCACTTGGCACAGGTTCATAGCCTACCATCCCTTTAAGAAGCACCTCTTTAGAGACCTGAGATTTGACCAAACAAAATTCAGACAGTTGTGTCTCATAGTAATTAGGGTTCGGACTCTGACTTTTGTACTATTTTGATTGGGGTTAGCAGAGGTCTGAGACTGATTTTGATTAGGATACTGGTTGGTATAATCCATAGGCTGAGTAGGAACATAGCCATCATTGTGCCTATGATGACAATAAGACGCCTCATGAACTATAGCAACTCCTATCTGCCTTAACATATAAGTTATAACATGTATAATTTTCTGTATTTGGATTAAATTCTTTACAAAACAATTACTCAAGTAATACATAACTAAACATGAAAGCTGAGAAGTGAGAAACAACAACTACATGGTAAGCCCCATTGAATACTAAGAAGCTTTAGGATATCTAATTTATATTTTAGGATATGTAAGTTATTTGTTTGTTTTTCCCTTTTATTGCCTTAGTACCATCCTTTTGCATGATCTCATATTGTTTTTTTTGTTCCTTCATTCTGTATCAGATTTGACCGTGACTGGAAAAAGATTGAAGCATTTGTTGGATCAAAGACAGTCATCCAGGTAATTTCAAATGCAAGTTGTGACTGGATATTTACATTAGCTGTTGTTTTTGGGTTGTTAGCCATAAGTGTTCTGGATTGAATTAGGCATGTTATGGTTTTTAAAGTGTGTTTGATTATGTTACATTAATGATTTTGGCACTTTCCAAATAAATAATTGGTTATTGGACATGGAATGCCAAAAAAGAAGATTTCAAGGCATGAAGTGCTTCCATTTGTCAATTCACCTATTTTGGTGTCTCTAGGTGGCTATTTTTGTCCCTCTCCTTCTCAATTACAATTTCCACCTTAGAATAGCTCTTTTTGGAGCTTTATTATTATGCTCAGCACTTAGGTTACAATTTCCCTTCTCCGCCATAGGTTTAAAGGCAAATTCAAGTTCATCCATATAACTTTTTTTTTGTTAATATTTGAAAAATAAAATAAAAAACTGAATTAATAGAAAGGTACACTGCACTTTGGGAGTTAAATGGCCCTAATGCACACGTGTTTGATGTGTCATGACTCATTTGCACTTTCTTTGTCTTCATCGTTCAATACACTTCAAACATAAACATATAGTGCTAATTAACAATTGCCTTTGTGGGACTGCTTGGTATTAAATCCCACACAAGTGGGAATCTTTGGCCTTTAAGCAAACTTTGCTCCAAGCAATTATGAAAACTCTTCCTTCCTTTTCCCAATTCTTCCCTTCAAAACTTAAAGAAACTTCAATTACTCTCCTTCTGTTGTTGCCCCCTTATGAGCATTGTGTTTTTGTTGAGCACAAAAAAAGGTCCCAAAAAACAGGCCACAGAGAATGGCAGTTACACATGCAGACCTTGAACCAAGCAAAAGTCAAACAGACTTGAGTAGCAAAACTAGTGCATTTCTTATGGTTCTCACAATCCTAATAGGCCTCTTCTGCTTCATCCTATGTCTCATAGCAGAAGCCACGCGTTCCGTGGTACACAAGTTTGATATGTTTGCAAATTAGTGAAATTTGTACAAGTATACCATTTAGCAGTATAGTTGAACTATTCTTGAATAAAATGACAATTATCTTCTATGTGTTCTATTCTTTCCTGAAATACTAGGTTCAAGGCAATGTCAGTGGCAGCTAGATTGTCACTCCTGAGTCACAAAGTCAGGCAGAACCTTATCTCATTAAGTAAAGATGCACCTATAATAACTCTACACTAGAATTTATAGGACATCCACCCCCAGTCTACATTAGAATAACCTACTCATTTGTGCCCATTGTCTTTAATAAAGAATCCCATGACCTTGGAACACAAACTTGAATAGCAGCTAGAACCAACAACAGCTTGAATATCTATCAGTCAGTGTGTAGCATGTGTAGTTTCCAATGCACATTTCCTGAAATCATATTCAATCAGCTTGAATAACAGCTAGAACCAACAACTAATAATCAGCTTGAATATCTATCAATCAACTTGAATAGCAGCTAGAACCAACAGCAGCTAGAATCCCATTTCCTGAAATCCTATTCTTTGTTCCTCTGCTTCCAAAAGCGCAACATGTGTAGTGTCCAATGACTCTTTTGCAGCAATTAGTTCAACAATTAAATCTTTAACAAATTTCTCTACTTCCTTTGATGCAGTAACAGCCTCTGAAACAACTGTTGTATATCTGGCTTTGGCTACCTCAAGTTGTGCCTTGGCTGCAACACTTGATTCGTATGCAGCTTCGCTAATACTTTATGTTATCATACTTGTTAATTAAGATATAGTTAGTTTATCTCTAATAAATTATTATCCAGTTTATACTTATAACCAAATGCTTCCTTTTTAGTTTCAATTTTTTATCTTCTTTAAATTATATAGGCCACGCCAAGGGAAAAGATGGTTTGCCTGTCTAAGATCATAAGATATCTATTATAAGCAGAAAATGAAGTAAAGGAAAATACAACAGCAAAATATTCACTTCTGTTGGAACTAATTAGAATGACATGCAGTTCATGATAGGAGTTAGTATTTAGGAAGTAGCATCCATTTACTCTTTATCAAGAAAACAATCCTCACTTAGTCTATTACGAATCTATATATATAGATGCTCTGAAAAAGCACTACACCCACTGTTGGATCAAGTGGCCTCGAAATAATTAAGCAGGGGGGTTGAATTAGTTACTAACGAACCTTTACTAATTAAAAAACTACCCTTCTTAGGCTTTTACTATGTTGTTAAAAAAGTAAAGAATAGAAATAAAAACTTAACCAAAAGTAAAAACGATAATTAAAGTGCACAGCGGAAAATAAAGAGTGTAGGGAAGAAGAAGACAAACACAAGAGTTTTATACTGGTTTGGCAACAACCCGTGCCTACATCCAGTCCCCAAGCGACCTGCGGTCCTTGAGATTTCTTTTCAACCTTGTAAAATCCTTTACAAGCAAAGATCCACAAGGGATGTACCCTCCCTTGTTCTCTTTGAACAATCTAGTGGATGTACCCTCCACTAGAACTGATCCACAAGAGATGTACCCTCTCTTGTTCTCAGTCACAACAACCTAAGTAGATGTACCCTCTACTTGTACCACAAAGGATGTACCCTCCAATGTGTTAAGACAAAGTTCTCAGACGGTTAGTCCTTTGAAACTTTGTGAAGGGGGAAACACAAGTTTTTGTACAAATAACTTTTCTTGGAAGAGAAAGTTTTGAACAAAAACTTTTAGAATGATGAAGAGAAAAAGAATCAGAAAAATTTTGTAGAAAGAAATGAAAGAAGATGTTGAAAGATAGAATGATTGAAAGAGATGATGGATCAATAAATAATGTTTCATGCCAAGGTCACATATTTATAATTTCTTGATGACTCAAGTCAAAACTTGTAACTCTTGGCAATTCCTTTAAAACTAATTACTTAAAAAGTTATGACTTTTGAAAGAATCTTCAGAAACAAGTCACTTGAAGAATTGTGACTTTTGGAAATGAATTTTTCGAAAATAGTCACTGGTAATCGATTACCATTAAGGTGTAATCGATTACACATCAACAGATGTGACTCTTCATTTTGAATTTTGAAAATCTTAACATTTTAAAAACACTGGTAATCGATTACTGCATTCTGGTAATCGATTACCAGAGAGTAAAACTCTTTCGTAATGATTTTGTGAAAACTTCTTGTGCTACTCAATGTTTTGAAAAACTTTTTTAATACTTATCTTGATTGATTCTTCTCTTGATTCTTGAATCTTGAGTCTTGAATCTTGATCTTGATTATTCTTGAATCTTGATTCTTGAAACTTGATTCTTGAAAACTTCATTCTTGAATCTTTGGAATTTGCTTGAATCTTGATTCTTTGGCATCATTGGCATCATCAAAATAACCTTGAAAGACATTGCTTCCACACCCACAAGCAATATCAATCAAGCTATTCCCTCCTAACTCCCTCCAAATTCAACAAGAACCATTCATATATGTATACATGTTGTGAGAAACAAGAAAAAAATAACATAACTCAGCAATTAAATATCTATCAACTCTAAAAGAAACCAAAAAGAACTGCATAATTGTGCTAAGCTCAGTCAAGATAGTGGTAGGCACAAAACAAACACAGACCAAAAACATTTGCCGGATATAAAGCTTGAATTTAAATGTGATAAGCTCAAAAACACTCATGGACAAGCAACAGGCACACAAACTCAGAGCAAAATATCATAGTAGAACACAAGTAAAACAGAACACAAGATCATTAAAATAGCCACTAAAATGCCAAATACCAAAGGAATTGAATGAAACAAAATAAAAGAAATTCAGAATCACCAGCCAAAGCCCCTTCAAGATCCCAAACTTGATAAATCCAGTAACCACAACCAAAGAGAAAAATATCATAGCAGTAACCTTAGTGCAGAAACAAAAATTAACAAGAAATAGCCACATATAGGAACAATACCCTTAGAGCAAATAAAGACTTTCAAGGTTTCTATTCAACTCTCCCTCACAATGGGTTTCTTTTTTGGTAAGGATGGGGTGGAGATAATGTATATTTAGTAATATACATAGCATAGCAATGTGATGATACGTGGGTAGCTAGGTTAGAGTAAGATTCATAAATTTTTTTAGGAAACGATTATTTCAAGTTTTCTTGACTTCTTTTATAGTACTAACACATGGTTTCACATAAGAGTCTTTCTTGGTTTGCCACTGTACCTCTACCTTTTTGAATGGGCTTCTATAGTGTTTTTCTCTCATGTCCTAACCATATTTACCATTTTTTCCTTAATAGGCGCCACTAACATTCTCTCTAATATATTCATTCCTTATTGATCTTATCTTTTCCTGTATGACATCATATCTTAGTTATGATCTATTATTCTATGCAGAAGTTTTGTACACTACCATCTAGTCATTTGTTGGCACATCAAAAGAGTTTGATTATGACTTAAATTACACGAAAGGTCATACTCTTTTGGTGAAAGGGCAAGACATCATAGGATGATAGTGTAATAAAGTTTTTAATAAGCAGTGGATCAAAATTAAACCAAGATTAAAGATTTATTACCCTGCTTTCAGGAGGATCAAAGGAGTAAGTTAATACAATGATGTAGTTATTGGGACCTCCGTATTTGGTTCACATGGTCAATAAATACTCCCTTTGTTTAGTAAGCAATCATTTTTTTCTTCATTATAATGTTTCCCCAAACAAGAAAATCATTGTTTATCCCTAAAAGCAACTATAAATTCCCAGCAGTACCCCATAGCAATTAACCACTTGCAATTCTGCCTTCTGGAATAGCCTTGTCAATCCTACAATTTTGTAACAGATCATTTATATTAATTCTACCTTCATCTTTTTGCCTTCATTGGTTATTCTGTATGCTGTGTTTTTGCTGTTTCTTCTATGTCTATTGTTGCTGCATATTGTTCCTGTCAATTATTGTTAAAAGAAGATAAACATAACACCCCCACCCCCTAATACTAAGTTTATGGTTTAGAATAGGAACACAAACTTGAATAGCAGCTAGACCTAACAACTTCTAAAATCAGTAAAGCAAATAAAAAGGAAAGACATGGCAGTACATCAACACAATACAATAAAAAATCCCTGATTTTTCCACTTCCTGTCCAACCTATAGCTTACCATATGCAACTAAAATGATTAATTGATTTAAAACCATATATAAGAAAAATAAAATCAACACGATACAATATAAATCCACTTGTAATTAAAAAGCTCATCAACAGAAGAAGAGGAAGAAAGAAGCAATTTCTTTTGTTGAAAAAAAATCATGCTTTTTAAAGCTCACCCATATAATTCCGACTCATTATCTTAGTTGCTTAAAGCTCTTTCCCTCCCATCTCTCCCTTATCTCCTCTCTCCCTCTCTCTCTCTCCTAAACCCCATGAATTTCAAAGCAAATTCCTTCCCTTACACAAAACAAATTAAATAGCTACACACACATCCCCTCCTCTCTTAAAAACCAGAAAGACCCACCACACATATTAAACTACAAATTGATAAAAAAAAAGATCTCTCTTTATCTCACACACAAACACAAACATGCTCAAACATACACACACAGACAACTCACTCACTCACACACCACTACCAAATTTTATTTTCTTCCTCTCCATGCGATCATGGAGGGAGGCAAGGATCTCCACCACCATCACCACCACCACCAACATCAGAATAACTTCCCATTCTAGCTACTTGGAAGAAAGAAGACCAAGAAACCGCCTCATGCTCCACCTCCTCCCTTTACCCTTCCCTATGTAGTTTCGGCTCCTCCATGTCCGTCCCTTCCCAGCACTGATCCTCCTACTTCAACCCCAATTTCTCCCTCCAAAAACATCAACGTAGAACCTTCTTCCCTGGCATAGCCTTTTCCTCTGACAATACCAAAAACAACACATCAACGCTTCTCAATTTCCAATCCACACCCTCAACACCACCATGTTGCAGCAGCAGGCCAAGTCGGAGCTTAGCGATGGCGGCGTGCCATCTTGCTTAGACATTTCAGACACCATTGTCTAATTTAAGGTTGTAAGATAAACATAGTTTTAGCATAATATGTTTGAGCACCACCTATAAAAACAAGACACCGATCATAAAACACTTACCTAGGTGTTTCCAGAACCTAGCATAATACTTCTCTGGTCCTTCTCAAGGTTTCCAAGAGAAATAAATCACAAGTATAACAACAGTATTAAATCACATTGTTGAAAAATTAAGGAATGAGGCAGCTTGGCAATAAAACTGTAGTTACTTCTCTTATAAAAGTCAAATTTTGAAACTATTTCAGTTATTCACACTGTATGAATATCCTCACTACTCTGTGTGCTACTTACAAATGTTTGTTACCAATTAATGTTTTTATTACTTGTTCACTGCCATTAAAGAAAACTGATATATGATATACAAATTGTGTTCATGATGAGAGAACCTTAGATTCCCGTTTGAGATTGAATGCAATGATTCTTGCGGACAGTTTGCATTAATCATTGTATTCAATCTTGAATTGTTTGTTTGGACAGTTTAGGGAGACTAATATTTTTATGGTAGATTCATGCGTTAAGGTTAACATTATTTTGTTTAATTTGATGAAATTTTGGTACAATGCATTTCTAGTTGTTCTCTGAGTGCATACTTGATTATCGGGAAATTAATTTCACCAATTTCATGTCATGTACTTGTAGACCAATGCGAAATGTTGCCGAAATTTTATCAAATTTAACAAAATAGAATTAACCCAGACGTATGAAGCTACCATAAAAGACGGTCTTCTTGAATGGGATAGGGCCACACCTACAATAAAAGAGTAAGACTTTCATGCATCGAATAACTTTGTGAGTATCACAGAGTTATTACTTAGATGGATTGAAGTTGGATGAATGAAAGTCACATCAGCCCAGAATATGAGGAAGGCGTCGAGCAGTTCATGCAATTTGCTTCAGAAAGAGGTCGACCGGATGAAGATGGAAAATATTATTGTCCTTGCATCAATTGTTTAAACGGGAGACGACAAATACTGGATGAAATACGGGAGCATCTATTGTGTGATGGGATTAAGA
Source organism: Glycine soja (assembly GCF_004193775.1). NCBI lineage: Eukaryota > Viridiplantae > Streptophyta > Magnoliopsida > Fabales > Fabaceae > Glycine > Glycine soja. The sequence continues at coordinate 23,517,833 of NC_041002.1, read as the reverse complement.
AGAATTACACGACGTGTATATGACAAGGTGAATTGACAGACATGCAGAGTGGGTCCCAATCTGAACCGTTTGATGTAGAAATGGGAGATCGCTTGGAGGATATGATTCATGACCTTGGACAAAAGTCTTTTCAGCAAGCACATGCCCTTATGTATGAAGGCTTGCAAAGTGATTCAAAGAAGCCTTTGTATACAGAGTGCAAGAATTCCTTGACATTGTTGTCGGCGGTGTTAAGTCTAGTTAATGTCAAGCCAAATATGGGTGGAGTGACAAAAGCTTTACTTCACTGCTTCAAGTAGTGCACGAGCTGCTTCCAGAGGGAAACACGTTGCCTAAAAGCTACTAGCAGGACAAGAAGATACTGTGTCCGATGGGTATGGAGTATCAGAAGATTCATGCTTGCCCAAATGATGAGGACTGCAATTCTAATGAGGCATGAATTCAAAGAAATGTCCAAATGCCCTTGGTGCGAGGCATCATGGTACAAGGTGAAGGATGATGAGGACTACAGTTCTAATAAAAACTCAAAGAAGGGCCCTCTAGAGAAGGTGTTGTGGTATCTTCCCATCATTCCAAGGTTTAAGCGTCTTTTTACTAATGGAGACGATGCAAAAGACCTTATTTGGCATGCAAATGGGAGAAACTCTGATGGAATGGTCCGTCATTCGACTGATTGCTCGCAGTGGAAGAAGATTGATGGTTTGTATTCGGATTTCGGGAAAGAGACAAGAAATCTTAGGCTTGGACTAGCCAGTGATGGAATGAATCCATATGGCAATTTAAGCACTCGACATAGTTCATGGCCAGTTCTGCTAGTAATTTACAATTTCCCTCCTTGGTTGTGCATGAAGCGAAAATACATGATATTGTCTATGATGATATCGGGCCCAAGACAGCCAAGAAATGACATTGATGTTTATCTAAGTTTGTTGATTGAAGACTTGAGAAAGTTGTGGGACGAGGGGGCTTTAGTGTTTGATGGGTTTCGCAAGGAGACATTAGAAATGCGTGCAATGTTTTTTTGTACCATTAATGACTTTCCAGCATATGGGAATCTTAGCGATTACAGTGTTAAGGGTCATCATGCATGCCCCATCTGTGAAGAAGACACAAGCTACATACAACTGAAACATGGTAGAAAAATAGTGTACACTAGGCATTTCCATTTTCTAAAACCTCATCACCCTTACAGACGATTGAAAAAAAGCTTTTAATGGAGGTCAAGAGCACGAAACCGCGTCGATACCGTTGACTGGTGAGCAGGTCTTCCAGCGGGTTGAACACCTAAATACTGTATTTGGAAAGACCCTAAAGAAGGATAAAAGTAAGACTTGCATATGGAAGAAGAGGTCCATTTTCTTTGATCTTCCGTACTGGTCTGATCTAGATGTTAGACATTGTATTGATGTTATGCATGTGGAGAAAAATGTATGTGACAGTGTTATTAGGATGCTCCTTAACATTCAAGGCAAGACGAAAGATGTTCTGAATACCCGTCAAGATCTAGCTGACATGGGTATACAATCGTAGTTGCATCCAAGGTCTGATGGGAAAAAAATATACTTGCCTCCAGCTTGTCATACTTTGTCTAGAAAGAAGAAGATAAGTTTTTGTCAGTGTCTGTGCTGGGTCAAAGTCCCACAAGGATACTCTTCAAATATTAAGAGCCTTGTGCAATTGAAGGAGCTTAATTTGGTGGGGTTAAAGTCTCATGATTGTCACGTGTTGATGCAACAATTGTTAGTCATGGCCATACAAGACATTTTGCCAAACAAAGTTAGGTTAGCCATAACTCGCCTGTGCTTTTTCTTCAATGCCATATGTAGCAAAGTCCTTGATCCTGTCAAGTTTGATGACCTGGAAAATGAGGCTGCAATTATACTATGCCAGTTGGAGATGTATTTTCCTCCTGCTTTCTTTGACATCATGATTCACTTAATTGTTCATCTAGTAAGAGAAATCAAATGTTGTGGTCCTGTTTATTTGTGGTGGATGTACCCGGTTGAGTGATACATGAAGATCTTAAAAGGGTATACCAAGAATCTACATCGTCTAGAAGCATCTATTATTGAAAGGTACATAGCAGAGAAGCCATTGAATTTTGTTTAGAGTACATTGAAAAGGCTAAACCTGTTGGGCTTCCTGAGTCTCGCCATGATGACAGAGTGGGCGGTAAGGGTTCAAGAGGACTATATATTATCACTCCAAGTGTAGAAGATTTGTTACAAGCTCACTTGTATGTGTTGAACAACAATAATGAAGTTTTGCCATACATACTTCAGTATGAAGCTTTAGTCAAACAAAATAATTCAAAAATGTCAAAGAACTGGGTCTTGAAAAAGCATAGCAAGACTTTCTCTTATTGGTTTAAAGATACAATCTTTGCTGATGAAAATGTTTCAGAAACATTAAGAAAGCTAGCAGATGAGCCTAAAAGAAATGTTATAACTTGGCAAGGATACGTGATGGAAGCTTGCTTGTGGGGCTTCTATGGAGGCTGGATCTTTGAGCTTCAATGAGGTCCTTTAATGGTGATTTTCCACCATGGAGATGTAGCGGAAGACAAAGGAGAATAGGTGAGAGGAGGCGCCATCCACTAGAGAATAAGCCATGGAAGAAGGAGCTTCACCACCAAGATAAGCCTTGGATAATAAACTTGGAGAGGATGCTTCAATGGAGGAAAATAAAGAGGGAGAGAAAGAGAGAGGGGGGAGCACAAAATTGAAGGGAAAAAAAAGAGAGAAGTTGAACTTCGAGTTGTGTCTCACAAGACTCTCATTCATCAAAGTTACAATAAGTGTTACACATGCTTCTATTTATAGACTAGGTAGCTTCCTTGAGAAGCTTTTTTTAGAAAACTTCCTTGAGAAGCTTCTTTGAGAAAACTTCCTTGAGAAGCTAGAGCTTAGCTACACACACCCCTCTCATAACTAAGCTCACCTCCTTGAGAAGCTTCCTTAAGAAGATTCCTAAAGAAGCTAGATCTTAGCTACACATACCTCTCTAATAGCTAAGCTCACCTCCTTGAGATGAGAAGCTAGAGCTTAGCTACATACCCCCTATAATAGCTAAGCTCACCCCCATGACAAAATACATGAACATACAAAAAAAATCCCTACTACAAAGACTACTCAAAATGCCTCGAAATACAAGGCTAAAACCCTATACTACTAGAATGGTCAAAATACAAGGCCCAAATGAAGGAAAAACCTATTCTAATATTTACAAAGATAAGCGGGCTCATACTTAGCCAATGGGCTCGAAATCTACCCTAAGGCTCATGAGAACCCTAGGGCCTTCCCTTGGATCTCTGGCCCAATCTACTTGGAGTCTTTTATCTAATGCCCTTGCGGGGTAGGATTACATCATTCCCTCCACCTTGGAAAGGATTTGACCTCAAATCTTGAGGTTCTTCATACTCTGGGCTCCTTCCCTGAACACCTGTAAAAAGAACAAAAACATGTGTATTAGTGGTGTTTGGTATGTTGAAGTAAGGTAAGGTCTGAAAATCCATTTCCTGGGCATCTTCCCATGAAGGAACATGGTTCCTCACCAACTCAATGAGTGGTGCTACAAGTATAGAAAAATATGGGACAAACCTTTTGTAAAAGTTTGTTAAGTCATGGAAGCCCCAAATTTTTCTTATACTTGGTGGAGTGGGCCACTTAGGAATGACCTTTATTCTCTTAGGGTTCATGGGAACCCCTTGATCACTATTTGAAAAATTAAGAAAAGTAACACAATAAAACATACCTTTTTTTGTATTTTCATATTGATTATTCCTACCAAAAAGTATGACAAACCTAAGGTGTCTCATATGAGTATCTAAGTTTGTATTGAAACTAAAAATAAGAACAAACCTACCTAATCGGTCCCTATGTACACACACCATGAAGATGTTAGGTGCACCAGTGATTTTACAAAAGAGGGTTGCACCACTCAAAACATTCATCATACCACCTATTTTAGGGACTTGGTGCCTAATAATACCTATTTTGGGCACCAACAAAGTACAAGGATTTAAGCTCTTGCGAACCAAACCCTCATCCAGTAACTTCTTTACTTGAGGAATAAACTCAAGCCCAAGAGGTGTGGCAATGCTAGCAAGTGTCTTTTTACAAAAGAGAAAATGTGGAGGTTGTCTAAGAGGGAAAGTTTCTTTAATTTTTGTCTTTATTGTAAAATGAGTTTCCTTCTTAGCTAACATCTTGGAGGAAACACTTACCTCCTTACACTTCTCTTTAACCACTAATGGTTGTCCTTCTTCTTGGGGGTAGATTTCTTCACTAGATTCTTCCCCTTTTGCTTCTTCACTTTCACTAGAGGAAGGTGAAGTAGTAGCCTTATCTTGGCTACTATAAATGTCTTGGCCCCTCATAATCATGGTTTTTGTGGTGGGGCATTGAGAAGTAATGTGTCCTCTTCCAAGACATTTAAAGCACTTTATAGAGCTAGTTTTCTCTTGCATACTAGCTTTAGGGGCTTGCTTTTCTATTGTCTTCCCCTTATCATCTTTGGGCTTAGAAGGTGTCACCCCTAAGATGCCTTGACCTTGGTCTTTCTTTGGAGAAGAGTGAGAGCCATAAGATTTTGATGTAGACTTCTTTTTAAGTTGTTGCTCTACCCTTATTTCCCAAACTAAGTTAGCCTCTACATTGTCCTTCCCATGGAAATATGGGAGGTTAATGTTAGCCTCATGAGACTTTCTTTCCTTTTCTCTTCTATGGGAGTGAAGTCTAAGATGTGACCTATGCCTTCCTTCGTAATAGTCGCGAAGTTCTTCACTTAGGCTCTTGCAAGAGTTATGACTACTATAGGAGGAATGTTTTTCTCCTTTCATTTCTTTCATTATTTTTCTTCTTTCTTCCTCTCTTATTTTCTTTCTTTCATCTTGACTTATTTCTTCCACTCTTTTTTTTTCCTTTTTCTTTTCTCTCTTGTTTTTCTTTCCATAACTTGAGGGAACTCAACTCATCTAAGATTCTAGATAAAAGGTCTTTATGACTAGTACCCTCGCCATTAACACTAGATGAATGATGACTCATGTTGGTTCCTAAGTTGTGGTTCTTTCTTGTTGGAGGTTTGAAAACAAAAGGTAAAAGAAACGATGGTTGAAACTAGCCAAAATAAAAACTAAAAGAGGTGTGAAAGATAAGGTAAAAAAACTAATTGGTAAAAGGCAAGCTATCTAGGCGGTTTGACAATGGAAGGTAAAGGAAATAAGCTATGAAAGTAAGCAAGAAATGTAGACTAGGTGAATCCTAAGAGTGTTTGGATGACCACATTCAAGGTTCCCAACAAAACACTCACTATCCTAAGGAAAAATTGCCTAAAATTATTACACACAAATGGAAGTAGGGTGACCTATTGGAGGCTCCCAACTTACTTCCAATGAAAGGCCTTTTTGTTACAAAATTTGAAAGCAATGAAAGTACGTAAATTGTCAATTATAAAATTACATAAAGGTCCTCAATTTTGGTGGTTGTTCTCTCTTTGGTGATTCACTCAATTTGGAGTGCTTCTTAGTCCAATAGCTCTTAAGGTGGTTGGCCCCTTGCTTTTTGACTCAAATTCTTCAAGGGATGGCACCAATCCTCCTTTCCAATTCCCTATATGGCAACTCACAAATAAGGAAACAAAGAGACAAGCAATAATCAAAGACAAAAAAAATGAAATGAAAGCTAAACCAATGGAGTTTTAACAAGACAATTTTTCAAGGATTATTCAACAATTAAAGAAATGAAAAGGACATAGAAGCAAGCTAGGACTCAAAGAGAAACTTAGAATGGCTCTAGAGTAGAGTAAAAAAACTGGAAAAAAAAGACTCAACAAACCTATAGCTTTGGCACTTGTCTTCACACTAATTTTCAATTGAAATTTCCAATTATAGAATAAATTTTGAGCCAAAACAACAAGCACACTTCCTTTTCACCTTTTTTTTCTGGATACTGATTTTCCTGCCAACTTGTGTGATTTTTAATATTTTTTCCTTTTATCCAAATCACTTGTTTCTTTTTTTCTAACTTTTTTCCAGATGTCTCGAAAATTCAGTAAAAATGTCAGCTCAAAATTCGAAGTAACCAATTCTCAGTAATTTTTACAAGTTTGTATGTCCAAGCTGCCAGCACTAGTGATTTGTTTCTTTAAGCATGGTATATTGATTGCCTTGGGCTTACTTTCAACCTTCCTATGTATGTTGAACTCACTAGGATTGTTTACCACAGTTTTAGGAGTTCAATATTCACTTAGGATCAACATTTCAGCCAGCAATTCAATCACCAAAACTCAAATTCACAATAGACACAATCATAAGGAAACCTAAAAGTTCAAGAAAAGGTTCACAATCAAAGACTCTCTAAGAATTTTGCATGAACATGTTAAGGACTAATTAACATGAAAGATTTGACTCAAATCAAATAATAGGCTAAAAGAATTTCATACACTCATGAACAAATGAGTTAGACAAAGAAACAAGAAAATAAAATTCAGCACAACATAAGAAATCTTATGTGACAAGTTTCATGACTAGACATGACTTCTATGACAAAACTACAATAGGTGAACAAGTCACTCTAGATTTTTGAAGTTTTCTTCTACTTTAATATTTTTGTAAGAATTTTATGGTTTAGGTTTCAGCCACAAAAAATAACAAGACAAAACTCAAAGGAACCTAAACTCAACACAATTCATGGTTCAAGAACAAGAACAAGATATTTGAACCATAGAAAATCAAATCTAGCTTCTATAGCAAGTTTAATCGGTGGAAACTCTAAAGAATCATGTTAACAACATTTAGAACAAGACATGTGAGGATATACATGGAGAAAAATGAAGAAACAACAATGGAAGAGAAGGTAAAGAAAAAAAATTAATAGAGGTTTAAGGAGCACCTACTTGAAGCTCTTGTGCTCTGATACCACTTGATGGAAGCTTGCTTGTGGGGCTTCTATGGAGGCTGGATCTTTGAGCTTCAATGAGGTCCTTTAATGGTGATTTTCCACCATGTAGATGTAGCGGAAGACAAAGGAGAAGAGGTGAGAGGAGGCGCCATCCACTAGGGAATAAGCCATGGCAGAAGGAGCTTCACCACCAAGATGAGCCTTGGATAAGAAGCTTGGAGCACAAGACTCTCATTCATCAAAGTTACAACAAGTGTTACACATGCTTCTATTTATAGACTAGGTAGCTTCCTTGAGAAGCTTTCTTGAGAAAACTTCCTTGAGAAGCTTCTTTGAGAAAACTTCCTTGAGAAACTAGAGCTTAGCTACACACACCCCTATCATAACTAAGCTCACCTCCTTAAGAAGCTTCCTTAAGAAGATTCCTAAAGAAGCTAGAGCTTAGCTACACATACCTCTCTAATAGCTAAGCTCACCTCCTTGAGATGAGAAGCTAGAGCTTAGCTACACACCCCCTATAATAGCTAAGCTCACCCCCATGACAAAATACATGAAAATACAAAAAAAATCCCTACTACAAAGACTACTCAAAATGCCTCGAAATACAAGGCTAAAACCCTATACTACTAGAGTGGCCAAAATACAAGGCCCACATGAAGGAAAAACCTATTCTAATATTTACAAAGATAAATGGGCTTATACTTAGCCAATGGGCTCGAAATCTACCCTAAGGCTCATGAGAACCCTAGGGCCTTCCCTTGGATCTCTGGCCCAATCTACTTGGAGTCTTCTATCCAATGCCCTTGCGGGGTAGGATTACATCAATACGACATAAACAAGTATTCCTTTTACACAAAAGCACAAGACAACAAAAGTACAATGCAAAATAGCGGGGTCACCCTAAAGGCTGAATCTCAACATTTCGCAAGTGTGCATGATGACAATCCTGTTGGATCGAGTGGCCTCAGAATAATTAAGAAGGGAGGGTTGAATTAATTATTCCTAAACTTTTACTAATTAAAAATTTACTCTTCTAAGGCTTTTACTATGTTGTTAAGAGAATAAGGAGTAGAAGAGAAACTTAACAGAAAGTAAAAGCGGAAATTAAAATGCACAACGGAAAGTAAAAGAGTAGGGAAGAAGGAGGCAAACACACAAGAGTTTTTATACTGGTTCGGCAACAACCCGTGCCTACATCCAGTCCCCAAGCGACCTGCAGTCCTTGAGATTTCTTTCAACCTTGTAAAAATCCTTTTACAAGAAAAGATCCACAAGGGATGTACCCTCCCTTGTTCTCTTTGAAACCCTAGTGGATGTACCCTCCACTAGAACTGATCCACAAGAGATGTCCCCTCTCTTGTTCTCAGTCAAACCCAAGTAGATGTACCCTCTACTTTTACCACAAAGGATGTACCCTCCAATGTGTTAAGACAAAGATCTTAGGCGGTTAAACCTTTGATACTTTGTGAATGGGGATACAAAAGAATTCTCAGGCGGTTAGTCCTTTGAACACTTTTGTATAAGGGAATGGGAAGAATCAAAAGAATTCTCAGACTGTGTCGTTTTGAATTCTTTGACAAGGGAGAAGGGAGACACAAAAGAATTCAGGCGGTTAGTCTTTTGTTCTTTTGGAAAAGGGAGAAGAGAGACACAAAAAGAATTCAGGCGATTAGTCCTTGGCGAATTCTTTTTGGCAAAGGGAGAAGGGAATGAAAAAGATGAATAGCACAAGTTTTCAAGGTTTGGAAAAACCAGAAAACTTTGGAAAGCTTTTGGCACAAAGAAGAAGAAGTTCAAAGAGATTCAAGGCTTGTAAAGGATTGTATAAGATTGATTGGAAAAGTATTCAAGATGATTAAAATGCAAAACAAAGCCTTGCTTTTATAAACTCTTCATGTCTGGTCAAGACAACCATTTAGAAGAGTTATAGCTTTTAGAAAAACTTAAAACCAATTTGAAAAAGTCAAAAACCATTTGAAGAGTTACATCTTTTGATTTATTAAAAAAAACACTGGTAATCGATTACCAAATCAGTGTAATCGATTACACAAAACTTTTATGTGAAAGGATGTGACTCTTCACATTTGAATTTGAATTTCAACGTTCAAAGGCACTGGTAATTGTTTACCAAAACATTGTAATCGATTACAGCTTTTTGAAATTAATTGGAACGTTGTAAATTCAGTTTGAAAACTTTTTCAAATCCATTTTGCTACTGGTAATCGATTACAGCAATCTGGTAATCGATTACCAGAGAGTAAAAACTCTTTGGTAAACATGTTTTGAGAAAAACCATGTGCTACTCGATTTTTGAGAAAACCTTTTCATACTTATCTTGATTAAGCCTTCTCTTGATTCTTGAATCTTGAGTCTTGAATATTTATCTCTTGAATCTTGATTCTTGATTCTTGAATTCAACTTTCCTCTTGAATCTTGAATTGTTCTTGATTCTATCTTGAATATCTTGAACTCATTCTTTGATTGACCTTTGAGCTTTTTGTCATCACCTTTGTCATCATCTTTGTTATCATCAAAACATCTTTGAATCACTCTTGATTCACCATGAAGCTTTGCTTCTACAAATCCCTGTGTAGCTTTGATCCCTTACTTTGGGTTCATTGATGAAATTTGGGAGCTTAACTATGTCAAATTTACTCTATGTGTTTTCAAATGTAAATGGGTTGACAGCAACATTGGTGTGCGGACCGATGATGTAGGATTTACCACAATGACCCTTTCATCATGGCAAAACATGCTAAACAAGTATTTTATGTGCAAGACCCTTGTGATGAAAGGTGGTGTGTGGTTCTATACGGGAAAACAATTGGTGTTAATGTAGAAGATGATGATTCATACATGGACAGTTATATTAGTCCTTTGTCCACACAAATGACTCCTAACGTCGTCGAAGAAGAAGAAGCTGACGACGTTCATGCAAATCGTAATGATCATGATGAAGAATAATTAATTAACATCGTCTAATGTAATTTTCTAATTATGCATTTGATTTTGGTAAATTGATTTAATACTCATACTGTGCTTTTAGATAATGTTAACTAACTCAAGTTTTTCTCTTTGCAGGACCATGGCTACTCCACCTGCCTCGCCTCTTCCTCCTCCTTTTCTTCCTGCAGTAGCATCAGCGTCTCTATCCACCTTGAAGCGGACACACAAAGCGACACGGCTACGATCCTTGGCAACTAGACCACGTCGATCCTGCGACCGGCAAGGCTGACGATCCCCAGAAGAAGAAACTAAGAACATATTTGGGGATTGTCACTCGTGATAAGGTCGACGTGACATATGAGACCTGGAAAGAAGTCCTTGCTGCTCAGAAGGATTTGATATGGGAGGATATTCAAGTATTTTAGTTTTCTTCTTTGATTTTCTTTAGTAGCCAAAATTTATAATTTACTAACAATAAAACCTAATTTATTGTTTGTCAGGAGGAATTTGAAATCCCTGAAGCTTTTGACAGAAGGACAAAGAAGAAAGTTCTTTAGACTGTGGGCGAGCGGTGGAGGCAGTTTAAATCCGATTTGACCAGGAAATGGGCACTTGCAGCCGACAAGGACGGTATGGATGACATTCTCTGTGAAAAATACGGCATCAGCAAGGATAAATGGGCCTAGTTTTGCCAGACCCACAAAGATCCCTCGTGGGAGGTATATACTTTGTAATTTGAATTGTTTTCCACTAAAAATTCAGTTCTTATAATAGATTGTAGTATTCTTTTGTTCATTAATGTTCGATTTTTGCAGGATGTGCGGAAAAAAGCACAGGCCATCCAGAAGCAAAACATCGCCCCCACGTGTTGTCTTGTAGGGGTTATGATTATTTAGAACAAAAGCTGAAGGCTGAGAAGACAAAGAAAAAACTAGAGGAAGCTGCTCAGTCTGGAAGCACTGAAGGTGTCATTAACCCTCCATCTCCCATCAGATGACACGTGAAGTGGAAGATGGTCTGCACCAAGAAAACTGGGCAGATGACGTCTAAGGCCGCAAAGGAAATCGCTGAGAAGATTGTAAGTCATTTTCAATTAAAAACTGTAATTATGTTTGTTTATTCTATGAATGCCTTGGACAAATATATGTGTTATGTACAGGATTCTTTGGAGGAGTAGGCGTCACAGGGTTCATTTGTCCCCCATGGACATCAGGATGTCCTGACAGCTGTCATTGGGCGACCAGAACACCCTAGCCGTGTGTGTGCTGTTGGAGCCAGTGTCACCATCAAGCAATACTTCAGATCGGCTCCATGAAGCTCCCGCAGTTCCTACTCAAGCAACTCACTCAACAAATCAGGGACCAGCTGGAGGAGTTGATCACAAAAAAGGTGACTCAGCATTTGATGGCATCCTTTAGCCAGATACAGTCCCAGCTTCAGTCATAGATGCAATCACAGGGACTTGCACTGCCTCTGGAGCCTGAGGTTGGTCCCTCAGCTACTCGTGTTAGCACAAAGGGGAGCTGTGTTGATCCCTCAGGGAACGATCCAGAGATAGGTGACTCAGATAAATGTGGGTTGTACATCGAAGAAAATCCTTCTCGCCTGGTTGCCTTAGGAAGAGTTTATGAGGGATCCACAATGGTTCACAACATCTCTTTGCTGCATGGCTAAGTGAAGGTTGGTGTTGAGGAGGTTAAAGATGCAGATGCTCCCGTTCCTGTACCCACTGACGAGGTTCAACTAGTGGGGCAGACACTGAACACCTTCCTAGCTTGGCCGACACATCTCATGAAGTGTGTATCAGAATAGGTATTTTATTCTCATTATATGCTTCTTTTTTTTAATTGAATTGTTTCCTGTAATTAAATTATGTTAATTAACTATGTTTGATAAACAGGCAGTTGTTTCCCTATATCTAATGACATTGACCATCCCACAACTTTTCTTGAAGCCTCTCTAGGTTATGTGGGATGCTACCGTGTTCGGGGTGTTTAATCAAGACTTCACATTGTACATCAAGCACGAAGATCTCTCTGAAATTGCATATGGTGGTCAATGTCTCAACATATCTGTTATACAATTGTGGATTCTGTAAGTCAATTTAGATTATTGTGAATTACCTAAGTTATTGTTTTAAATTCATACATAATTAACTTTGTCTTAACAACAACAGACATCTGACTGAGACAAGTATGCGGGGGGGAATTTCGATGTGTATGGATTCCTCGAGCTACAGTTCATTCAGAGATCTAGGCAATTACAGTTTGAATTGGAAAGTTACATCAAGAGTTGGATGCAGAGTTCAAAACGTGATGTCTACCTTGAAGCCTACCTGAATGGGTAAGTCAAACAAATCAACTAAATTTAAATAATGTATAATACTACAATAACCCATATTCATCTCCACTGCAGTGGACACTGGCAAATGGTCATCATTCTGCCTAAGGAAAACCTTGTTGTCTAGTTTTGTTCCTTGCATAACAGGCTAGACAACTACCTTAAGGGAATAATTAACAGGTCAGTGTTGTTCTCAATACATTTGCATTAGCATAACTCAACAACATCAATATTTTAATGTTCCTTGTATTCAACAGTGCTTTGAAAGAACTTGATGATACTCCACAACCTAAATCCAAGGCTGGTGCTAGGTGGATTGTTGTTAAGGTACGTGATTTAAATAAAACTTCTACTTATATATATTTCTTATGTATGTGTACACTAATTGTAGTTAACGTTTAATTAATATCCAAATTTCATTATGTATTTAGTGTAATAGACAAAAAGGAAGCACTGAGTGTGGCTATTACGTCATGCACTGGATGTCCATGATAATCTTAGGAACTTTCAGGAATAATTGGGAAACGGTAATTGTTTATTTCAAACAAAGTTTATTTTCTTGTCATTGGTATTACATTATTAACTTATGTTTTATTTGATCATGCAGTATTTTAACGATATTAGACCATTGGAAGCAGAGAGATTGAAGGCGCTTCGCATCCAGTGGGCACAATTTTATCTCAAAGTTAGAAATCAAACTTAGGATGTTAGGGAACATAGGATGTTAGGGAACTATTTCATTTTAGGTTACTTAATTAGTTTACTACCTTGCTTTACATTTTTTCCAATTGCTATGTCATTTGAACATTGAATATTCTTTATTGATAGTTATTAATAAATCATTTATTCATAGTTATAAATTAATAGTTTACTATAGTTTTCTACTAAAAACTGTTTGAAAGCAGAATGCAAATGATATATGTTGTGATCTGTGGTCTGATTTCAATTTTACAGGTTAAATTTTGGGTTTTTTGTAAAAACAGAAAGTGTATATATAAAAAAAACCTAAAAACAACATTGGTTTTTTTACAAAAATCGATATTAATATACACAAACAACATCGATTTTTGAAAAAAAAAACCAATGTTAACTTATAGATTAACATTGGTTCCTCAAAAAACCGATGTTGTTTGTGTATATTAACATCGATTTGCGTAAAAAACCGATGTTAATATCCAAAACGTTAACATCAGTTGTTTATAAAAACTTATGTTAACTTATAGATTAACATCAGTTTTTGTTTAAAAATTGATGTTAACCTAAAACCATTTAACATCGGTTTAGTATAAAAATCGATGTTAACATTTCTAACTTAACATCGGTTTTTATAGAAAACCGATGTTAATCTATAAGTTAACATCGGTGTTTATACAAAACCGATGTCAACTGTCAACATTCATATACTTTTTTTGGTGTAATTTTTATTATATAACATCGGTTATTTAGAAAATCGATGTTGTAAATTTTACGTTAACATCGGTTTTAAAAAACTGATGTTAACAATAATACTTTAAACATCGGTTAAAAATCGATGTAGAAAATCATAAATAATCAATGTAGAAAGTGTATTTTCTAATAGTTTAAAGTTCTTTGAGAGATAGTCTTGTCAGACTTCCTTATTGCTTTCCGAACATGATCATCCCATGGAAGTCCTTTCAACTTTTTATTTATAACGTTCAAAATCTATGTTTTTTAATAGAGGACCCAAAAAAAGGATGGCACAATTCTTTGGTCGCCTCTGGGTTGACATCAAATAAAATAGTTAATTTCTTCAATAAATTGCTTGCTTGTAATAAAGACAAACTCAAAAGAACCATTAGGGATATACTTTTTTCCAGGTCTCTAACGTTTAATATAATCGATAAATCAGATGACAAGCTTCAGTAATATCTAGATGTTCTACTATTGTATTCGTAATAATATTTGAATGTCTTCCTTTGCTCACACAGTAAAAGAGGATACAATCTAAACTAAATAAATCCATCTTGTGTTTGGCCTCCTACTACTCCTCTAATAATCTCTTTTGTTTGTCAACCTTCACCGCCAAAGACTATAAATTAAGAAACAAAAATAAGATTAAAAAAATTGAACCAGTTAAGACCTGTAGATTAAAACGCGGTATAAAACTAAATGTGTGTTTACTGCTCCCCACAACACGAGTAGTTATGCCCGAAAGTTTTACCGTTAATTCTTTCTTTGCTTTCATAATTAGTTTCTTGTATCAAAATATTCTTGGGTTTCAAATCCCGATGTAAGATTGAGAAGTCATGCAAATGCTTGATCCCACAAACAATTTAAAACAAAAGTTTAAGATGCCAAGAAGAAATAATCAAACAAATAAACCGTTAAAATAAGAGTAAATAACATATTTTTAATAACCCATCAATCTCACTAATTTAGTAGATGAATAGTCATTTTGTTCCCAAAAACTACCTATATATTTTCTCTTTAAAGAATTCTTGATCCGTTTAAAAAAATCGCTCTCACAATGATCAAGGATAAGGTAAACAGATTTAGACATTTCTACCTTCCCAAAGTAGCGAACAATGTTTTCATGTTCATCAATTTTTTTGAGAATTTTTATTTCTTGGCCGTTAGAATTGCAATAACATGTTTGACAGTTCTTAGGCGTGTCCTCTTTTACTGCGTGAGCAATGAAAAACATTCTTTTGGTGAATGGTGAATAATAGATTTACATGATTCAAATATTATTACGAATAAAATAGTAGAGCATCTAGACATGAAACGTTAGACCGGAAAAAAGATATATCCCTAATTGTGTAGATTTTGATGACTTAGGTACTTATATGGATTGTATAAGGGAGAAATTTACTAAAATAAAAAAGAAAGGTGCAACTAGAAGTTCAGATCTTCTAGAGACCATTCATACAGACATTAGTGAGCCTCTAACTTCTATAACTTGTGGTAACAAGTTACTTGATTAAAGAAAAATCTGAAGCACTTGAAAAGTTCAAAATTTTTAAAACCCAAGTGGAAAAGCAATAGAGAAAAATCATCAAGATTGTAAGGTCTGACAGTGATGGAGAGTATTATGGGAAATATAGTGCCACAAGGCAACATATGGTGTAGCAGAAAAGTAACAAAAAACTTAAAGATATGATGAGAAACATAATGAGTAGATGTAACTTGCCAAAAATTTTGTGGGAAAAAGCCTTGAAAACAACCCTTTCCATCCTGAATAGAGTTCCTAGTAAATGTGTTCCCAAAACTCCTTTTGAACTTTGGACAGGAATAAAA
This sequence comes from Glycine soja, assembly GCF_004193775.1. Classification (NCBI taxonomy): domain Eukaryota; kingdom Viridiplantae; phylum Streptophyta; class Magnoliopsida; order Fabales; family Fabaceae; genus Glycine; species Glycine soja. The sequence goes on along the minus strand of NC_041002.1, from coordinate 23,502,390 downwards.
CCTAGCCTGAACCATCTTTAAGTCTAGGGTTTCCCAACTGAGGTAAAACTTTATAATCCCTTGTAGAAAAAGATAGACCCTAAGACAAGTCGTTGCTTTTTCATTAGATATCCAGATCACGCTAAAGGAAACAAATTCTTTTATCTAGGTAAGGAGAACAAAATTGCAAAGTCCATGAATGCTAAGTTTTTGGAGCTTGATGTGATAGACCTTGTTGTTCCATCTGATGATATTGATGTCGAGTTGTGTGAGACTGTTTCTTTTCCACTACCTATTCCAATTGTTAGTGTTTTTAATATTGTTCCAATTGAGACCGTGGTTCAGATCATCCTAACTGAGACTAGGGTCCCAATTGTTCCAGTTGAGACCACAATTGTGATTGGAGATATAGTTAGCTCTCAAGCCAATGATATGCTTAATCCTCCTACTATGAATGAGAATGCATAACTAGTTAAGCAGGTTCCATAGGTTCCTTTGAGGATGCATATTGGTGATGACTTTCAAGTCTTAGTGAGGATGCATATGACATTGGATACATTCTTGATCCAAAGAGCTATCATAAAGTTGTTTGCTGCCCACAATCAAAAATGTGGAAGCATGCAATGAATGAAGAGATGCAATCTATGTCACTTAATGGTGTATGGAAGCTAGTTGATTTGCATGAGAATTGTAAGAGAATTGGTTGTAAATGGGCATTAGGGTTTTATTTCATGTTAGATTCAACTTATAGGTCAAGTGTAACTCAATCGTGATGTAGTAATTGAACTATTGTCTAGGTCGTCTCCCGAAGGAATAAAGGAGGGATTTCATGTAATTATTTAACTAAGAACTAGGTTTTTGTATTTTTGTTTATTGTCATGAAATAAATAACATAAAATAAATTGCAGTAAAAATTAAATGGCAATATAATAATTAAGATAAAAATACTAGACTGTGATGGTGACGTCAATCTTGATGAATAAATGTCTAGGTTTGGACTTGGAATTCACTCAATCCACTGTAACTTCACAATTCTCTACTCATCTCTCTTGCTCATCCCCAATTCACTAATGTATTCTACCCCAACTCTCGCATGGTTGCAGATTCTAAACTACTTTCCTGATACCCAATCCCTTGGACATACCGACACAAACAATCAACATTAATGGTCGAGAATTAGTGAGGCTTAACCAAGATTATTCTATCTCTAGAGATAATCCCAATTAAGTACTTGATTCATGTTTGAGTTTCAACAAGGTTCGCCAAAGCGCAAAGTCAATTCCTGAATTCATCTATAAGATGCCCAAACAAATAAATGCATTAAGTACGAAAACAAATAAATAACTCATGATGAAGTATTGAATTGATAAAATTAAAGTGAAACCAGGTTCATTATTTCCTCTCCTAGGTGGAAGGAATTACACTCATAAAAATAATACAATGAAACCTAGAGTGTCTAATGGAATAATGGAGGCATCTAGTAGGTGAAAGTCTAAAATATTATTCTAAGAACTGCTTGTGACTTCTACATTGTTACAATGAATCTCTAGCCTCCTATTTATAGAATTGTAGCTAGGTTTAATTAAGGAGATAATCACAAGAAATTACAAATAAATAATATATTTAATTAATTCAAGTAATTATCTTCTTCTTTAGCTGATTTATCCTTGAAAAATATCTTGCTCTTGATTTTCCTAGCTTTTATCTTCAATTTTCATAATTTTTCCTTCCAGAACTTTCTGTTAATTTTGGGCCTCTGGAGCTCTAGCGCTTAAGGGAGCTCCTGCCAGAATGACATGCTTTTGCTGAAAAACTATCAAATTTTCATAAAAAATAACTAGAACATAAAATTCTACCTACACTACTAGAAAATACGGTTTTAACATCGGTTATTAAGGACTTTCAACATCGATTATTGACCAACGTTGAAACTACCAACGTTAATTTACCAACATTAACATCGGTTGTTCAAAAAATGATGTTATTGTAGCAGAAAACATCAGTTATTTGAATAATTGATGTTGTTTTCTTCTAACCAACATCGTTTTTTTAAAAACCGATGTTGCCAGTAACAACATCGGTTTTCCTAAAAATCGATGTTGGTAAGAAGCAAACAACATCGGTTATTAAACTGATGTTGTTTTTTTACTAACATCATCAGTTTTCCTAAAACCTGATGTCATTCAAATTTGAAATCCCAACCCAGAGGCAGCATTACACTCTATGCTCCTCGCTCTATAGCTTGACAAGTTTGTGGACAATCTATGAAAAACACCCTCCTTGTAGCATGGACAAGCTGCACAAATAAGCCAAGGGCTACATCCAGATGGAAGAAATGTCCAAATTCAGGAACAAAGTCAGACAAACCAAACAAAAGAATGACAAGCGAGAAGGAAGCACCAAGACTGACTCACACAAGTTGAACAAGAGGCATAAGCCAAACAAGCGTCAGCTTCTCCCAAAAGGGCCCAAGTACGAGCGTTACACACCTCTGACGACCAATCGAGTATAATCCTTGAGGAATATTTCAACTTGGAGGTACCCATCAAGTTACCTCTGATGAAACCTCCCAGGTCGAACTTAGAGGCGACCAAATACTGCAGATACCATAACACAAAGGATTGTTGGGCCTTGAAGGACAAAATAGAAGAACTCATACAAGCTGGATACCTAGCCTAGTTTGTTAAGAGGTCAAACAACCACCAAGCAGGAGCAAGACCCGGAGGACACCAATAGGAGCAACATAGGAGTCATGACGCGAACAGAAGAAGAGACAGAGAAAAAGATCAAGGTAGAAAAAGACACCAGGAGTATAGGCACGAGCGATAACCTCCATAAGAATAGGAACTCGCCTAACAAATCAGAGGTGTAATTAAACACAATTGCAGGCAAATTTTCCTGCAGAGGACAATCCAGCCAGTCCCGTAAATGTCATCTTCACGCCATCTAGGACATGGACATCAACTTTGTAGATGCACCATCACAATGAAGTCTCCCTTCTATTACTTTCATGGATAGAAACTTCAAGGGTATCAATGCCATCAACTTGGATGACCCCATGGTTGTCTCCATCATCATCACCAACTTCATGGTGTCCAAGGTCCTCATCGACTAGGGTAGCTCCACTGACATCCTATATTGGAAAACATTCCAAAGGCTCAAAGTCTCGCCCGCCATTGTCCACCTTCATGTCGACTCACTCCTTGACCGTCAAGGCAGATCAAAAGCAAGCACCACAATGCTATGCGGAAAGCCTGAAGGTGGAACCTTATCCTAACACCAAGGAGCCTACCAAAGCCTCACCCCATAATTTGAGCCCTGATTGTCTACCCGATTGTCTACCAAATAAGCTTGGACGACCAATTCGATATAGATATGCGCGATGACACTTCTGACAGAGGCCCAGAGCCTATCAAAGAGCTCGTCAAGTTGCAGCTTGGACCCAAACCTGGGCCATGTACGTAGCTCAGTAAGGACCTCACTAGCCATGAGCACAGACACATTGTTGATGTCCTACATAGAAACACGAACTTATTCGCTTGGCATCCATCTGACATGCCAAGAATCCACCCCAACATTATCTGCCACAAGCTCGCCATTTATCCCCATGCAAAACCGATATCATAGAAGAACAACGCAAAGCTATGGGAGAAGAACGACGCAAAGTTGTCAGAGAAGAAATGGACAAACTCCTAAATGTCAACTTCATTAGAGAAGTAAGATATTCCATCTGGCTTGCTAACATCGTCATGGTCAAAAAGGGCAACAGAAAATGGAGAATGTGCACCGACTATACTAATATAAATAAGGTGTGCCCCAATGATGCATACCCTCTGCCAAGCATTGACAGGCTAGTCGACGGAGCATCTAGATTCTAGGTGCTAAGTTTCCTAGACACTTACTCCAGATACAACCAGATTAGGATGCACGCTCCAGACGAGGAGAAAACAACATTCATCACTGAAGATGTCAACTATTTCTACTGGGTCATACCCTTTGACCTAAAAAATGCAGGTGCTACATACCAGAGATTAATGGACTAGATTTTCAAGCAACAAATTGGACAAAACATCAAAGTCTATGTCGATGATATGGTCGTCAAATCTCAAATCATAGCCCAACACGTGGCAGACTTCCTGGCAGAATTTGCTAGGAACGACCAAACCAACCCGGATTGGTGGAGCCTCTACATTGACGGTGCGTCTAGCGTGAAAGGAAATGGGGGAAGGAATCATCCTCGAAGGCCTCGACAATGTTACCCTAAAGCAAGCCCTCAAACTCAACTTCAAAGCCTTAAACAATCAGGCCTAGTATGAGGCACTCATTGCAAGTCTAAAACTAGCATGAGAAGTCAGGGCCAAGAAGCTACGATGCTACACAGACTCACAGCTTGTCCAGGGACAAGTTGCCAATAGATACTAGACCAAGGAGACAATGCTGCTCAAGTACTACCACATCGCCAAAACTCTCATTAACAATTTAAAATGCTTTGAGATGTACTACATAACTAGGGAGAGTAATACAAGAGTAGACTTGCTCTCCAAGATGGTTAGCATTAAAAAGACTAGGCACCTCAAGACTATCATCTAGGAAACACTCCAAAGTCCCAACATAGACACTGAAGAAGTTATGGCCGGAGAAGAGCAGAAACCAGACTGGATGACCCCCTATAGGAATTTCCTAATCTGGGGGGTGTTGCCATCAGACAAGAATGAAGCTTGATGCCTGAAACGGAAGGCCAACTACTATGTCCTCGTTGATGGCAAGCAATTCAAAAGAGGGTTAACAACACCCTTGTTAAAATGCCTGAACAGCCAACAGGCAGATTATGTCATGAGAGAACTCCACAAAGGAATTTGTGGTCTCCATATAGGGGGACGCTCACTGGCAACAAAGGTGGTGCATGATGGCTACTAATGGCCAACACTCAGGGAAGACACCCTTGACATCACAAAGAGATGTAGATGATGCCAAGAGTTTACAGACATTCCACACACCCATCCTGAAAATCTCCACAGTCTGAGCTCCCTTTGATCCTTTGCCATGTGGGGAATAGACATATTGAGACCATTGCTAAAGGCCTCATAAGCAGTTAAATACCTACTTCAAGAAATACAATCGATTATTGCCAACGAGGTGGAAAAGTTCACCTGGAGACACCTCATATGTAGGTATGGCCTCCCGTATGCCATTGTCATCAACAATGGCACCTAATTCAAAGCTCAACCTGACGAAGACTTTCTGATGAGACTAGGCATCAAGCACCTCGTCACCTCTATTGAACATCCTCAGACCAACGGACATGCAAAGGCAACCAATAGAGTCATCCTTAGAGCCCAGTGTACTAGAGTCGACAAGTCTAAGGGTCTATGGAAAGAGGAGCTCCCAATATACTCTGGGCCTATCACTACTCACCCCAAACAACAACCAAGGAAACTCCTTATTGACTCACATATGGCATAGACGCCATGATCTCCGTTGAAGTTGGGGAACCATCGATAAGGAGACTATTGTTCTAGCAACAACAAAATCAAGAAAACATAAGGGTAGAACTCGAGACAATAGATGAAGTCCAAGACATGGCCAGAATTAAGGAAGAAGCTGCCAAACTCCTAGCAATAAGGAGATACAATACAAAGGTTCAACCATGAGCCTTTCAACCTAGTGACCTCGTATGGCGAGTTCGAGGTGAGGTCAGACAAGATCCCCAAGTGGGAAAGCTTGTCCCAATTGGGAAGGCCCATTCAGGGTCACAGCAAGCCTAGACAACATAACATACATACTACAAGAACTGGATGGCAAAGCAATTCCAAGGACATGGAATGCCACCCACCTGAAGTTCTACTTTAGTTGACCTAATGCAGGTTCTACTTCAATTGTCAGGGGAAAATTCTACACCCCTTCATTTTTATAATTTTCTTGTCAGGACAGGTACATCCATGGTCGTAGCTCCATAGGCTCTTCAAACCCAAGGAGGACCACCCTTGGTGAGCCCTCCTTCTAGCACCAAGTCTTCAGTGCATGCCACCTCACAAGTGACTTGTATGCAAGAACACCACATCTCCAGTACGTGTCACATCACGAGTGTCATGTAAGCAAGAGCACCAAGTCTCTAGTACGTGTCACTTCACAACTGCCATGTATGCAAGAGCATCAAGTCTTCAATGCATGCCACCTCATGAGTGACACATATGCAAGAGCACACCACCATGTCTCCAGTATGTACCACTCCATGAATTACACGTATGCAAGAGCATGCCACCATGTCTCTAGTATGTACCACTCTATGAGTCACACATATGCAAGAGCACACCACCATGTCTCCAGTATGTTCCACTCCATAAGTGACATGTATGCAAAAGCACACCACCATGTCTCTAGTACATACCACTCCATGGTGACATGTATGCAAGAACACGCCACCACGTTTCCAGTATGTGCCATTCCACAAGTGACACGTATGCAAGAGCATGGCACTACGACTCCAGTACATGTCTCTCCACCAGCGACATGTATGCAAGAGTACGACCCGAGCACTACACACACCAGGCTCATTAAACCCAAGGTCCTCCCTTGGTGAGTCTTGGCAAAATCCAAGATGGACGACTCTCTAGTCGATTCTCCAAAGGCTCACCAAACCCAATGTCTACCCTTAGTGAGTTTCACAAGTTCACAAAACCCAAGGTCCTGTCCTTAGTAAGCCTCAATACAGCTTTACAGCCTGTCAAAACCCTGGGCAAACACGTCCCCAGTCCAATGCTTGTTAAACCCAAGGTTCACCCTTGTTAAGTCCTCTTTTTGCTAAGTTCCATCTCTACAAGAACTTAAGGTACACAAGGTTTACCCTTGACAATCTTTCATATTCTTAACTCTTACCTATGCAGGGAAATTAGTCTTCCTATGTATCAGAAACCCAAGGTTTGCCCTTGGTACAAGAACCCAAGGTCTACCCTTAGCACATCAAAAACCCAAGGTCCACCCTTGGTACACACTCTTGTGAAACCCAAGGTCCACCCTTGGTAAGCACTCGTTCAAAACCCAAGGCACCCACCTTGGTCTACTAACTCGCAACAACTACGACGACCAAAGTCAAAGGTCCAGGTTCCACAAGATGAACTACCACCAAACTGGTTGGCAATGTAGAAGCAAAGACTTTGACTTTGATTTTTTGATGATGCCATATGATCATGATGTTTTGATGCCTTATGAAAATGCGCTTCTCAAGTTTAATTCAAGACAAAAATCCAAGAATACAAGATACAACATCAAGAACATCTCTAGTGATTTAGGATGGGAATTCCAAATTGAAACAGCAAAAGGTTTGGCCAAGAAATTTAAACTAAAATGTCTTTTTCAAGAGATTTACTCTCTGGTAATCGATTACCAGAGGATGTAATCGATTACCAGTGGCCAAAATGATTTATAACAGCTATTAGAAATTTGAATTCAAATTTTACACTGTGTAATCGATTACACATGGATGGTAATCGATTACCAGCAGTTATTGAACGTTTTGATTCAAATTTTAAAGCCTGTAATCGATTACACAAGTCTTGTAATCAATTACTAGAGGAGATTTTCAGAAAATTATTTCCAAGGGTCACATCTGTTCAAATGGTTTTTACATGGCCATCAAAGGTCTATTTATATGTGACTTGGAACACGTATTTGCTTAGAGTTTTTCAGAACAAAAAAAAGGTTTTATCCTCTCAAAAAGCAAAATCATCTTATCCTCTTAAAAATTCCTTGGCCAATACACTTGCAATTCAATAAGGAATTATTTGAGTGCTCAATTGTTCAATCTATCTCTTTCAAGAGAGATTTCTTCTTCTCTTCATTCTATTTCTCAAAAGGGATTAAGAGACCGAGGGTCTCTTGTAGTAAAGAAATCTAAACACAAAGGAAGGGTTGTCCTTGTGTGGTTCAGAACTTGTAAAGGGATTTTGCAAGATAGTGGAACTCTCAAGCAGATTGCTTGGGGACTGGATGTAGGCACAAGGGTGTGGCCGAACCAGTATAAATTTGAGTTTGCAATCTTTCTTCCCTTAAACTCTTTTATTGTTTATTGCTTATTGCTTATTGTGTCTATTTAGTAAGATTAATTTGCATAATTATTTAGGAGTTCATTTTTTGAAAGAAATCTTGGGATTTGGGTTAAAATCAAAATAGAATTTTAATTTAGAAAAGATTGTGATATCTTAATTCAACCCCCCTTTCTTAAGATATCTGAGGCCAGTTGTCTAACAAGTGGTATCAGAGCTTCATTCTTGTATAAAGTTTAGAAGCTTCAAGAATAATGGCCTTAGTAAACTTCTTATTCCCAGAAGGAAACTCAATAAATAGGCCTCCTATTTTTAATGGAGAGGGTTACCACTACTGGAAAACCCGAATGCAAATTTTCAGTGAGGCAATAGACTTAAACATTTGGGAAGCCATAGAAGTTGGACCTTATGTACCCACCATGGTGGCTGGAAATACAGGAATAGAGAAATCTAGAGAAGAGTGGTCTAAAGATGAAAGAAGATTAGTGCAATACAATTTAAAGGCTAAAAACATCATTACTTCGGCCCTAGGAATGGATGAATATTTTAGGGTTTCAAATTGTAAGAGTGCTAAGGATATGTAAGACACTCTACAAGTTACACATGAGGGAACAACTGATGTTAAACGATCTAGGATAAATACTTTAACTCATGAGTATAAATTATTTAGGATGAAGACAAATGAAAGTATACAAGACATGCAGAAAAGATTCACACATATAGTTAATCATCTTGCATCATTAGGAAGAATTTTTCCAAACGAGGATCTCATAAATAAAGTGTTAAGATGTCTAAGTAGAGAGTGGCAACCAAAGGTAACAACCATCACAGAATCTAGAGATTTGTTTATAATGTCTCTTGCTACACTATTTGGAAAATTACAGGAACATGAGATGGAGTTGCAAAGACTAAATCAATATGAAGAAAATGATAAGAAGAAGAAGAAGGGAATTTCTCTTAAAGCCTCATCTTCAATCCAAGAGGAAAGTGACATAGAAGATTCAATTGACTTAGATGAAGATGAAGATCTTAGTCTCTTTGTCAAAAGATTCAACAAATTTATTAGAATGAGAGGAAGTCAAAGAAGACAAAACTTCAAACCTAAAAGAAGGACTGAAGAGTCATCTCAAATCCCAAAATGCTTTGAGTGCAATCAACCCGGACATATGAGGGCTGATTGTCCAATCTTTAAGAGAAAGATAGAGAAGTCTGAAAAGAAGACTATTGGAGATAAGAAGGCAAAGAAGGCCTATATCACATGGGATGATAACGACTTAGAATCGTTTGATGATTCTGAAAAAGAAATGGTTAATCTATGTCCAATGGGAAAAAATTATGAAAGCAATGAAGAGGTAACATCTTCTAACAAATCTATTTCTTTTGATGAGTTACAAGATGCATTTGCTGAATTACATAGTGAATCAATTAAACTAGCAAAACTTGTCTCTTCATCTAAGAAAATAATTTCAGATTTAGAGAAAGAAATTTCAAAATTAAACAAAGAAATAGATATTCTTAAAATTGAAGTTTCAATCTCTAAATCTAGTGATAAAGTTCATGTTTCTACTATGACTAATGAAAAAGTAAATTCTTGTAAATGTTGTAGCAAATATGTAGAAGAAATTAAAAATTTGAAAAACTCACTTGCAAAATTTTCTATTGGCAAGAATAACCTAAATGTTATATTAGGAAATCAAAGATGTATTTTTGATAAAGCAAGAATTAGATACAAACAAGAAAAACAAGAAAACTTTCTTTTCTTTCTCACAAAAATACAATTCTCCTTTCATTACATGTTTTTATTGTGGAAGAAAAGGGCATGGCACATCTACATGTTATTTTAAGAAAAATTGCAACAATATCAAAATGATATGGGTCCCAAAAGGATCTTTAGTCAATACTAACACACAAGGACCCAATAAAGTTTGGGTACCTAAGTCATAAACTTGATCATGTAGGTATCTTTGAAGAAGAAATGGTACATAGATAGCGGTTTTTCAAAGCATATGATGGGAGATTCATCAAAGTTCACACATATCTCTCCCAAGAAAAGTGGGCATGTTACTTATGGTGATAACAACAAAGGTAGAATTCTTGGAGTTGGAAAAATAGGTACGAATTCTTCAAACTCCATTGAAAATGTTCTACTTGTTGAAGGCCTTAAGCACAGCTTGCTTAGTGTTAGTCAATTATGTGATAAGGGCTATCTAGTATCATTTGATTCTCAAAAATGTCTTATTGAACATAAACATGATACAAATATAAAGCATATAGGGTATAGAGTTAACAATGTTTATATGATAGATTTAAGCCAAAAACTAGATAATAATAAATGTTTTCTTAGCAAAGATGATCCATGGCTATGGCATAAACATATTGCTCACATAAACATGGAACACTTAAATAAATTGATTTCAAAGGATTTAGTTGTTGATTTGCCAAAACTAAAATTTGAAAAATATAGACTATGTGATGCATGTCAAAAAGGAAAACAAACTAGAGTTTCATTCAAATCCAAAAACATTGTTTCAACTACTCAACCTTTACAATTACTACACATGGATTTGTTTAGCCCTTCTAGAATCATGAGTCTCGGAGGAAGTTACTATGCCCTTGTTATAGTTGATGACTATTCTAGATACACTTGGACACTATTTATCACTCATAAGAATGATTCATTTCAAGCATTTAAGAAACTTACAAAAGTTATTCAAAATAAGAAAAATCTCAAAATTATATCTATTAGGAGTGATCATGGGGGTGTGTTTGAAAATAAAGAATTTGATTTGTTTTGTGAAAAGCATGGCATTGAACATAATTTTTCTGCACCTAGAACCCCTCAACAAAATGGAGTTGTTGAAAGGAAAAATAGGTTTTTGGAAGAAATTGCTAGAACCTTATTGAATGATACTCCTCTTCCAAAATATTTTTGGGCTGAAGCCGTTAATACTGCATGTTATATCATGAATAAGGCTTTAATAAGACCCATCTTAAAGAAAACTCCATATGAACTGTTCAATGGTAGGAAACCAAACATCTCACATCTTCATGTCTTTGGTTGCAAGTGTTTTGTATTAAACAATGGAAAAGAAAACTTAGGAAAATTTGATGCTAAGTCAGATGAAGGAATTTTCCTTGGTTATTCTTTGCATAGTAAAGCTTATAGAATTTATAATAAGAGAACAATGACAATTGAAGAATCAATTCATGTTTCCTTTGATGAGTCTAATGTTATTTCTCCAAGAAAGGATATTTTAGATGATATTACAGAATCTTTAGAACAAATGCACATTCATGGAAAAGATTCTAAAGGAAAAGGAAAAGGAAGCAATAAAGATCCTCCAGTAGAAGTCAAAGCAAATAATGATCTTCCAAAAGAGTGGAAAGCTTCAAGAGATCATCCCCTTGACAACATTCTTGGTGACATCTCAAAAGGGGTAACAACTAGACATTCTCTTAAAGATTTATGCAATAATATGGCTTTTGTGTCTATGGTTGAACCTAAAAATATAAATGAAGCCATAATAGATTATCATTGGATAGTTTCTATGCAAGAAGAACCAAATCAGTTTGAAAGAAACAATGTGTGGGAACTAGTAGAGAAACCTAAAAACTACCCCATCATAGGAACAAAATAGGCATTTAGGAATAAGTTAGATGAACATGGCATAATCATTAGGAATAAGGCTAGATTAGTTGCAAAAGGATACAATCAAGAAGAAGGTATAGATTATGAAGAAACATATGCTCCAGTTGCAAGATTAGAAGCCATTAAAATGCTTTTAGCTTATGCATCCATAATGAATTTTAAGCTTTATCAAATGGATGTTAAAAGTGCTTTTCTAAATGGCTTAATTCAAGAAGAAGTATATGTTGAACAACCCCCAGGTTTTGAAATGTCAGATAAGCCAAATCATGTTTATAAATTGAAAAAGGCTTTATATGGTTTGAAACAAGCCCCTAGGGCTTGGTATGAGCGTCTGTGTAAGTTCCTTTTAGAAAAGAACTTCTCTAGAGAAAAAGTAGATACTACTCTTTTTATAAAGAGAAAATCACATGATATTTTATTGGTTCAAATTTATGTTGATGATATTATTTTTGGATCTACTAATGAATTATTGTGCAAAGAATTCTCTCATGACATGCAAAGTGAGTTTGAAATGTCAATGATGGGAGAACTCAATTTCTTTCTTGAATTACAAATTAAACAAACCAAGGATGGTATCTTTGTAAATTAATCCAAGTACTACAAAGAGTTAATCCACAAATTCAACATGGAAAATGCTAAGCACATGGCTACACCAATGAGCACTGCTTGCTATTTAGATAAAGATGAAACCGTCCAGTCAATAGATGTTAAGCAATATCAAGGTATGATCGGATCCTTTCTTTATTTATCTGCTAGCAGACCTGATATAATGTTTAGTGTGTGTATGTGTGCTAGATTTCAATCAAATCCCAAACAATCACATCTTAGTGCTGTTAAAAGAATCATAAGATATTTAGTAGGCACTATGAATATAGGTTTATCGTATCCTAGAAATTCCACATGCACCTTAATAGGATACTCTGATTCAAACTTTTCCGGTTCTAAAACAGATAGAAAGAGCACAAGTGGAACTTGTCAGTTCATTGGATCTACTCTAGTCTCTTGGCATAGTAAGAAACAAAATAGTGTTGCTTTATCCACTGCAGAAGCGAAATATATTTCTGCTGGCAGTTGTTGGGCACAAATTTTATGGATGAAGCAACAACTGTCTAATTATGGAATTCTTCTTGACCATATACCTATTAGGTGTGATAATACAAGCGCAATCAATCTTTCCAAAAATACAGTTCAACATTCTAAAACCAAACATATAGAAATTAGGCACCATTTTCTAAGAGATCATGTTCTGAAGGGAGATTGCGTGTTAGAGTTTGTTGATACAAAGAATCAGCTTGCTGATATTTCCACAAAACCTCTCCCCAAAGAAACATTCTTTTCCGTTAGAAGAGAATTAGGTCTCTTAGATATTAGTGATTTGGATAATTAAGGATTGATTGGTTGATTGAAATATTAATATTTCATGATTGATTGATTTGTTATTCTAAGATGTTGATTATGTTTGATTGGTGTGTTAATAGTGTGATTAATACTTGTTTGATTGAAATAAATGAGTATTAGTATTGATAATTGATAGATAGATGTTTTTAGCATAAAAATAGATATTCTTTGATGAAATAGCCTAGATATTGTTCTGGTAATCGATTACCATTACGTGTAATCGATTACATAAGAACAAATAGCCTGTAATCGATTACCAGAAGGCTAAATGCTCCTGTAATCGATTACCAAACCTTGTAATCGATTACATAACGCCATCTTCTATAAATACTCACGTAAACCAGAAGCATTGCGCAGCCACACTCCCCTCGACGTGCCTCTTCTTCCCTAATCTTCAAACCTTCATATCTCCCTCAATTCTTAACCAAATCACATCCCACAAAGCCCAATCTTCATCATTTTCACTCCTTTTTCGATTCCACCGATTGAAATTCGTTAAAACTTCATTAAATGGTAGAATCATCGAAGAAGCAAAAGGGAATGTCCTCCACCACCGCTGCTGCTAGCCATTGCCGCCACGGACCATCTGAAGCACCCACAGCACCAATTCATCCTCCCTTATCATCTCCATGATCATCTACTCTATTTTCTTCAGATGATCAATGTCTACGGTACAATTCTCAATTCTCTTCTAGGATCATTCTAGACCCTAAGTACCTAGACACAAATTTCTTTAATGATGAGACATTTGACTATTATCAAGTGTTTCAAAACTCTATATTAGTTGATTTTATGTCCTTAAAATTGCCTTACTATCCTGAACTCATTAAAGTCTTTTACAGTAATTTAAAAATTCAGGATGGTATCATTCACTCTGAGGTGCATGGCATTTTTATGATCATTGATCAATCTCTGCTCTTTTCATTAACTAAATTACCCAGTCAAGGTGCACCTTTTGAGGGCACCATTGTTGATGACGGGAAATTCGACTATTCTAGCCATTATGCTCACCGTATGGTTTGTAATGACCAGGCTGAAATGACCGGTAGATTGCTGGCCGGATCATTAACCTTTGATTGTCGCATCATGCACTATATTATCATTAGAATTTTGCTTCCCCGTTCTTCTAATTTGGCTCAAGCCTCTGAGGAGGACTTGATTTTGATGTGTGCTTTCCTTACCGGTCGTCAGATCGACTGAGCTCACTTGGTTAGGTACTGAATGCATAAGGCATTATGGGCCAATGCACCTCTTCCATATCATCAATTGATCACCCTTTTTCTCCGTCATTTACAAATTCCTCTTAATGATGAACCTTTTGTTCAAGTAAAGAGATCCTTTGCTATAGGTGTTGGTGCAGCAACTTCATTTGGTTACCGTAAGGATCGTGATGGACAATGGCTGAAGAAGGACGCGCTACCTCCACAAGACGAGCGTACTCCCTCTCCTCCTCCTCAACGAGATGATTCCTCAGCCCTTATGAATGAAGTTCTTTTAGAGTTACGGGGCCTCCGCACCTATGTTGGTGAACGATTCGATTCCTTGGATGGTCGCTTTGAAGGCATGGATACCCGCATCACCCAGCTTGAAGAGGATGTGACTTATCTTCGTCGGTGCTTCGACCTTCCACCACCTTCTTAGTTTTAGATTATTATTATTGTTTATTATAAGTCGTGTATTTGGCTATGTTTTCTAAGTTATCATTTTCTGAACTTTCATTATCTTTCGGTATTTGGCACTTGGTATTTTATGATTGGATTATATTTGGTTGGATTATATTTGGTTTTGACTTATGAATGATTCTATGAAATTTAATTATATTGGATTATATGAATGCTCTTGTGTTGTTTACCACGTACTTTGGCTTTTTAATGTTGCCAATGGGGGAGAGAAACGGGGTGGTTTAGAAGCATTTAGAAGCTTAGAAATCAAGTGATCAAGTGATCATTAATTCCAAAACATAGGGGGAGTATGAAATGAGTGAACGTAACATTATATCTTGCATATACTTTGCTTGTATCTTGATTTCAGGAATTAAATTGTCATCATCAAAAAGGGAGAGATTGTAGAAGCAAAGACTTTGACTTTGATGTTTTGATGATGCCATATGATCATGATGTTTTGATGCCTTATGAAAATGCGCTTCTCAAGTTTAATTCAAGACAAAAATCCAAGAATACAAGATACAACATCAAGAACATCTCTAGTGATTTAGGAAGGGAATTCCAAATTGAAACAGCAAAAGGTTTGGCCAAGAAATTTAAACTAAAATGTCTTTTTCAAGAGATTTACTCTCTGGTAACCGATTACTAGAGGATGTAATCGATTACCAGTGGCCAAAATGATTTATAACAGCTATTAGAAATTTGAATTCAAATTTTATACTGTGTAATCGATTACACATGGATGGTAATTGATTACCAGCAGTTATTGAACGTTTTGATTCAAATTTTAAAGCCTGTAATCAATTACACAAGTCTTGTAATCGATTATCAGAGGAGATTTTCAAAAAATTATTTCCAAGGGTCACATCTGTTCAAATGGTTTTTACATGGCCATCAAAGGTCTATTTATATGTGACTTGGAACACGAATTTGCTTAGAGTTTTTTAGAATAATAAAAAAAGTCTTATCCTCTCAAAAAGAAAAATCATCTTATCCTCTTAAAAATTCCTTGGCCAATACACTTGCAATTCAATAAGGAATTATTTGAGTGCTCAATTGTTCAATCTATCTCTTTCAAGAGAGATTTCTTCTTCTCTGTGGCGTCCCTAAATTAATGACTGGTTTAATAGAAATAATTTAAATAACAAAAACCATGGTGAATTTTTTTTTTCTTTTTTTTTTCTTTTTCATTTCTTTCTCTTTTCACCATAACTAGGTTTAGAAGGAAAATCCTCACTATAAAGTCCTGAATGGCCAGTTCACAACTCTATTCGGAGTCATTTCTTTCTTACCGCTCATAATTCTCTAAATTATTTTGTTGTTTCAAGAGGAAGAATGTACCAGCCATTATTTTAGGTCGTCACATGAAAATAAAAGAATAAAATACGGTCGATAAACTCTTTTACAAATAAAGTTGCTAATGCTTTCTTTTCAAATAACAAGATCGATTATAAATGCATTCATCGTTTTAAAGCTGTCCAAAATATGGGAGTTTTACAAAATACATAGTGTCATCCAGAGCAAAGGTGTCCATAGTGGTGGCTTCAGCCACATGTATACAATCATCAAGTGCCTATACATCAGGTCTACCCATACAAAAACAAAAGAGTAAACCTAACAGTTAGTCCTAGATACACCCACCCTAAAAAAGCATACAAAACTAATCCAAAAAAAAAGCTGTCCACTAGGATGAAGAGCCTCCGCTGATCGCCATCTCCCTCGGGCCACTATCCTCCGTAGAGTCTGCCTCAGATGCCGACATGACTTCCTCGGGAGAATCCACCTCAAGAAGTGGATCCTCATCACCCTCTAGAAAGTCAAGGGCATCCACAGCAGGCTCAGGAGGTAGCTCCTCCAGGTCCTCCTCAGGGTCTTCCTCGGATGACGTTACCTCGATCACTTGAACGGGCTCCACTAGACGATATGGTGTAGGCGTGGGTAGTATCCACTCCACAGTGCGCTGAAGCGTCCATGCACGTTCATCTGGATGCACCAAAGAAGTAGCCGTGAATTGAATGGTGCCCCGAAATCGGCACCTCGTGTTGCCTTCGAGGGTCTCCCAAGCTCCCTCTAGGCACTCCATCTCTA
This sequence comes from Glycine soja, assembly GCF_004193775.1. Classification (NCBI taxonomy): domain Eukaryota; kingdom Viridiplantae; phylum Streptophyta; class Magnoliopsida; order Fabales; family Fabaceae; genus Glycine; species Glycine soja. The sequence goes on along the minus strand of NC_041002.1, from coordinate 23,485,570 downwards.
CTCGATCACGGATTAGCTGCGCCGCCATCACGATCTACAAGAAAGAAGAGAAAGGGGTAGACTCTTTCACAAGAATCTAACTGTGCTGCACACGATGCGTCTCATAAACACTACATGCAATAAAAAGGGGTATTTTAAGGCTTTCCATCTCTGGTAATCGATTACACAGCCTTGGTAATCGATTACCAGAGGCTAAACTTGAATTACACAGCCTCAGAACATGAAATATGCCATAAAGCACTGTGTAATCGATTACACATGCCTGGTAATCGATTACCAGTGACCCATCCCTCTGTGTAATCGATTACACAGGCTGGTAATCGATTACCAGAGGCTCCCTTAGCTTCCTGACTTCGTTTTCAAGCCTGGTAATCGATTACACCCCTTGGTAATCGATTACCAGAGACCATCTTAGCCTCCTGTCTTCATTTTTAAGCCTTGTAATCGATTACCCACCCTTGGTAATCGATTACCAGAGACCATATCTCACATATCAGTCAAGTTTCACAGCTGGCCAGCTACCACAAGCCTCCTTGCTTTGTGGTCTTTGTTCCTTTTATCTGTTGACTGCCAGGAGCTCGCCTGCTTAGGTACATCACAGGTTCTCACTGACCGACTATGCCCGGGTTGGGTCGGGATTGGTCAAGCTTGGTTTTGGGCAATAGCACCCCACCTGACGTCCCCAAGGTCTCCTGACCCCCGCGACATATCTCCAGGTACCACTCTGTGGTCAACAATAAAAGCAGGAAGTTTCACCCTTCGACACTTCCTCATCTCAAGCTTGTAGGATTATGGGGTACCCATCACATGTGGTACTAGGTGGCAGTCGGGCGATGGTGCACAACAAGTTTTCCACATCCACAATGCGCGCATAAACCCACCATCCCCTGTTGCCCACCTCCAACTGAGCTCACGTACTCCCACGTAGCCCATATCCTCGTTTCTCTCAACACCGGGTCCCCATCAATCCTCCCAAGCTTCCACAGCATCCAAGCAAAACAACATTCAAACAGCACAAGCTATCATAGCCAAGCAAAACAGAGCAAAGGCAGAAAACTCTGCTCAACACATCAACCAAAATCACAGCTTTTCTCACTTAAAGACCATAGTAACAATTCCTTCGATCCAATTCGTTAACCGTTGGATCGACTCCAAAATTTTATTGGAAGTCTATAGTGCATAAGCCTACATTTTGACCGTTGGGATCTACTAGCAAACATCCAGAACTCATTCTGTACTACTCTTTCCACAACCAACCACACACAAGCATTTTCTGCACCAAGCTAAAATCCTGCTGCACCTATTTTGACAGCAAAATTCTGCATAAGTGTAGATTTCGAAAATCACACTTCCCCTCATCCAATCTTGCTCAAATCAAATCCTACAAGTCCCAAATCATGTATCAAACATGTCTAAACCAAAGCCAAGCTTCAAACCACAGCAACACAAAATCTAGGTGTCCAAAACCCCTCAATTCAATGGCTTTTCTAGGTTTGAAAGGTGAAATTTAGAATGAGGTAAATTTGAAGCAAACTCTCACCTCACACAAGTCCATAACATCAATCTAAACTTGCCCAAACTGGATTTACACCTAAAATTCCACCAAATCAAAATTTGACTCTTCAACACCCAATTTTGCCCTAGAAATGGCTCTTGGTTCACTTTGGTCATTTGTTTTTCTCTCTAGCTCAGCCTAACCTTTCTCACATGTCCTAAATGACATTTCAAGCTAGTATTAACTCACTTTAACCTCCATTTACCACAGAATTCAGACTTAGCCTTCCAACTCTCAAAGTCTCACTCTTTTTCCACTCATAACATCACATTCTCACTTTCTAACCCTAGGTTAGTTCTACCCTTCATCTCTAACAGTTTTCCATCAGCAATTTCAGCATATAAACATCACAAACATCATCACAAAAACCCTAAAACAGAATGAGTATGTCTAACTCATCCAAACATGGCAATTTCAACAAGTTTTCAGCAAATGCCTTCACAAATAATCATCACACAGCAAAAAACTAACAAAACCACCCATCATATCTCCCAAAACCCCATACCCACGAAATTTAAGAGAGAAAGAAGTCCACCCAAACCTGGATTTTCGAAGTCCCACTCGTAGTCACGCACTTCACGACCCCGAAAATGCTCTCCTTTCACGATTTGGGGCAGAAATGATGGCCAAAGGTTGAAGCTTTGTGTGGAGCTTCAATGGAGAATGAGGGAGAAGAAAGGCAACGTGAGGGAGAGGGAGAGAGAAGGCTTCTGCAATGTTTTCTGCTGAGTGAAGAGAGAGAGAGTTGCTTTTTGGTTTTTAAAAGGCTTTTTCCTCTTTTCTTATTATTTTATTCAAGCTCTGCCACATGTCCCTATTTGATTGGAGCAAAAAGGGCCCACTTTCTCTTTTTGACTGTGACCCATACTCAGTCACAAAAGTGAGAAAAATCTGACCTTTGAAACGCTAAAATCCTGCCTCGGTTTGCGTGCCGTTTCTCTGGTTCCAGTTTCTCGCGTTTCTCTGCGTCCGTCGGGGCCAGTTTTCGAAAGCAAGCAATATGTATATCAAAACGCTCAGAATAAAACCCCGAGCGTGGTTCAGAGGTTGGTTTCATTAAATTCTAAGTCGCACGCAAAACGATGATTTTTAACTAGTTAATTAGGAATTAACCCATAACCTCCCAGTTATGGATTTCTCTCCCTTAATTAGTCCAACCCGCATATCTTGCCCCCACTATTCCTATTTCTACCAAGAACATATCTATACATATACACTGAATAATACTTATATATATATATATATATATATATATATATATATATATATATAATCATTCAAAATACATCGTTTTCAAAAATTCCGGGTAGAATTTCCAGGATGTTACATTCTCTTCATTCTATTTCTCAAAAGGGATTAAGAGACCGAGGGTCTCTTGTTGTAAAGAAATCTGAACACAAATGAAGGGTTGTCCTTGTGTGGTTCAAAACTTGTAAAGGGATTTTGCAAGATAGTGGAACTCTCAAGCGGGTTGCTTGGGGACTGGACGTAGGCACAAGGGTGTGGCCGAACCAGTATAAATCAGAGTTTGCAATCTTTCTTCCCTTAAACTCTTTTATTGTTTATTGCTTATTGCTTATTGCTTATTGTGTCTATTCAGTAAGATTAATTTGCACAATTATTTAGGAGTTCATTTTTTGAAAGAAATCTTGGGATTTGGGTTAAAATCAAAATAGAATTTTAATTTAGAAAAGATTGTGATATCTTAATTCAACCCCCTCTTCTTAAGATATCTGAGGCCACTTGTCTAATAGGCAAGACCTTCAACCAGGTGGAAGTCATACTAACTCCTCACAACTATCAAGGTCAAAATGACCTATCACTAGACGGATTGATAAGACCTTCAACCAAGTGCCAATCACACTAACTGCTCACAAGTATCCAAGGAAAAACTTTGCATAGTGAAAAAGAAGCACTACTACTTGAGTGATAAGACATTTAATCAGGTTGAAATCAAACTTGAGATGATTTCATGTCATCTACTTTTCTATTTCACAAGACCATGAAAGTCTTACCTCCATATCGACAAGGTCTTGCTTGACAAAGCCAATTCATACTACCACAAGTAACAAAGCATTGCATAAACAAAGCCAAACACATAAGACATACATACTGTGCAAAATTCGTCAACAAAGGAAAAACATGTGCATTGAAGAGAAATAATAATTGTCATCATTACAAGGCCTATGCGGCCAAAATCCAACAACGTAGAAAAGAAGGCAACCTAAACTTGGGCGTCATTGCCTTGCTCCTCAGCACCCTTCTCCTCATCAGTAGTCTCCTCCTTCGTAGAAATTTCTTCCTCGTCAAGCAAAACACCGTCATTCACTTCCTTGAATAGGTCAAAAAGACCCAAGTCAAGGTCCTTGGCAAAGAACCCAGCCTGCCTGACGGCCTTTTGAAAGCCCTTTTCATGCTGCTCCATAACCTCCTTCTTATACATTGTCAGCTCCTCTTCAAGCTCTTTGTAGACCTCCCTCTTCTTGGCCACCCATAGCTCGAACTCCTCCAGCCTAGACTCTGACTCTTTCACTAGGGCCTCTAAATCAGCAACCACCTTGGCAAGCTCGTCCCTCTCTGTCGCAATGTGTTCCACCTTGCCAGCCAAATCCGTTTTCTCTTCTTGCAACCCCTTGTGGCGTGCAAACAGTTCATCACCATCCAACCTTATGCATAGCAACTTGGCCAAGACTCTACCTACTTTGGAAGACAATTGGTGGTTTGACCTCTCAGCTTCAGCAAAGGCAACGATGGCATTAGCTACCTTGGGGCGCTCCTATCTCCAAACCGTGCGAGCAGTAGCCCTCCACTTGGCAGCCTCTACTTCCTAGGACACCACCTTGCACATAGTCTCTTGGTATCGATGTTTGTTCTCCTCCAAAATCATCAAACTTCTCTGAAGGAAGACTTTGGTGAAGTCCATAGCATTTTGCACCCCAGCTAACTGAATAAGGTTTTTATCAAAGGCTGACACAAAGCCAACAGGGGTCTTTTGCTTTGGTTTGTGATTTGCACCCTGTCATACCCTAATTTCGTCCGGGGACCTTTGCTTGATGACATGCGACCTTTCTTTGGTCCTTGTGAGGTGCTTGACATCCATCATTGGGCAATTTGTGAAATTCCAGGACATGCCGAAAAACCAAAAAAAATACATTGATGCACAATCCGTAAGTTTCCGTGACATACCGGAAATCAAATGGAAGCATCGTTGCATAATTAAGTGAGATTCCGTAACATTCCGTAAGTCAAAAAGGGGATGATTATGTAATCCGCAAGGTTCCGTAACATTACGGAAAGAAAACAAGTATCGTTACGAGATTCGTAAGTTTCCGTAACTTTACGAAAAAAGAATCACCAAAAAAGGTAAGAGGGGTGAACTTATCAAGATAGGGGTGTAAATAGCAATTCAAATCTAGGCCCTTCTAGAACATTTTGGAAGTTGGGTTGCTTAAGGAGGAAGCAACTGGGCGGCAAGCTCCTCCACGTTTTTGAAAAATGGTTTTCGGGGCTTCCGCGGCTTCCGTAATACTTCCGTAAAATTTCCGAAAACCTTGGGTAAGCATATTCCACTTAACATTGGTAAAAGGGAAAAGAAAAAAGATGAAAATCAAATTCGAAAACAGTTCCGTAAGGCTTCCGTAACTTTTCCGTAAAATACGAAAAGGGGGGTGAACTTAGTAATTCGGGTGCGCTTAGAAATCTTCTTCATTAAGTCTTTGGGCGGCAAGCACCTCCCTTTTTTTCTATAAATAGGGGAGGGGGGAGCTGTTTCAAAATGTTTAGCCCCTTTGGCACTTCTCTCTCTTTCGAATTTGCTTGGAAAAATCGTTTCCGTGAAGAAAATCTAAGCCGAGGCGCTTCCGAAACGCTTCCGTAAGCGATTCTGTGGAAATTCTTCATCGTTCTTCACCGTTCTTCATCCGTTCTTCGTTCGTTCTTCGTTCTTCAACGGGTAAGTTTTCGAATTCGAGACTTTCAATTCATTTCTTGTTTTGTCTACTTTCACTTTAATTTCGTTTACTTTCAGTTTTCTTTTCTTCCGTTTTTAACGTGCTTTAACCATTTATTTAAGCCGTTTTCTCGTCTAATAAATGATAAAATGAATTTCAACCGATCATTTGTGTTGTAATCTCGTTTAATCACTGTTAAAACGAAATCTAACCGATCGTTCACGCTATAACCTCGGTTAAACCAAAAAAAGTAAAATAATAATAAAATAATCAAAATATCTTGAAAAATAATAATAAAATAATCAAAATATCTTTGAATAAAATAAATTAAAAAAATCAATCGGACGTTTTTCTTTGGAAGTTTCCTTGAATGAATTGATTAATAACCAAAGTGAAACTAAGACTAAAATAGACTCACAAATCAAGTTTTGTCCGAAAATCACTAAAAACCGTTTTAAGGTCCAACGCCTTAAACGGTCCTCTTTGCTTTTATCGGTTAACATGGACCGTTCAAAAGCATAAAATCAACATGTGACTTTACCGCTTTTGCAAGAACTACGTAGGTCTGATTTCCTCATCGCAATTGAGGATACGTAGGAGCAAAAGCCCCGCTTTTGTCGACCACCCCAAGAGATCGTTAATGGTCCAAATGCCTTAACGTTTCTCTCCTTTCAAAAACAAGAGATCGTTAATGGTCCAACGCTTTAACGTTTCTCTCCTTTCAAAATCAAAAGACCGTTTAATGGTCCAACACCTTAAATGACCTTTTGTTCAATAAAAACATATTTTGCAAAAAAGACAAAAACAACTTAACCAAACACTTTGTTCCGAAAGAACTACGTAGGTCTGATTTCCTCATCGCAAATTGAGGAATACGTAGGAGCAAAGGGAAACACCCTTGTCGACCACAAAAAGAGAAAAAATATAAAAAGGGTATAAAGGATATAAGGACATAAAAGGGAACGTAAAAATCAAAGTCATGTTTGCACATTCGATTAAAGGCTGTCGTCCCTTGTGACGGACGTGTGGGGTGCTAATACCTTCCCCGCGCGTAAATACAACTCCCGAACCTTTCACTTAAAAGTTCGTAGATCGCGTCTTTTCCGGTTTTTCCGACGTTTTCCTCAAATAAACGTTGGTGGCGACTCCGCGCGTATTCCTTTCGTGGAACACGCATCCCGCGAGTCACGCGTCGCCCTCCCGCCGAAGGGTAGGTTGCGACAGTTGGCGACTCCACTGGGGACTGTTTTTAGAGAGTTAGGCCATTTAATCTTGTGCAATGTTTTACCGTGACTTATCCCTTTGTTGGTTTTCCTTCATTATGTTCTTGTATATATAACTCTTTGATGCTTTTAGTGCATTTTTTTTGTATGCATGAGGTAAATATTTATTCATTTGATGCACACAAACACTAACACTATTTGCACACACGGTGAGTTGAAAAAGGGCCCTATACCCGGGTTCGTGGGAACATAAGGAGTGGAGGTGAATCCGTGATCATGCTAGGTCTCCGACTTGCTTGATTACAGTGAACCCTCATCTAGAGTTTTTCTCTTTGAAAACATATTGTTGCTAGTAGTCCCTACTGCTGCAGTATGTTCTTCGAAGGGGATGATACCTCTAGAAACCATCAAGAGAGATATGACTACCTTGGGGGTTATCACTAAAAGCCTAGTTAGCTCTCTCCCTTATAGGTCCCTTTAAATAGGGGCACGGAGCAAACACGCTGCGTGCCATTTTTTTCACTGCCATGCATAAGTATCATATACCCTTTTGCTTATATTTGTTTGTGAATATTGTCGTACTATGTACATCCCCGTGTTGTGCCTTTCGCATATGCATCATGCGTGGGTTTCGTCTTTGATCCCCTCACTTTAGCAAACCGACGGAGGGTCCGTGTCGCCTTCTTAAAAAACATACGTTGGGTGCCATGCTGCCCAAACGTTGTATCCAAGAAGGAAACAATTTCTCGAGCTCCCGTATTCGTAAATTGCATCTGTGTCATATGCATTTCTTCATGCATTCATCCATTCCACCCATGATAGATGTAGGAGTTTTGTTTCGCACTGGATTTTATTTCACTTTAGTAAAACATGGGATCAAGTCAAAAGCCTTCGCTTAAAAAGAGGTTCTATCAAGTCAAAATCAAGAGCTTAGAGGTCACCAGTTTACGAAAGTTGGGGCAATTAATGGGTCAACTTCAACGGCAAGCCTTTCGCAAAGCCTATGGTAAGATTTGGGACCTAGCTAGGGTAGAAGTCTCCATGGAACCGATTGCATCCCTTTCCCAGTATTATGACCAGCCCCTAAGGTGCTTCACATTTGAGGACTTCCAGCTAGTGCCGACTGTGAAAGAGTTGGAAGAAATCCTGGGATGCCAACTGGGAGGAAGGAAGCCATATCTTTTCTTTGGGTTCTATCCCTCCACGACAAGAGTTGCCAAGGTAGTGAAAATCTCAGCACAAGAGTTGGAACGTCTAAAGCAAAACAGAAATGGAGTAGTCGGAGTACCAAGGAAGTGTTTGGAGGAAAGGGCAAAGGCCTTGGAAAATCAAGGCGAATGGGCTTTCTTTTATTGACATCTTGGCATTTTTTATCTTTGGAGTTGTCCTCTTTCCGAATATGGAAGGGTTAGTGGACCTAGCAGCGATTGACGCTTTCCTCGCCTTTCATCATGGCAAGGAAAGCCCGGTCGTCGCCATTTTGGCCATGTATGACACGTTTGACCGGGGATGTAAAAAGAGCAGTGCAAGAATTGTTTGTTGGGCACTGGCTCTCTATGTGTGGCTGGTTTCACACCTTTTTTCTCCAAGAAGGTAGGCCCGTCTATCCGCTACAAGGTCACCGCTCGTGCGTCGAAAAGGGAAAGGGTAATTGATTCATTGCACCAAGAGGCAACAATGTGGACGGACTGATTTGCTCTTACTTTGAACAGGAGTCAAGAACTTCCCCGATTGCTAGCCAAGGCCAAAGCAGTGGCGGACACCTACTCCGCCCCCGAGGAGATCCACGGACTTCTCAGCTATTGTCAGCATATGATAGACTTAATGGACCATATGATTAGAAACCGCTAGGAAGTTTGTATTGTCGCTCAGATCTTGACTAGTTATAACTTTTTGAAAAAAATGAGTTTATCCCACGTTTTTACTCCAAAAATCAGTGCGAATCAAGTCACTCCCACATTTTATCTCTATCATGCATTGTATGTTGGTCTCGTCCTTTGTCACGGGAAGCCGGAAGGTCCATATCACCTTCTTAATTGTACACATGGGGCACTGCGCCCCCAAATGCGCAAGTAAGAAGAGATAATTTTCCGGGCTCTCGTGTCCGTAAAATGCATTCATATCATGCATCGCATAAGCATCTCTTCATAATATCATAATGAACATATCGTTCCTGCATTTGTCCGTTATCATATTCCAGCCTCACATTTTGCATGAGTCATTGCATCATCATATGCGTTCAACATACTTTTTGTTTGCTCATACATGATCCTTGTATTTTCCTCTACAAACAAAAACAAAAAAAAAGGGAAGTACGAAAATTCACGCTGCATTCTTAGTTGCATATATTCGGTACCATGAGCCAACCATGTTGGGATCATAAACCCATTTCACTTAAAAACAAAATGATTGAACATGGTACCTAATGCATGTTTAACTAAGAAAGGATGTTTCTTCGGGCATCTCAATTTCATAATTACATTTTCCATGCATAGCTTAAAGTATGCCCGAGTCATTCATCCCTATGAGATGTTGTTGAAGTATTGGCGATCAGAATTGCCATTCCTTGGATTATAGGGTTGAACCAAGCTCATGCTTTTATAAAAAGGTTCATCAAGTCAAAATATGGAAGTAACCGTCTTGCAAAATTAGGGCAAAAGATGAATCGAGTCACATCACTGCTTCGTCTACTGCCAAACATATTTAGGATTGTTGATGTCCTTGTTACTTCCATTTTCACCTTGACAAAGATGTCATGGACCATGTTGAAAATCTAAATTGATTCAACCCCATATCTTGCGTAAAAATTCGCAATCTTCAACTGTACATCATTCGCATACATCCATGTTTTTCATTGGTTGCATTGCTCATTGCATTCTTTCCTTGAAAAATAAAATAAAATAAAATAAAATGAACTTAATCATTGTTATAAAAAAAAAACATGCTTTACGGCGTCCTCACCGAACTTGTGCTAGAGCTAGAGTAATGGGTGAAGTAGAGGAGATACAAGAGAAGATGAAGGCCGACATGGAGGCCATTAAAGAGAAAATGGCCACAATGATGGAGGCCATGATGAGCGTGAAGAAGATAATGGAAGCCAATGCGGTTGCAATTGCCGCTACCAGCGTTGTTGCTAAGGTGAACCTGATGTCCCCATCCGGCATCAACCAAATGAATCATCCAACCTCAGATATGGTAGGCAAAGATTTGGGAAGTACGGGCAGCCCCCATAATGTACAAATTCAAAACGAGCACGCCTTCCCGCCATATGGCTTGCCTCTCAACTATACGCCACCCAAAGTGGCGTACACTCCCAATAAGAATGTCAATAACTCCACTCCTATACCCATTGAGAGCCAACAACCCCAAACTGATCATGCACATGTCTCTTAAACCGTGGGGGGGACACATGAAATTCCCCACCACAATCTAGCCGACTTCGAGCCTTGCCTCGGATATGCCACGGAAGGGCAAGCAGTTGGTGGTATACCCCTACAAAACCCTTTGGAAGGCCCTCAGTATCACCCACAACTACACCTCTTGCATTCCACGACAAGTAAAAACCCTCATGCTATGGCAGAAATGGGAAAGTTGGATCATCTAGAGGAAAGGCTCAAGGCCATTGAAGGAGGTGAAGATTATGCCTTTGCTAACCTAAAAGAGTTGTTCCTAGAACCCAATATCATCACCCCTCCCAAGTTCAAGGTGCTGGACCTTGACAAGTACAAGGGGACTACTTGTCCCAAGAACCATCTAAAGATGTATTGTCAGAAGATGGGGGAATACGCAAAAGATGAGGAATTGCTAATACATTCCTTCCAAGAAAGTCTTACTGGGGTAGCTGTTACCTGGTACACTAACTTGGAATCTTCCCGAGTCCATTCTTGGAAGGACCTAATGGTTGCCTTTGTTAGGCAGTATCAGTACAATTTTGATATGGTTCCGGATAGGATGCAACTACAGAACATTTGCAAAAAGGGGGACGGATCTTTCAAAGAACACGCCCAAAAGGTGGAGGGATCTGGCGGCCCAGGTGGTACCCCCAATGATGGAAAGGGAGACGATGATCGTGATGGTAAACACATTATCGATACTCTACTATGAAAAGATGGTGGGCTACGCACCCTCAAAGCTTTGCGGATTTGGTCTTCGCCAGTGAAAGGATCGATGTGGGTCCGAAAAGAGGCAAATTTGATCATCCTACTAGGACGACTAAGAAAACTGGGGCAAATGAAGAGGGTGAGAAAGAGGGAGAAACCCATGCTGTGACTGCCATTCCTATACGGCCAAGTTTCCCACCAAACCCAACAATGTCATTACTCAGTCAATAACAAACCTCCTCCTTACCCCACCACCCAGTTATCCACAAAGGCCATCCCTAAATCAACCACAAAGTCTATCTACCGCACTTCCAATGACGAAGACCACCTTTAGCACAAACCAAAAAAAAAAAACACCAACAAAAAGGAATTTTGTAGCAAAAAGCCTGTAGGGTTCACCCCAAATTCCGTTGTCATATGCTAAACTTGATCCCATATCTACTTGATAATTCAATGGTAGCCATAACCCTAGCCAAGGTTCATCAACCTCCATTTCTCTGAGAATACGACTCAAACGCAACGTGTGCTTGTCACGGAGAAGCCCCAGGGCGTTCCATTGAGCATGGTAGGGCTCTGAAGCGTAAGGTGCAATGTCTAATTGATGCGGGCTGGCTGAAATTTGAGGAGAATTGCGTGTAAATCCTGACATTGACAAGAGATGCCACACATGGGGCAATTTTGAAAGCTGTTGTTAGGTGTCCCTAATGACTCATCAGGGTTTCCAAGTTTATGCCATTATTGTAAACCACAGCTACAATGTTAAATGAAATGGATAAAGTTGATATCTTTGTCCCTCATCCTCTCACAAACGCATGTTTGCTTATTCAACTTTCACCGGAATGTGGGTGTAAGCCATTGGTCTGTTTGCTCAAGCAACCTGCGCTCCTGAGTGTTGACTTCCAAGACCGTTCAATCAGAGATTACTCATCTTGCACGTTGGTGGGGGTGCCGTAAAACAACGAGTAAAGTTCAAAACAAATAAGTTTCAAAATAAAAAAATAAGTTTCAAAATAAAAAAAAAATAAAAAGGCATTTGATTGACTGTGTTTTCAAGTAAAAATATAGACGTTCATGTGACTTCATTTTATCATTCCAGAAAGTTTGTCTTCTTAGAGAAGCGAGTTGTCAAGAATAGGATGTTGGACAAATGGCCTCAGTTACCTTAATAAAAAGGGGGGTTGAATTAAGATGCAAAGACTATTCCCCAATTGAACTATCACTCTTTCTTTTTGGATTAACAATGCACCCTTAACATGAATTACTCAAAAGACAAATCAAAATAAACTTCTTTAAAGCAAAAGATAAATAGCAATAAAAGAAGTTTAAAGGAAGAGAGGAATGCAAACTTGATTTATACTGGTTCGGCCACTTCCCGCGCCTACGTCCAGTCCTCAAGAAACCCACTTGAGATTTTCCACTCTCTTTGTAAAACTCCTTTTACAAAGTCTGAACCACACAGGGACAACCCTTCCCTTGTGTTCAAGAATCCTCTACAATAAGAGACTCTCAGTCTCTTAATCCCTTTTCAGAAGTAAGAAGAAGAGAAGAAGAATTCTCTCTTAAAAGGGATAGATTGTACAATGAAGACCAATCAAAATTCCTTATTGAATATGCAAGTGGTGGACCAAGGAATCTTTTTGAGAGGATAAGACAGTTCAGTTCAGAAAAACTCTTAATCTTTTGAGAGGATAAACTTTGTGGGCAATGAAAAATCTCTTTAAATTCGTGTTTCCAAGTCACCTTTGATGGCCTTTCATAAACCATTTGAATAGATGTGACTCTTGGAAATTATTTTCTGAAAATCTCCTCTGGTAATCGATTACAAGACTTGTGTAATAGATCACAGGCTTTAAAATTTGAATAAATTGCTGGTAATCAATTACCATCCATGTGTAATCGATTACACATTATAAATTTTGAATTCAAATTTCTAGTGACTATTATAAACATTTTCAGCTGCTGGTAATCGATTACCGGAGAGCAAATCTCAATTTGAAATGATAGAATTCTTTGGTCAAACCTTTTGTTTTTTCAATTTGGAAACTTCTTCCAAAAGATTCTAGAAATCAACTTGATCATATATCTTGACTTTCTTGGATTCTTGTCTTGAATAAAACTTAGAAGCACTTGATCCTTTAGCATCATCAAGACATCAAAACATCTTGCTTCTACATAGGAGCCATTTGACTTAATCCATCAAAAAATCCTTCAACTATTTCTCGTCCTTGGGAAATTCTTTTTGCAAGAATCAACTGCTTCTTTCATTCTTCCTCACTACGAGGCTATGAAAACAAGACAACGATTGGTACCTCAAAGCCTTACACTGGGGCAATGAGGGGCATCGTGCATGAGCCTCAAGTGAACCTAGGGGCAGATTAGAAGTTCTCACCCAATAGGTTCCCTCCTACAAGGTCATGACGAAAGAAAACGATTGGTACCTCAAAGCCTTACACTGGGGCAATGAGGGGCACCGTGCATGAGCCTCAAGTGAACATAGGGGCCGATCAAAAGTTCTCACCCATCGATGTTTTTAACAAAAAAAAAAGGGACAAACCCTAGGATTTCAATGGATTGATTAAACATCAAACGACTCCATTGCCGTCACTCCAAAATGGTCAAGTGACTAAATCAAAAAGAACATACACTCTGAGGGAGTTCCCGAAGAGATTTGCAAAAAGATAGGATGAGGTTGCATGAATTATCACCTTTTTCAAAAGGGCAGTCAATCTGTGTTTTCCAAAAAAAAAAAAAAAAAATCAAATCAAAATCAAAATCACAAAATAGGGAAAGAATGCCATGAACATTGTACAACTTTCCATTACATTGCATTGTTTCATACAAAGTCCGCATTTACCCAAATTTCACAACAAAGGTTGCATGCATTTGCATCCCTCAAAATCATGTTAACTACATAGATTCCCTACATCTAAATGTCCAAATCTTTTGAATTTGGGATGACCGGCTCTCTCGATGAGTCGATCTCTTGCTTTCTCATAAGGATGGGCCCTCGGGTACTAGTACCCTGGTCTTCAGAGGACTACACGTCCTCGCCAACGTAGGGCTACACGCCCTCACCTTTAGAGGACTACACGTCCTCGCCTTTAGAGGACTCCATGTCCTCACCATCAGAGGGCTGCACGCCCTCACCTCCAGAGGACTACACGTCCTCGCCTTGAGAGGGCTACACGCCCTCACCTTGGGTACTAGTTACCCTCACCGTTGAGAGGACTACACGTCCTCGCCTTGAGAGGACTACACGTCCTCGCCAACAGAGGGCGACACGCCTTCACCTTTAGAGGACTACACGTCCTCGCCAACAGAGGGCTGCACGCCCTCACCTTGAGAGGACTACACGCCCTCACCTCCAGAGGACTATACATCCTCGCCTTGAGAGGGTTGCACGCCCTCACCTTTAGAGGGCTACGTGTCCTCATTTTCAGTGTGCTCCACATCCGCACCTTAAGAGAATTTAAGGTCCTCTATCCTTAAATGCTTAACCGAGACTTTCACTCCCGGTTAAGGGGCCAGTAGTTTCCTTTTAACGGTTCCTAGGCCACCCCCTGATATTGGAGGAGGGCCAACTGTGCAAGCACAACCAGAAAGGGAGGCTATCACACAACTACTATGCATACCGAGGCAAGATTTCACCCGTGCCGCTGCAAAGAGACGAGTGCGGATCATGCGCACCAACATGACCACTCTTACACAGATGTAGATGACATTACTACTTAGCAACATTCTGCCCAGCGACCGCATTGCCAATCTCCCCCTGCAAAAGTATCAGTTGGTTTGTGTCGTCCCGACGTGGGTAAGTATGCATATGGTTCAACTGATTTCTGATACCATCTATTGTTTGCAGGGATTGCACCCACAAAGACACCCAGTGGACCCGAAAAAGTCAAACAGGGCCCTGGGGTTTCCAGCTCTGGTTACGGGCCTCTATCAGTCCTACAGGGTGCCCGTACCCCCCCGGCAAGGTCACGTCATCATAGGTAAGTATGCACATCGCTCAACTGATTTCTGATTTCATCTATTGTTTGCAGGGATCGCGCCTGCAAGACACCCAGTGGACCCGAAGAAGTCCAACAGGGTCTTGGAGTTGTCAAGCTCTAAATACGGGTCTCTGTCAGTTCTAGGGAGTGCCTGTCGCCCCCAGCAAGGTCATCAGGTCCCCCCTACCAATCGAGCTTTCATCAAGAAGTTCTGCGTCTCCAGGCAGGCGCAGGGCGAAACACCACAGCAGCCTGGCGATGGCCGGCAGCGGGCAACAGACGCACCGCCATCACCTCTAGAGTTCACCTCTGCTCATCCACAAAAAGGTTTGAGTATTGCCTACACCACATGGCCGACCAATAGGCGACCAAGTCCAAAGCCAAAGGTAAGCAAAGTACTAGGTCAGTGACCGACAAGTCATAAGACGTCCAGCTAAAGACGTTAAAGAAGCGCTACTAGGAGGCAACCTAGTACCTTTTGAATCTATGCTTGTTATTTGATCACTTTTTATAGTAGGACGCACCTAGTTGCTCATGATCCTGGGGATTTAAATAAAACAAGCGCAAGCTCGGAAGGTAGTCATACCTCACAAAATATATATATGTATGTTTAGGTAGTGAAAATACCTTAGATATGCATGTATGTAAACAAAAAAAACACTTCACAAAATATATATATGTATGTTTAGGTAGAAAGATACCTTAGATATGCATGTATGTAAACAAAAAAATACTTCACAAAATATATATATGTATGTTTAGGTAGAGAGATACCTTAGATGTGCGTGTATGTAAACAAAAAAATACTTCACAAAATATATATTTGTATGTTTAGGTAGAAAAATACCTTAGATGTGTGTGTATGTAGCAAAAAAATACCTCACAAAACATATATATGTATGTTTAGGTGGCAAGATACCTTGGATATGCATGTATATAGCAAAAATACCTCACAAAAATATGCACATGTTTAGGTAGCAAAATACCTCAAAAAAAAAAAAAGAGAAAAAAAAACAAACAAGAAAAAGAAATAAACAAATGATAATGATAAAAAAAAAGAAGGAGAAAAAAGAAAAATAAGTTGTCTAGCTAAAAACCGACATGCTTTTGAAAAGAGACGATTTCCAACTTTTCTTTAAAAAAAAAAAAAAAATTCATTCATTGATCATAACCGATTTTTGAAGAAAAAACGTGTCTACACCTGAAGGGTGAATGCTGTGAAATTTCCCCGGACGCCCGAAATGGACTCGGATGAATGCACAAATTGATAAAAGAACATATTTTGGAAACATTGGGTTGATTTAAAATAGAGGAAATGAATCCTGAGCCCTAGCATCACATGACCATAAAAATTTGACACTTGAGTGTCCGCATAGGTGCATGCATAACCAGTTTTGCATAAAATTTCCAAATCATCATTTTTGCATTTGTGTCATGGAAATAATGTGGGGCATCCCTTTTTATCCTTGAACCAAACCAAACCCTGACATGTATCATGTCTAGCCATTCTACAAGCCTTGAGCCAAAATCCTGACTCACCATAAACCTTACCCTCGGAAGCAAAAAAAAAGAGAAGGAAAGGAAATTTCCAATCAAAGAGAAAGCAAAAAAGGAAGTGGAAATTCCCAATCAAAGAGTGGGAGAAAGAGAAAAAAAAAGAAAGGAAATTCCCAATCAAAGAGTGGGAGAAAGAAAAAAGAAAAGAAAGAAAATTCCCAACCAAAGAATGGGAGAAAGTAAAAAAGAAGAAAGCTCCTGGTCAAAGAAACCAGAAGAAATGTGCTGAGAGGTCTTTGGACCGGACAATATCTGAACAATACAGAATTGTCACCAAATGAACAAAAAAAGAAGGAAAGGAAACCACGACCTAAAATGGTCTTCTCCCTTTGATTACCAACCAAAATCCCGTGCGCTAGCGACTTTTTTTTTCTCGCCCCGCACTAAACAAAAAAAAACGGAAAAAGAAAAAGCCAGAAAAATCAAAGGCCAAAAACACACAAAAGCCGAAAAAAAAAAACCACCAAAAAAAAAACCATTCCCAAGGGAAGCCCTATTGATCCATGATCACGCATGTAATTTTTGATTTGATAGGAAATAATTTGCAAAGTCAAGTCATGACATATCTATGGTCCGGAATTAGGATGAAACACTTACCTGTGCGAGATTGATACACTTTGAGTGATTTTCTTCTATTTTTGTCGAACCCAGTGTTTCCTCTAAATGGTCATTTAGAAACGAAATGCTAAGATCCAAGATCTCATTTATGGTTATGGGAGATTTCATCAGCAGACTCTCCTTCCCCGGTAGACGCATTGTTTCTCACTCAAAAAAGCATATGTTGCTCTAAATCAGTTGGAATATTTGTCTCTTTGCTAAAGCATGTTTGCATTTTAGTGGAGAAAACACCGAGACTTTTTCAAGTCTCACAAGTTATCCAGAACTACGTAGGTCTGAGTTCCTCATTGGAGGATACGTAGGAGCAAGAGCCTCGCTTTTGTCGACCACACCGCCTTTTGTTGCCATGACTCAAGAGCTGGTAACCCGCGGAGACACCTTACGGTTATCCGCACCTCGTCATTCAGTCACCCCAAGTGTGATTGACGAGCAGAGGCCAATATGGTCATCTGCGCCCTTTCCGGAGATGTCAGCATCTTCCGATGGAGACTTTTCAAGTCTCACAAGTTATCTAGAACTACGTAGGTCTGAGTTCCTCATTGGAGGATACGTAGGAGCAAGAGCCTTGCTTTTGTCGGCCGCCCCATAATCTTTGTCATACTGACCCTGAGGTCATGTGACGTGCACCCTTGTATCATCCAGAGGCGGCGGGCCCGATGATACGCGGAGATACCTTACGGTTATCCGCACCCTTTTGTCATCCAGAGGCGGCGGGCCCGATGACAAGCAGAGACCAAGTTTGGTCATTCTGCACCCTTGTATCATCCAGAGGCGGCGGGCCCGATGATACGCGGAGATACCTTACGGTTATCCGCACCCATTTGTCATCCAGAGGCGGCGGGCCCGATGACAAGCAGAGACCAAGTTTGGTCATTCTGCACCCTTGTATCATCCAGAGGCGGCGGGCCCGATGATACGCGGAGATACCTTACGGTTATCCGCACCCTTTTGTCATCCAGAGGCGGCGGGCCCGATGACAAGCAGAGACCAAGTTTGGTCATTCTGCACCCTTGTATCATCCAGAGGCGGCGGGCCCGATGATACGCGGAGATACCTTACGGTTATTCGCACCCTTTTGTCATCCAGAGGCGGCGGGCCCGATGACAAGCAGAGACCAAATTTGGTCATTCTGCACCCTTGTATCATCCAGAGGCGGCGGGCCCGATGATACGCGGAGATACCTTACGGTTATCCGCACCCTTTTGTCATCCAGAGGCGGCGGGCCCGATGACAAGCAGAGACCAAGTTTGGTCATTCTGCACCCTTGTATCATCCAGAGGCGGCGGGCCCGATGATACGCGGAGATACCTTACGGTTATCCGCACCCTTTTGTCATCCAGAGGCGGCGGGCCCGATGATACGCGGAGATACCTTACGGTTATCCACACCCTTTTGTCATCCAGAGGCGGCGGGCCCGATGACAAGCAGAGACCAAGTTTGGTCATTCTGCACCCTTGTATCATCCAGAGGCGGCGGGCCCGATGATACGCGGAGATACCTTACGGTTATCCGCACCCTTTTGTCATCCAGAGGCGGCGGGCCCGATGACAAGCAGAGACCAAGTTTGGTCATTCTGCACCCTTGTATCATCCAGAGGCGGCGGGCCCGATGATACGCGGAGATACCTTACGGTTATCCGCACCCTTTTGTCATCCAGAGGCGGCGGGCCCGATGACAAGCAGAGACCAAGTTTGGTCATTCTGCACCCTTGTATCATCCAGAGGCGGCGGGCCCGATGATACGCGGAGATACCTTACGGTTATCCACACCCTTTTGTCATCCAGAGGCGGCGGGCCCGATGACAAGCAGAGACCAAGTTTGGTCATTCTGCACCCTTGTATCATCCAGAGGCGGCGGGCCCGATGATACGCGGAGATACCTTACGGTTATCCGCACCCTTTTGTCATCCAGAGGCGGCGGGCCCGATGACAAGCAGAGACCAAGTTTGGTCATTCTGCACCCTTGTATCATCCAGAGGCGGCGGGCCCAATGATACGCGGAAATACCCGAGTGGTTATCCGTATAAACATTCTTTTGCTATCTGTAAGACAGAACGCTTGATAGCATGCAGAGGCTGACATAGTCTTCTGCACCTTTTGTTCCTCCGGGAACAACAAGTCATTTACATGCGGAAATTTCATGGTCACCCGCGACTCTCGTCAACCGAGAGGAGCGAAATTAGTGTCATACACTAATTTTCGTCCGGGGACCTTTGCTTGATGACATGCGACCTTTCTTTGGTCCTTGTGAGGTGCTTGGCACCCATCATTAGGCAATTTGTGAAAATCCAGGAACGACAAGTCATGGTCACCCGCGACTCTCGTCAACCGAGAGGAGCGAAATTAGTGTCATACACTAATTTTCGTCCGGGGACCTTTGCTTGATGACATGCGACCTTTCTTTGGTCCTTGTGAGGTGCTTGGCACCCATCATTAGGCAATTTGTGAAAATCCGGGAACAACAAGTCATTTGCATGTGGAGATTTTATGGTCACCCGCGACTCTCGTCAAATCGAGAGGAACGAAATTAGTGTCTTGTCTTTACTTTCCTTTTATCTCCAATAAAAGACAAGTAAAGAGGGGCAACTGTCATACCCTAATTTCGTCCGGGGACCTTTGCTTGATGACATGCGACCTTTCTTTGGTCCTTGTGAGGTGCTTGACATCCATCATTGGGCAATTTGTGAAATTCCAGGACATGCCGAAAAACCAAAAAAAATACATTGATGCACAATCCGTAAGTTTCCGTGACATACCGGAAATCAAATGGAAGCATCGTTGCATAATTAAGTGAGATTCCGTAACATTCCGTAATTCAAAAAGGGGATGATTATGTAATCCGCAAGGTTCCGTAACATTACGGAAAGAAAACAAGTATCGTTACGAGATTCGTAAGTTTCCGTAACTTTACGAAAAAAGAATCACCAAAAAAGGTAAGGGGGGTGAACTTATCAAGATAGGGGTGTAAATAGCAATTCAAATCTAGGCCCTTCTAGAACATTTTGGAAGTTGGGTTGCTTAAGGAGGAAGCAACTGGGCGGCAAGCTCCTCCACGTTTTTGAAAAATGGTTTTCGGGGCTTCCGCAGCTTCCGTAATACTTCCGTAAAATTTCCGAAAACCTTGGGTAAGCATATTCCACTTAACATTGGTAAAAGGGAAAAGAAAAAAGATGAAAATCAAATTCGAAAACAGTTCCGTAAGGCTTCCGTAACTTTTCCGTAAAATACGAAAAGGGGGGTGAACTTAGTAATTCGGGTGCGCTTAGAAATCTTCTTCATTAAGTCTTTGGGCGGCAAGCACCTCCCTTTTTTTCTATAAATAGGGGAGGGGGGAGCTGTTTCAAAATGTTCAGCCCCTTTGGCACTTCTCTCTCTTTCGAATTTGCTTGGAAAAATCGTTTCCGTGAAGAAAATCTAAGCCGAGGCGCTTCTGAAACGCTTCCGTAAGCGATTCTGTGGAAATTCTTCATCGTTCTTCACCGTTCTTCATCCGTTCTTCGTTCGTTCTTCGTTCTTCAACGGGTAAGTTTTCGAATTCGAGACTTTCAATTCATTTCTTGTTTTGTCTACTTTCACTTTAATTTCGTTTACTTTCAGTTTTCTTTTCTTCCGTTTTTAACGTGCTTTAACCATTTATTTAAGTCGTTTTCTCGTCTAATAAATGATAAAATGAATTTCAACCGATCATTTGTGTTGTAATCTCGTTTAATCACTGTTAAAACGAAATCTAACCGATCATTCACGCTATAACCTCGGTTAAACCAAAAAAAGTAAAATAATAATAAAATAATCAAAATATCTTGAAAAATAATAATAAAATAATCAAAATATCTTTGAATAAAATAAATTAAAAAAATCAATCGGACGTTTTTCTTTGGAAGTTTCCTTGAATGAATTGATTAATAACCAAAGTGAAACTAAGACTAAAATAGACTCACAAATCAAGTTTTGTCCGAAAATCACTAAAAACCGTTTTAAGGTCCAACGCCTTAAACGGTCCTCTTTGCTTTTATCGGTTAACATGGACCGTTCAAAAGCATAAAATCAACATGTGACTTTACCGCTTTTGCAAGAACTACGTAGGTCTGATTTCCTCATCGCAATTGAGGATACGTAGGAGCAAAAGCCCCGCTTTTGTCGACCACCCCAAGAGATCGTTAATGGTCCAAATGCCTTAACGTTTCTCTCCTTTCAAAAACAAGAGATCGTTAATGGTCCAACGCTTTAACGTTTCTCTCCTTTCAAAATCAAAAGACCGTTTAATGGTCCAACACCTTAAATGACCTTTTGTTCAATAAAAACATATTTTGCAAAAAAGACAAAAACAACTTAACCAAACACTTTGTTCCGAAAGAACTACGTAGGTCTGATTTCCTCATCGCAAATTGAGGAATACGTAGGAGCAAAGGGAAACACCCTTGTCGACCACAAAAAGAGAAAAAATATAAAAAGGGTATAAAGGATATAAGGACATAAAAGGGAACGTAAAAATCAAAGTCATGTTTGCACATTCGATTAAAGGCTGTCGTCCCTTGTGACGGACGTGTGGGGTGCTAATACCTTCCCCGCGCGTAAATACAACTCCCGAACCTTTCACTTAAAAGTTCGTAGATCGCGTCTTTTCCGGTTTTTCCGACGTTTTCCTCAAATAAACGTTGGTGGCTACTCCGCGCGTATTCCTTTCGTGGAACACGCATCCCGCGAGTCACGCGTCGCCCTCCCGCCGAAGGGTAGGTTGCGACACACCCTACAGTGAATCATCATTGCTGGAAGTGTACAGGTGATCCAAAGAAACATGGGGACGAGAAGATGAGGAAGGCAATGATGCTGCCAACACAGCAAAGGGAAGAATCGGTGGAGCCAAAGAAGGGGTGGTGGCATCAAAGGAGCGCTAGTGGTCGCCACACCAACACTCAACAAAGGTGTGGCAACAATGGACGAAGATCCCGCAACAAAACCAGCTAAAGTAGTTGACTTATCAACTCCAGTTGTGGGAGTAACCTCTTGAACAGGTACAACAAAAAGAGGTGGAGGAGCAGGAGTAACAACAACAGTAGTAGGAGCAGGAGCCTCGATGATCAACGGAGCTGGAGGCATATCTTGCAAACTCGAAGGGTGACCCAAACCAAGCATCAACCCTGTAGCTTGCCTCACTGCATGAAGGCTTATAGGGGCACTCAACTTCTTGCAGCCCGACACCCAAAGTCGTCATCTCACTTTCTCTTAGCCAAAACAGAGGAAGAGGCATTGGGGCGACCTCAGCAACAATAGCAACAAAGCCAAACTCACTATCAGGTTAACCCCCTTCTCTAGCAATAAAGGGACAACAAATGGTGTCACGATCCCACCAGCAAGACTGACCTACTTCACCAGTGGCCTCCAAGAGAAATCACCCATAATTCCTATAAAACAAGGAACAATAACGTAATAGATGTCAACTTAAGTCACAACGTAGTTCTGACACAAAGAAGGAAGCAAGACAAGATAAAATGTTTACCGTCCAAGGAGTGAGAGGATCGCTCACCAAAGGAAGAGACAAGATGGCCTGTTCATCCAGCGAGGCCGACAGCTATTCCAAAATAGCTTTGTCGACCCTCTCCACAAGTGTCAACAGATCCCCATCAAATGACTTGAACCTGGTGGGGTCAAATTGCCAATAGAATGGGAAGTGGGGTTCCTCATCCCTGTTGAACATAAGTGGCAAACCATCAGCCACGACATCAGTAACCAGGACCATGAAGAAATGGTCCTTGAAGTAGTGAAAGACGTTTGAGTCAAACTCAAATAGCTTCTTGGACACACTGTTCAAGGAGACCCAACCAATCTTTTCAGTTAGCTACATTTGGAATAAAAACAAGAAGATCAGCACACTAGGCCAGATGTTGAAGAAGGGGCATAAAATTTCAAAGGTCCTCACCATGGCCCAACTTTTCGGTTGGAGTTAGGAAGGGGCCACACTTAAGTGCTCAAGAAGAACACGTTGAAAAGCAGTCAAGGGTAGAACGAGACCCAAGACCTCAAATAGACATTTGTACATGAAGAAGAAAGGTAGATTGCCCGATGCAGCCCTCAAGAAAGGGAAGTCATCACTCCCACAAGCCTAGACGACCATCTTGCAGGAGTCCTCAAGGTTTGTCAGTTACACCTGGCATTGTAGATCAACAACAATCGCCGCAAAGGTAAGGGAGGACTTGTACTTCAGAACATCATCTCTCACCCACTCATAGCTAGCAACGATAGGTGGGGACTATGGCGACCCAATGTTATAACTACGTCACACCCGGGGAGATGCCCTAACATCCCCACCGTTTCTCCTTGCTCCCAAAAAAGCAGAAGGGGGGAGACCCAACGTGATCAGGACAGGTTCCCTGGCCGAGGAAGCAGCGGAAGACCACGCCCTTTTGTGGAGGCGAGAGGTGCCTCCACCAGTACGGCACAAAGCCCTAAACCTCTCTAAGGAAGAGGATTTGTTGTCAAAGGCACCACAATGAGTATCCTTCAAGGAGGAACCGTCAATGGAAATAACCTCTCGGTCCATCACGGGTTGCAGAGTCAAACCCCTAAAATCACTGCCACCTATGCCAATGGTGGAGTCAGACAAAAATGAAGACATGATTAGAAAGAGAATACCTCGAAGGATCAAAGAAGGTGAATGAAGAAGAAAAGGAATCGTAAGCACAAAAGCAATGAAGATTCAGGAGGAAGGAAATCAAAGTGACAGTGACCCAAAATCAAACACCCCCTCCGTTTAAAGAGGAGACAGACTCTTCGGTAACTAGTGAGAGCTAAAGTGGTGCTCTCAGATTTCTCACCACGATGCAGCCCCACTCACCTATGCAGCATGACTAGTTTAGTAAGTACAATTTATTTCCAAGCATTTTATCCCTAAAAGGTGTCTTCGTTGGTTGAGTCAATTTGCCATTGTCATCGTTCGGTGGTTCATTCTATGAGCCAGTAGCACCCAAAGAACATGCAAAGAAAGAGAAACCCTGGTGGTCCATATATATAGGAATTGGTAATATATATTTACTAAAAGAATTGGAAGGTATTTATTAGCAATGAACACCTTTTTTATTTGACCAAAAAACTATTCTTTTTTAGTTAAATCAGTATTAATTAAGGGATAATTGTGAAATTTTAATAATTCAAAGTTCCTTTTTTTTTTCGTCCCCACAACAAGTCCTCATTTTTTTTGTGTGTGTAATTTCTCCCGATGTACTATATAATTTTTTTTTCAAATTTAATAGTCTCTAATTTCTTGTTTAAACTTTTTGTAAACAAGATAGTAAAAAAGAATAAAAGGCTAAAATTAATAATCTTTTTCTTTAAACTTAAAAAAAAAACAATTTTTTTCTCAATAATCTAAAAACTACTCCCTTTGTCCCTAATTATAAAATCATTTTAAAAAATTTGTTTGTACCTTTTTATAAGATCATTTTCTAATTTATGGATGCATTAATTATTTTTTTTCCTACATACCCTTACTTAATTATTCTTTCTCCAAACATTAATAAAAAATAATTAAGTGGATAAAAAAATAAAAAAAAGGTGATCTTCAAGTGATGGTACAAATAGTTGACAAACTTAATGCGATTAACTAAATTAACTATTTTTTAAGGAATATAAATTAGTTGAAAGAGTTTTGTAACTAGGGACTGAAGGAGTAATATTTTTAAAATGAAACAAAACCATTATATAAAAATCAAAATAGAAAAAAAAATATTAATTAAAATTAAGGATTAGTTTGTTTAAACTTAAAAAAAATAAATTTAAATTTTTTATATATGTATTTTTTAATAAAAAAACTATTTAATTTAAGTAAAATCAATTTAAACAAATATATAGGAATATCAAAAAACTATTTATTTCATTTAGGGTTAACTAATTTTTTAGTTCTTAAAATTTTTTATAATTTAATTTTTAATTTTTAAACTTTTGTTTGATTGGTCAAGATTGTTTAACTTTTTTCCATTAAGATTTTTAGTATATAAACTTATGTTTGACTGGTTAATGTTCCTTAACTTATTTTCATAAGATTTTTAGTCACTAAATTTTTGAAATATCATTAAATAAATAAAAACAATCAATTTAAAATTTTGTTCATTGACTAATAACTAAAATTTTTAAAATTTTAATTACCTTCAATAATTAAATAAAAATTTAGAGACTAAAAATCTTAATGAAAAAAAAAATCTTGATAAGTGAAATAAAAATTTAAAGACTAAAAATTAAATTTTTTAAAAAATTAATAACAAACAACTTAATTAACCCTTCTATCTTAAGAAAAACACACTTATTTTAAAGAATAAGCTCAAACAATTTAGTCATAAAACTATTTATTTAAGTACTTTTTTTTTTCTCTCTCTCTCATGCGCACAAACGGTGTCGTAGATGGGCATTTTCTTCCGTGTCTGGCAATCCTCGTTCGTTTGCGTTGGCGGAAAATAGAAAAGAGAGATCCTGAATTTTTCCCGCGCCATTTTCCTTCGATCCAAACAATGGCTCCAAAATCCGATAGCGCCGAAGGTACCCTCACCACTCTCTCTCTCTCTCTCTCTCTCTCTCTCTCATTTCGCTGTTTCTCTTTCAGAACCTAACTAACCTAACATGTCTCTCTTTCATTTCGCAGCGATCGTGTTGAACTTCGTCAACGAGGTAACTAGCAACTAACCCTTTTCCCAATCACGTGCCTCACGACTCACCTCCCGTGACACACCTTTGCTCCCTTTGCCATCAATTATCATGCATGCTAACTTCAATTCTGTACCACACCAGCAACAAAATTGAAATTAAACTTATAAATTCAAAACGCCCCAATTCTGAGTTGAATGGTTGTTTGTTTCAGTTTTGATTTTGAATTTTTTTTTTTCCAGCAAAATAGGCCGGTGAATGCGCAGAACGTGGCGGATGCATTGCAAAAGTTCAATCTTAAGAAAGCGGCGATTCAGAAAGCGTTGGACATACTCGCCGATGGAAAGCGGATTTCGTTCAAGGAGTTTGGGAATCAGAAGATATACCTTGCGCGGCAAGACCAGTTTCAAATTCCCAACACTGAAGAGCTGAATCACATGAAGAAACAGAATGCTGACCTTCAAAAGCAGCTAGAGGATCAGAAAAAGGCTACTAGTGAGGTTGAAGCAGGTATATTATCAAACTTAAACAGAATTTGAGATTTGAGAAGTCTGTTGAAACGATTCCGATTAACTGACTGTGTGAGTGCGTGAAATTGCTTATAATAGCAAATTCAGATGCAATCTGGACGCTTAGGAAGTAATATTATGAGGTAGAATGATAAGGGTTTGTTTGACTAAAAAGAACATTTTCAGTTATAATTTTTGGTTTATACACGTAAAATGATGTAATTCCATTTTGATTGAGTGGCTGATCGTTGTCTAATGGTTTCAATTTGCTAATTGTACCGGCTATACGAATTCTTGACTATACCTAATCCAGGTCATTTGATGTGGTTATTGTGGATATTAGCTTTCGTGCATTAGGAACCGTTGAGAATTTTTATTGTGGACAAACCTCTTGATCTTGCTATTTATGGATGCAACTTGTTGGTGCAGAAATTAAGTCATTGCAATCAAATTTGACACTGGAACAGATCTTTGAAAGAGAAGTAAATCTTAGATTGGAGGTAACTGATGTGGATGCTTGTGTGCTTGTTTTAATTTCATGAAAGGGAATTGGTGGTTGTGCTGAGATAATTTGCGTCTTTATGTTCTGCTTCAGGTTCAAGAAATGGAGGATAAATTGACCAAGTTACGTGGAGGTGTTACTCTGGTGAAGCCAGAGGAACGCAAGGCTGTTGAGAATATGTTGTCAGAGATGATAGGTCAGTGGAGAAAGCGGAAAAGAATGTTCAAGGATTTATGGGATACCCTCACTGAGAACTCACCTAAGGATCCCAAAGAATTTCAGGTTTCTTTCTTGGCTTGTCACAACCATAGATCTTATTTAGTTATTTTTAATGTTTCTGTTATCATATTGACACTAGTTTGCACTTTGCAGGAGGAGCTTGGAATAGAATATGATGAAGAAGATGTTGGGGTGAGTTTGCAGTCATACAATGACCTGATTCAACAGGGTCAGAAGAGGCCTAGGGGGCAGTGATGTATTTATTGGAATCAACAAATTAGGAGTACAGATTGTTTGGTGTTCTGACCTCAGTGAAAATTACTGCAAATTACATATAGCCTTATGTATTAAGTTTTTACAATTCTGACTTAGTTTGGGTTTATTCCCTAAATTTACGAGCCTGGCTGGAGCATAGTCTCAATGCAATATTATTGTTAATATCTCTTTGGGCACAGGCATTGGTCCTCTTTGCATTGCATACTATTATAGTGCTCATGTTTCAAGGACACAAAACATTATTGTAATTCTTGAACTTCGTATCTCCTGAAGAATGATTATTGACATAAACAGATTCTAGGAAAAAAAAACTAACTCTAAGCAGAAAGCACTTATATTCCATGTTCTAGAACCCTGCATGCTCCCCCCCTCAAGAATCTTACCAATGCTTTTCCTGGTATATTCAAGTTTCGTATCTATTAGAATCTTACGATTTATGATTCAAATTATGCAAGTTGGTTAGCTATCAATTTGTATCATAAGATGAATATCAAACCACTTCGAATCTTATGATGCATGAATGAATAGGTGCAATCTTTTATTATTGATATAAATCACACAATTCAATTTGGTATTTTTTTTTTCTTTCTTTACTTTTCTTTCACCAATTTTCTTGAAAGAAATTGAAAATATAAGCTTAAATTGTTAAACAGAATTGAAAGAGCACTTTTGAACTTATTCTATTTGATTATTTCAATACTTTTTTGTCACTCATTCAATACATGCACTTTGTTTGGTTTCATTGTTGTTTTTAATTTTTTTTTAAATAGAGACTTTACAAACTCAAATATAGCTAGTAATTTTGTTTCATGAGACCTTATGCTTAAGTTGAATTTATTTATTTTTAGTTTTAAATTATTACATTGAACACTATGTATTATCTATAAAATAGATTTGAAGTTATTTTTATTGTCTCTAATCTTATGATTCAATACAAATGATTCACAATTCAAAAGTTAGCTTGGCAATTCATGATTCGAATCTCCATTATGTTTATTAAGGTTTCTTCTGCAGTCATATTTCTGTGTTTGATCAAATATCAATCTGTTTCCCATGTCCATGTCTGGAGGGTGCCTACTTTTATGTTGTGATTGCATAAAGAGGAGAATCCCTGACACTATTTTTACATCCAACTAATCCAATTAATCATTTAAATAATGAAAAAACATATTGACATTCTGATGGCAAATCCATAAGACAAAATTTAAAGAACCAAGCGAAACTTCGATAGATGCCACTCATACTCAGTGATTTTTCATTCATCTAGTCCTCACTGAAATAGGCCTCTTCTGCAAATCCAACTGAGGCGCATTCTGCATCTTGGATCCTGGCACTGTATTTACTACTATACCAGCACCATACCCTGAAGATGTCTGCTTAGAAGATTGATTTATATTCTGTTTATTATCATTCTCATCATCACTATCATCGAAAATCACTTCCTTTTCCAAAGGATCAGCCTCAATTTCACCATCCACCAAGGCAGTAGCCCCCTTCAAAACCTCATCAGTTGAATTGCAACTTATAATGTCTTTCGACTTTTTTAACTCATCTTCTCTTTGAGTTTCACTGAGGATTTCCTTTTCTTCCATTTGAGGTCTCACATCATGTCCTTCCTCCACTTTTCTTGGTTGGAGTCTTGTGCTATCATGATCATCGGGATCATGTGATTCAGATCGGGAGAGTTCCAGTGCTGCTCTTGCAGCAGCTGCAGCATATTCTGCTGACTCAAAAGCTGCTTGTGCTGCATCAGCTACGTCCTTGTACGTTTTTCTTCCCTTATAGGAATCAATTAACTTTTCATCTTTCCCCCTGCTAGGCAAAATGCTTACATTCTCTTCCTTCTTCTCAGGTTCATGTTGGTTTTGCTTTTCTACACTGGATTGTTCCTGAACAGTTTACAGCAGATCCCATAAGTAGTTGGTTTTCAAATATAAATATAAACAAGAAATTGCAAATTTTTCTGCCTCAGGTGTTATACCTCAACCGAAACAGAAGTTTCTTCGAGCTGCAGAACAATACCATTCTCAGAAGCAATGTCTTTGAGTACCTTCATTCTGCTTTCCAGGCTTGGCATCTTTGTTGACAATTTCTGTATCATCTATAAACAACCAGATAAAAATTATCATAAGACAGTTATCTGCTCTCTGCACACATTTTAGCTTGTAGATAAATCCTAGTTCTTAACTAGTCTAACAGGCAAAACAAAATACTGGGAAGGCAACAATATTAGACATAACAAAGATTGCTGAATCTCATATCAGATACATACCTGAGGATGGACTCCACAGTTGTTCCTCAACTCAATAGATCGAGCAGCAAACTCCTTGCCAAACCGTGATGTCAAAATTACACGAATCTGTTGAATCTCAGGAAAATCTCCACACCTTGAAGCTGCATAGAGCAATCCCGATGCTGCCTCCTTCAGTTCCTCGGGACATTCTCTGTAACAAGAATACCAAACCCATCATTTTAAAAAGAAAAACGAAAACCAATTCTTTCACCAAACAAAATTACAAGAGTAAACCAACCTCTCTTGCTCAATGAGGTGGACCCTTTCGATCAAGAGGTTGAAGTATCCTTCAATCCTGCCATACACATCCAACATGTTCTGATCCTTGATCACATGCTCAACCTGTCCAAAACAAACCAGTTTTCAGTTATTGTGTGATAAAAAAAAATAAGAATATAGTCTATGCAAAAGACTCATCCAATTACAAATTTATATATAATATGTTTGTTTACTTTTTTAATAAATATGTTAAAAGTCGTACAGCTATATGATTTCTGATTGATTGCTAGTATAATTTTGTTTACACCATCAGTGAACATAAATTAAATTTTAAAAATTGTCTTTGAGAGACAAGACAACAAACATGTATAATATCTTACTCGAAGTGAAGCACGTTCTTGGTGGCCAAGTTGGAGGAGTTCAAGGACATCAGAACGGGCATGTCTAAGGCGAGCCTGGCGCTGGTTCTTGAGAACAGCTAGGCGTGAGATGGCAAGGTTAACAATAGCCTTGAACTTTGATACCTTGAAGGTTCTACCAAGGAGAGCATCAAGCTTCTTACCCATTTGTACGTACCTTAATTACTTCTCAACGATAAAAACAAAACAACACACCCTTGTGTCAATAGCAGCAATGTAAGGTACGAACCTAGGGAACAAAGAAGCAGGCACAAGCTTGTAATAAGATTGAGAATATGAGAACTCTTATATGATACTATGAGAGAGAGAGAGAGAGAGGGACAGAGAGAATGGAGGTTTTATATGGTAATATTTGAGAACGCAGACCAGTTGGCAATTGACTAATATGTCCTTTGCAAAAGAGATTTTTTGGTTTTAATACTTTTCATTTTTGGGTGTTGTTGATTGATGCAAAGAGTTTGCTTGGAAGAGAAGAATCTAGTTGAGTGGGGCATGTTAAGAGGAGCCGAGTCTAGCTTCAACGCGGTTGGCGTGTGAAGTTTTGAAGACGAATAGGAATAGTGGCTTCTCAGTTGCCACCTTCTCAGAAAATACGTGAACGAAGACTTAGAGGAATACGAAAATACAAATCATTGTTTTGTTGTGACTATTTGGTTAGATGCATGAGACGGAAATCCAATAGTCAGCGTCCGTCCGTTCTCTTGTCAATTACTACATTTGTTACCTGTTGGTAATTATACTATATATTTATATTTTATTAAAATATAAAAGGTATAGGTATTAATAATAAAATTATATTATACATGTATGTATCATCAATTACCAATTTTGTGCCACACCGCGTAAATTTAATAGTCAGATTTTTATTTATAAAGTCATATTTTAGTTTATAGATAATTGTAGAAATTTGAAACTAGTTGGTAATATCAATAGTCACAGACATTAGTATAACAAAGTACTTTTTTTTTACTGTTATAACAAAGTACTCATAAAATGATGATTTACACTAAAATATTCTACAATATTATAACATAACACTTATTGCGATAGATATACAACTTTTAAAATTAAAAGAAAAGTGAGTATAAAGTATCTTTCAAAAAAGAAAGAAAAAAGAACTCTAATAAAATGCTACTAAAATGAAAATATATATGAAAGTCATTTTCAAGCTATAGGCATAGTTTTCCTTCCTACATTAACCTTTTGTCAAAATCAAGTGCACAACAAGCCAGAGAGGCAGAAAGAGACACTATGAATGGGTCGGGACCTACGAATTTAATAGTCTTTGGGAGGAGCTTCATTGTCAATATTCTGTACACACTATGAAGAAACCAAGCAATTCGTAGGTAAATGTAGTCCATTAATCTTGATAGATTCTTTTCTTCTCTTTTTTTTAGCTCTTTACATGTAGACATATTCTTTTAGCAGTTGTTGATACAATTGGTTTCTAGGTGTTACTTAATTAAAGTCCTGTAAAAATAGAGATTTAAGGAATTAAATTCTTTTACAGTTTTAGTAAAATTGACAACTATTGAAAAATGTTATATATTGAAGATTGGACATTGGATTTACATTCGTTAATATATTTTTTGTTTAATAGAAATTTAGTAAAAAGAAAAATCAAAGTACGTAAATCAATTAAATTTTCTTTTAACCGGAGTAATTTAAACCAGGATTAATTAATAGAAATTATATTATATAAAAAAGTTAATATTATTTTTTTATGACTATGATATTGTTACGAAATAGTCCCCACCAGATGTAGTAATTAAATCTTTATCGAAAATCATAAACACAGTCAAAGTGAGTATTCTTCTCCTAATACGATTTATTATTTAATATCCAAAGGTCAATCATGACTCAAACCGTGGATTATTTGATTAAGGGACAAGCCACTATCACTTTATATTAATTATTGTTTGTAAAAAAGTAAAGATAATATTGTACCACATATTATCCCGCATCCGCACATTATAATGTTAGTATAATGTTGTTATTAAAGAATATTAATGACACTCTTAACACTATAATTAACTAGAATTTATTAGAAATTATCAATTTTAATTATTATATTTTTTGCAACATGTAGAAAATATATTTAATTGTAATTTATTATAAATTATTTATTACAAGTAATATCTTTAAGATAATGCATATTTGCTTTTATGTTAAGATTAATTGTAATTTATTATAAATGGTTTATTGCAAGTAATATTTTA
Source organism: Glycine soja (assembly GCF_004193775.1). Taxonomy (NCBI): domain Eukaryota; kingdom Viridiplantae; phylum Streptophyta; class Magnoliopsida; order Fabales; family Fabaceae; genus Glycine; species Glycine soja. The sequence goes on along the minus strand of NC_041002.1, from coordinate 23,453,289 downwards.
AGATAATGTATGCTTGTATTTTTAAGATGATTTATGTTTGTATTAATCATGTGTGTAACAACCTCGGATTTCATTATATGAAATGCTAAGGCTTTAATGCAGAAAGATTTACTTTAGTCCTTTTAAAACTCTTGAATTAGTATAATTAATAAAAATATTTATAATTTTTTTTCAAATACAAGCATGTCATATAAATATCATGTATAAAAGGGTCTTCCAATTATAAAACATAAGGTACTTGTGTCCTATGGCACTACATCATTAAAACATCATAAAAAAATCTCCAAACTCAACACATATGGTTTCATTAAGGGAATAAATACAACATAGATCCATGAAATATCTAAACCCTAAGGCGGTCCCTGCTAAGACAAAATATAAATAAAAGACCAAGGATCAAATCTCATCCTTAAATTAAGCACCACCAAGTCCACATCAATCATAAGTGACATGCTCATCAGAAACTACATCAAAATTTGTTCCCTTTCAAAGATACAATCATCACGATTCAATAGAAAATGCAAGGGTAAGCTCATTTTAAAAGAAACATCATGTAATTGAAAACAATGTAAGATCACCATTTTAAAAGAGATATACAAATCCTTCACTTTTCCAACAATCACATACCATTGCAACTCATAAAGTAACACATCATTAAGTCACAATTATCAATGCACTTGTTAACTATCATATTATGACATGCTGACTCTTTACTCTCGAAAGATTTCACCTTAAGCAATTAACTAAAATACATCCCATAACATAGTCACACCTTGACGATTCAGAGAGACTCAAATTAACCTTGTGGTGGAAGTGTGATTTTATTGAAAATGAATGAGCATGGGTAGTGGCTTACCTCTAGTAAGGCTTGCAATGATCTTAACCTATTTAGTGATTCCCCCACCCATCCATTCTATTTGCCCTTTTACCATTAGCCACCACTACCATCCTCCGACATTAGGTTGAGGGCCTTCTTAGCACCCCCAACTGATGCGCTTACTCAAATGCAATGTCATTCATCAATACATGTATGTTATGATCATACAAATCCAAAATCAAATCACATCATTAATAAATTTGTCCACCCTCATCAATATAATTTATTTCATCATCAATTTAACTCATTGCACATAATTCAATTCATTATGCATATGTCATTCAACTCATCATCAACTCATCATTCACATCTTGTTCAATTCTGCATCAATTCATCATTCATATCATTCTCACCAATCATGAACTCTCACATAGCTTACCTAAGCATCATGAGACTTTTCAAATAAGTTTTCATAATCAAACACCAAATCTCAACACATGTATGTGAATTTCATGATAAATAACAAGAAATCACCTCAATCAATTTCATTTAAGATTCACCAGCATATCAATGCATTTAAGATTGAACACTAGATTGAATCTCAGCAAAAGGGTGCCCTTGTCTCCCCCGTTTAAGCGTAGGTTTTACAAAAGCATCAGCCTCTAACAATAATGTTTCCCCTATTGCACTTAAGCGCCACAAGTTTGCATAATCACGATTTTTTTGCATATTTTGTCCCTTTAATGAGTCTCAATCCATTTCCAACCATGAACATCGAATTAAAACACATTCTAACAACTAAAAATAATGATTAAACCCATAAAACTTAAGATTAAAGATGGTTTAAGCTTCCCTTACCTATCAAACTCGTGAAACTTGCTTTTAGATGAAGAAAGGAAGCAAGGAAGGGACTTTGGGTCCAAGATGCAATCTTTCTCCCACTCTTACAGTAGTTTTATTTCATTCACACCACCCTAGACCTCAAAACCAACATAAAATACATTAAAACCTTGAAAATGAACACTTTTATGAAGCTTTGAAAAGTGTTTATGGAGGAAAATGAAAGTGGAGGATGAGAGGGGAAAGAGAAAGGTCTCTTATTACTGAATTCAGTCCACAACTCAGAGGAAGCACACTTACAAGGTTCCTTGGGCAAGGAGAATCAAAGCCTCAAGCTCTACAATGAAGGGTTTTCTTGGAGAGAAAGAAGATAGTGAAATAAGAGTATTTTGTACTACAGTTTAGTTTTCAGTTAATAAAATGGAATATATGACTTTTCTTCTTTTTTCTATTCACACCCATCGCTTCCTAAGCTCACCCACTCTTTTTCTTATCCCTCAAAGTCCACACGTGTCAGTCATAAAAAATAATTACAAAAAGCATAATGTTACAATGTGACACTCCATTAACTTGTCATGTCATGACTTAACAGATTTTGACCAACGACATATACTAAAATCAAACATATAAAAATTCCGGATGGTAAAATCAAAAGAAATATGAAATTTAGATAATAAAATCAAAATATGATATATTAGAGGTATATGAAAACTATATTTAAACCTTTAACTTGATATTTTATCTAGACACTTATAACTAATAATGTCTTTGAATGAACCAATAATGACCTCAAATTCAATCTTTTTATAAACAAGCAAGTTTGGCCCATGTATATTTTAACTAAATGTTGAGTAATAACTATTTTCTTTTAACGAAAAAACCTTTCAAAAGTTGGAGATTTAATATCTACCTATTGAAAATAATAATGATACAATATATGTTTTTTTTATTTATATAAACCAAGAAACAAGAGTAGCTTCTTCTACTGAAAGTAATATTGTTCGAATGAGATGAGATCATTGTAGGTGAAAAACTCTCTTTGAATATTTACTGCAACTATATACCTAAGGCTCAAACTTGAAGCCTTTGATTAAGTTGAGACAATTACGTCATTTGATTCACATGCTAGATGGTAATGATTATATATATATATATATATATATATATATATATATATATATATATATATATATATATATATATATATATATTATTGATCAAATAATATTAATTAATATGATTAAGCAATATATCAAATAAATAATATAATTAATATGTTATTGGTCAGTCAATTTGTTATAATATATCAGTTATATTTTTTATTCAATATAATATACAATCAAATTAATGATATAATTAAATATTTATAAATATAACTCAAATGATGTTCATTACATATTATATTTATTAATTATTTTAAATGTAAAATTTAATTAGCTATGTTGAACAGAGACGACAATAATTAATACAATATGAATATATATTTAATAAACATATATTATATATTCGTTATATTTAATAAATATAATATTTATTAAAATAATATAATTTAATTGTATATTATATTCAATAAATACTAATATACTATAACTTTGTTAAGAATAAATATTATAACTAACAAGTAAAACTGGATTCCCTTAAAAAAATATAAGTAAAATTGGCTGCCCAGTAAATTTTAAATTTAAATATCTCAACATTAAATGCTTCATTAATCCTTGTTCTCAAAATAGTTTATACTACTTTTTTTGTGAGTAAATAGTTTATAGATATTATTAGCCCAAATCACAATATCTATACTAATTAATTTATTTTTATTAAATAATATTGTATTAATAGAGATAATGAAATGGTTTAATATTTTTATTAGTATATTACATTTTTATACCAAATATATGGCATTTTCTAATGCTATTAAAATATAGTAATCTATCTCGGTATTGCCCTATACACGTATCGTTATGTATGACCATATAATGAAAAATTATTAATTATTTAATAATTACTTTAAAAGTTACATATAAAATAATTTTTAATGTATTGATATAGATAGTGCATCAAAGTTAATCTCTTTTTAATCTAATAATTAAAATATATTAATAATAATGTAGATATTTTTACATTACCATCTACTTGCTATTTAATTAAAAAATTAATTTTATAATAATTATTTTAAAATTTATTTTTGGAATATTTCTAATCATTAAACATTATAAAAGTGTCACTAACATCCAAATTAAACTCTTTTTAATAATATTTAAATAGAATGTATTTACAATGTAATAGTTATTTATACTGTCACTAGTAATGAATTATGAAATGTAATATCTTTTTTATAATAATTACTTTTAAAAATTATATTTAAAATAATTTTTAATTGGTAAAAAAATATAACAATACTAATGTATGAAAATTAAAGTCTGTTCTACTATTGGATAAGTTTGTTTATAAGTGGTTCTTATAAGAGCAAAAACAGTTTTATGTTTGGTTACAATTATGAAAAGTGCTTTACGACAAAAAATAGGATGAGAGTTTAAGGGATGATGAGGCAGATTTAAAATGAAAATAAAAAAAAAACAACTAATTCAACATTTTCTCCCAACAACAATAAAGACTGAATCGTAAACTCAAATAATAACAAGAAGAAGAGAGCATCAGTAGAAATCGAACAATTAATAGAGAAATAAGAAATATTAGCAAACTTGAACCGAAGAGAAAACCACCATTGGGATCGAAGAAGATGCAAAGAAGAGAAGCACCAACGTTGTTAGGTCATGAGTGAAAGATTTCTCTCTGTGGTTCAAGTCCAGGGGTATTGGGTGACATCTAAAACTTAACCATAAACAATTTTATCAAAAAATTTCATAAAAACCACACCTCTGTGTTTTTTATTTCCGCTTCAACAGTTGCTAATTATTTTGAGAAACAACTCCAAGTAACTTCTCAGCAACCTTTAGCTTATTTTTCACTTCTGCTTGTTTTTAAAAGTTTACCCAAACATCTAAAAAGTTACCATAAATGCTTTTTTAGTTAAAATAAGTGTTTTTCCTTTAAAATTTCATAAAATAAGTACCCAAACGTCAATTATTAATTGAAGTTAATTTTCACTATCAAACTAGCATCCTTTTTTTTTTTTAAGAAACCTAAACTGGAGCATCACTTTGACACAACCGATCACCAGTAAATAATTTTTACTGATAAAGAAACAATAATAGAACCCCTAATACCCAAACCCACGTGAAGAAGTAAGTAAACCAAAGAAATCAAAAGACGTCAGCATTGTTTCGTGAATTCTGATGACTGATGACCATTAAGAATAATTAAAGAAAGACCATTTTCAATTTCTAAAGCATGAAAGACTCCATGTGGTCATCCAGGGTGCTTTATTGAAAGCTTACCTAATGCAGCTATTACATTATTATTAATATGCCAGGAATAAACCACCGAGAGCGTACATAAATTGACATTGGTTGTTCCAATAAGTGTTGTCTCATAATATTTAGTTTGAACAAACTTACCTCCTATAAAAATAAATACACGTGATTTCTGTTTTATAAAAATAAATACATGTGATTTTAAAAAAAATATAAATAAAAATACACGTTATATCTTAAAAAAATGAAGGTTTAGCTATGTTTTTTAAATCCTCAAATTATACCTGTTTTTTTAATCATCCAAATAAATATTATTGATTTTAGTTTCTCAAATTAGAATTTTTTAATCCTTTTTGTTAGAATTTGAAGGACTAAAAAGATTTTTTTAAAAATTTACTGAAATAAAAGATGCAAATTTTATTTGAGAGACTAAAAAAATAAACATCCTAATGTGAAAAAAAAATTATGTCCTCCCAGATGGAAAAGGCCAGAGCATAATTGGGCAGTCTAAGAACAAAAGAGCTTCAATTACACGACAACGTTTGTTTCAAATCCTGCGTTTAGAAACATAAAATTATTTGCAATATCATAACATATAACATTTACATAAATTTTTAATAGATAAACTTTAGGTGATGAAGCTGTTTTCATGTTCTGTAGTTTTAGTGTGATGTGTGAATGCAGTTTTGCCGACTCCATGCAGTTTTTGTGTTTGGAGATTCCATGCCCATTAGTCCATTATCATCCTATTTCTTTAAAATTACTTTTATTTTATTTTATTTCTACAGCGTGATGTACTTGACTCATAGTAGGAATTTTTTCCATCCACAAGTTTCATGTTTGAGATTTTATTTAAAAGGTATCAAGCATGTACCACTTCAACCAATTACCCCTTCGAGAAACCATACCAAGAACATGACAAAGTTATACAAAGAACATAGTTTATTTAGGATTCTTCTTAGGGTTAATTGAAGAACACAGCCTCTAAAATCATGTGAAAAACGTGACAAAGTTATGTCTAGTATTTGATTTTGTATTTTTATGAGTTGTTTATAACTTTTTGTGAAAATTTATATGTTCATTTGAGATATATATCCTACTGGAAGTTTTATTTTGGTGATTCATTTCTGATATGAGTTGATTGAATGAGAATCTATGATAGTTGAAAGCAAAAAAAAAAAAATGTTGTCTGGTACGTTTTTGTCCGAACATGTGTTAGTATTTTTGTGATGACTTTGTCTGAGGTGAATGAAATTAAATTCCATTTGTGGAGACGCAAAGAAAACACATGGGGATATAGTTTTGAGACAAGAAACACTTAAAAAGGTTGAGGATCAAAGGAGTTATGCTTGTCCAAAGTTTCATGTGTTGTTAGGAGAAACCTGACTGAACATAGTATCTTTTTTTTTTTCAATTATGTAAAAATGGTGTTCAAAAATAGATTACATGGTTAAAAAGTATACAACAACAACAACAACGCCTTATCCCATTAGGTGGGGTCGGCTACATGGATCAACTTCCGCCATAATGTTCTATCAAGTACCATACTTCTATCCAAATCATTAAGTTCGAGATCCTTTTTGATAACCTCTCTTATAGTCTTTTTGGGTTTTCCTCTGCCTCAAATTGTTTGCCTTCTCTCCATCTGGTCTACTCTCCTCACTACAGAGTCTACCGGTCTTCTCTCTACATGCCCAAACCACCTAAGTCTATTTTCCACCATCTTCTCTACAATAGGCGCTACTCCAACCCTCTCTCTAATAGCTTCGTTTCTAATTTTATCCTGTCGAGTCTTACCACACATCCACCGCAACATCCTCATCTCCGCTACACCTACTTTATTCTCATGTTGGCTCTTGACCGCCCAACATTCTGTTCCGTACAAAATCGCCGGTCTTACCGCAGTCCGATAAAACTTTCCCTTTAGCTTGATCGGTACCTTTGCATCACATAACACCCCCGATGCTTTTCTCCATTTCATCCATCCTGCTTGAATGCGATGATTCACATCCCCTTCAATTTCTCCATCATCCTGTATTACAGACCCAAGATATTTAAACCGTGTGACTTGAGGGATAATATGGTCTCCTATTTTCACCTCTGAGTTAGAAACCCTCCTTCTTTTGTTGAACTTACATTCCATATACTCCGATTTGTTTCTGCTTAGGCGAAAGCCATGTGTTTCTAGAGCTCGTCTCCAAGTTTCCAACCTCTCATTCAACTCCTCCCTCGACTCTCCAAGGAGGACTATGTCATCTGCAAAAAGCATGCATCTCGGCGCTATCTCTTGGATTTGTTCCGTGAGGACATCCAGAATTAAGGTAAAAAGGTAGGGGCTAAGGGTTGACCCTTGATGCAAACCAATTGTGATGGGAAAATCGTCTGACTCTCCACCCTGTGTCCTAACACTCTTTCCCATAATTTCATGGTATGACTCATGAGCTTGATTCCCCTATAATTTGCACAATTTTGTATATCCCCCTTGTTCTTATAGATTGGCACTAACGTGCTTCTCCTCCATTCCTCCAGCATGCGTTTTGACCTCATAATTTCATTAAAGAGTTTGGTGAGCCACTCAAGACCTCTATCTCCAAGAGTTTTCCACACTTCAATAGGTATGTTGTTTGGCCCCACCGCCTTACCGTTACTCATTCTTTTCAACGCTTCCTTTACTTCCTGTTTCTGAATCCGGCGATAGTACTTATAGTTCCGGTCCTCTTCTCTTGTGTCTAGACTGCTAGAGTCATATCCATATCCATCATTAAATAAGTTGTGGAAATACGCCTTCCACCTTTCCTTGATATCTTTTTCATGCACTAAGACTTTGCCTTCTTCATCCTTAACACACTTTACTTGATCCAGATCTCTAGTCTTCCTCTCTCTACCCTTAGCAAGCCTATATATAGATCTTTCTCCGTCCCTGGTTCCTAGAGCTTGGTATAGTCCGTCAAAAGCTTGGGCTCTTGCCTCACTCACCGCCTTTTTGGTTTCATTTCTAGCTATCTTATACTTATCCCAAGTTTCAGAATTTCTACACCTAGACCACTCCTTGAAACACTCTTTTTTTACTCTAACTTTGCTCTGAACACTTTCATTCCACCACCACGATTCTTTACCCCTAGGTCCAAAACCTCTAGATTCACCCAACGTCTCTTTAGCCACTTTAATAATCTCTTGGGACATCTTGTTCCACAGATCATTTGCACTTCCTTGTGATTGTCCACACCATCCCTCCCATATCTTTTGTTGGAAGATTCCTTGTTTCTCACCCTTCAAGTGCCACCATTTGATCCTTGGTGCTACCATAGGACTTCTTCTCTTTGCCCTATCTCTAATTCTTACATCCATAACCAAAACTCTATGTTGGGTAGTCAAGCTCTATCCTGGGATAACTTTACAGTTCAAGCAATACTTCCTATCAGACTTCCTGATAAGGAAGAAATCTATCTGAGAACATGTCCCTCCACTTTTGTAAGTGATAAGATGTTCCTCTCTTTTCTTAAACCATGTATTGGCTATAGAAAGATCCAAAGCCTCCGAAAACTCCAAGATGGATTTACCCTCCCCATTCATCTCCCCTAGGCCAAAACCCCCATGCACCCCCTCAAAACCTCTAGCCACGCTACCTACATGTCCATTGAGATCCCCTCCTAGGAAAACTTTCTCACCTTGGGGTATATCCTGAAGTACCCCTTCTAGATCCTCCCAAAATTTTACCTTAAAGTGTTATGCTAACCCAACCTGAGGTGCGTACCCACTAATAACATTAAAGGTGTCCTGTCCCACTACCAATTTTAAGGCTATGATACAATCTCCTACTCTTCTTACATCCACGACATCCTTCTTCCACTCCTTGTCCACAATAATCCCTACCCCATTTCTTGATCTGATTTTTCCCGTATACCACAGCTTAAATCCCGAGTTGTCTAATTCTTTCGCTTTTTCACCTGTCCACTTAGTTTCTTGTAGGCACATAAAATTGATCTTCCTCCTCACCATAACATCCACTATTTCCATAGATTTTCCAGTAAGTGTGCCTATATTCCATGTACCAAAGCGAATCCTCCTGTCATGAACTAGCTTCTTTACCCACACCCGTTCACGAAAATGTGGGAACCCTTGCATACTTTTCACTACATCCGGGCGGCGATGCAGCGGCCCTTGCTCTTTTGACACTGTACTCGAGCCATACAGCGCGTTGCTTCCGGACAACGACCTAGCATTCACATTATTACGTAATTGATCTATGTCATAGAGATTCGACAAAGTTTTACGTTGGCTGTCGAAAGCCTAACACAACCCTCTCCTTTTATCCGGGCTTGGGACCGGCTAAGAATAGCAAAGCTAACCTAGGCAGGATAAGCTAACCTAGGCAGGATACATTTAATATTTTTAGCGATGTATGGAATGTACCAATTCACCGTATTTCAATTTCAAAAGTTTTCTTAAATTTGACCCATGTGCAATGGAGAAAATTGTTTTTATTGATACCTTATATGCCTTAAAAAAGTGGTTCCCTTCATACAAAATGAGTTTGAAAAGTATTATTTACATTCTTCAAACTAGATTGTCAGTAGGTTACAACATGAGATCAAACTTTTCTACAATACATTGGAAATGGGTTATTATTTGCAATGTCGTCCTCGCCATTAGAGTACGTAGTTGCATGCTTCTTCCCATTGATCCTCATAATCCGACTCCAACATGTCCTCATCTATGGGTTGATCGACATCATCACTTGTGGTTCCTTGAGAACAAATTCGGTCATCCATGTTGGGGGGTGTCAAGATCCATACATGATCTTGACCGTCTCGGGTGAGGTCTATGGCTCTCAGTTGGTCCATGTGACTAGGATTGCAAATTGGCCTTGTTCCCCATACACTTTCGCCAATCCATTCCATCTTAGGAGGAATTTCTAGGACAATCAAGTTTGTTGAAGTATTGCTTTCTCCTTCACTCATGATGGAACAAATTTCCCTTTCAAAAGAAAAAGAATCACTATTAGGAGCATGATTTTCATTATATGAATGAAATTGTTGAGCAACTTCCACATGCTCTTCACAACTTCTCGGGTTGCGTCGACACCTATCTCACTCAGCCAAGTCAGCTTGAAGCTCCAGAAATTCCTCCTTAGAAAGAGTAACGCGTCTTCTTTTGTTTGTGTCATCTGGGCAATTTTTAGTGGAAGGAAATTCCATGTATTATGGAAAATCCATCGTGCTCTGTGCTACTTCCTACACCTTTTCAGGACTAAGGTCCACCCCAATTTCTATAAGATGATCCCTATAGAATTTAAGCAACTTCTTCTTTCCCACAAATTTAGAACATGACAAGCAGGGGACCCTCGACATAGCCTGACCTATTTGATTTCTTCCTCTTCTTTCCTAAAGTAGCCTTACGTACAAGTTGAGGCCTAACTTTGGGACTAAAACGAAGGTCAGACTAAGAAGAATGAAACCACCTATAGTGGGCAACGCTACTGCCCACGGGGGGAAGACCCCTGACATTACCAAACTGTGGCACCCCAAACGTTTATGGGGCCACCGGCGGCGGAAGATTGAGAACCACTATCTCTTTGCCTCCTATCAACAGTGGTTTTAACACAAACCATATGAAACTAAGATAGGAGGAGTATGGAAAAGGAAAAAAAGGATGTATCTTTGAAGGATGAAAACTTTGATAATGCGGAAAATTGGAGTTTTAGCCCACCAGAATGACACTTGTTGCAATCAGAATAGGGAAGTCAAAGGAAGGAGAAAAGGTTTAAAGAGGAGGAAAGAATGATCAGAAGTTCAATAGGCGAAAAAGGAAAAGAAATGGGTGACAAGGACTTAAATAGCTCTGTGATGCGGGTACCTGCCATGACACATGGGCGAACAAGAAGGGAAACATGCTTATTCAAATTTCAAATTATAAAAACCACCTCGAGCCTAACAATAACCATCAGGTAGCTGAAAATGAAAAGAATTTACGCAGTTGATTAAAAGGGTAAACTTTGTGACATCTTGCAAAGATGAATATGTCAAAGTCGACAACAACAAGTAAATGCAAAAATATTGATGCTATAAGAACCTTCTTTGATAAGGCACATAAGTCGGCAACTTCTACAAAGAAGCCAACTATTTTGGGAGAGTAATCCCAATAAGCAAGTGAATCAGGATACTCGCATGACCTGGATCACCAGAGATGAATCTTATAAGTCAATAACTTCTACAAAGAAACCACCGACTTGGGGACAACTATTCTTGGAGGGTAATCTCAATGAGCAAGTGGATCAAGATACTTGCATGACCCAAATCACCAAAGATGAATCTCATTAGTTAATAACTTCTACAAAGAAGCTACTGACTCGGAGAAAACTGTTATGGAAATGTAATCTTGGTATACTATGAGCAGAGTCAAGTAAGTTAATTGAGTCATATTGACACACCATATAAGTTAGCAGCTTCTACAAAGAAGTCATCAACTTGGGGGCAACTATTCTGGAAGTGGAATCCCGGTATCATGTGAACCAAGATACTCACATAACTCGAATCATGGAGGTCGTGCATTCGACCACATCTTGATCATGTACCCTGAGAGCTATATAACTCAGTCTAGAGTGACAACCCTCACAATAGACTAGGATGTTGAAATATAAACTTGATTTGGGCCTAAATTAATTATTTGGTTCCTTGGACTTAGTTATTTTGGGCTTAAGTAATTATGGGTCATGTTTCTAGAGAATTCTTGTAGTGTTTGGAGTGTCTAGATATTTCTTATGGTTTTAATATTCTCTAGAATACTCTTTGGATCTCTAGAGTTGAGAACTCTCTAGAATTAGTGTGTCTAGAGTTCTCCTTAGAGTAGTATAAATAGAGATGTAATCCTACATATTTGTATCAAGCAAAAATACAAAGTTCTCTCCTCCATAAAGAATTCTCCTTCCTATCAAGTTTCTATTCAAAGTCTCCAATATTCCTAAACACTTTTCCTAAACATAAAAAGCCTTATTTCCAACAAAGTGGTATCAGAGCTTCAAGATCCTCAAAAGATGGCGAATGGAAGTTTTCCTTTCCAAATGCCGATGCTCACAAAGAACAACTATGATAATTGGAGTATCAAGATGAAGGCGCTACTAGGAGCTCAAGATGTGTGGGATATCGTAGAGAATGGCTTCGAGGAGCAAGATGAAGCCTCGCTAAGCCAAGGTGTAAAGGAGACGTTGAAGGAGTCAAGAAAGAGAGACAAGAAAGCTCTCTTTCTCATTTATCAATCAATGGATGAAGATACATTTGAGAAGATATCCAACGCAACGACGGCCAAAGAAGCATGGGATAAGCTTCAAACTTGCAACAAAGGAGTTGAGCAGGTAAAAAAGATTCGTCTTCAAACTCTTAGAGGTGACTTTGAGCGTTTGTTTGTGGAGGAGTCCGAGTCAATTTCTGATTATTTTTCTCGAGTATTGGCCGTAGTCAATCAACTTAAAAGAAATGGTGAAGATGTTGATGAGGTGAAGGTCATGGAAAAAATACTTCGAACTTTAAATCCAAGTTTTGACTTCATTGTTACCAACATTGAAGAAAACAAGGATTTAAAGACCATGACTATTGAGCAACTCATGGGTTCCTTACAAGCATACGAAGAAAAACAAAAGAGAAAAATTAAACAAAAGGAGGCTACGGAGCAACTACTACAACTCAACGTGAAGGAAGCAAACTATGCAAATTACAAGAGCCAAAGAAGACGAGGTCGCGGCCAAGATCGTGGACGTGGACGAGGACATGGAGGAGAAGGAAGAGGTGGTTACAACAACCACTCCAACAAATTCAACAATGGAGAAAGAAGTTGGAATCCACAAGTAACAAGAGGTCGTGGAAGAGGAAATTCATGGTCGAGGTATGACAAATCACAAATCAAGTGCTTCAATTGCAACAAGATTGGTCACTACGCATCCGAGTGTAGATTCTCGAAGAAGGTTGAAGAGAAAGCTAACTTTGTAGAAGAAAAAGGCGGAGAAGAAGAAACTTTGCTACTCGCGTGCCAAAACAAATTTGAAGAGAAAAGAAACAAGTGGTACCTCGACACCGGCGCAAGCAACCACATGTGCGGCGATAAAAGCATGTTCGTGGAGATCAATGAAGCGGCAACTGGAGATGTCTCATTTGGAGACGACTCAAAGATACCAGTCAAAGGCAAAGGTAAAATTCTCATACGTTTGAAGAATGGGAGTCATCAATTCATATCCAATGTCTACTATGTGCCTAACATGAAGAATAATATTTTGAGCTTGGGACAATTATTAGAGAAAGGCTATGACATCCATTTGAAAGAACATAGTCTTTTCTTAAGAGATTGTAGACATAACTTGATTGCTAAGGTGCCTATGTCAAAGAATAGAATGTTCCTCTTGAACATTCAAAATGATGTGGCAAAGTGTCTCAAGGCTTGCTATACCGACTCTTCGTGGCTATGGCATCTACGGTTCGGGCACCTCAACTTCGACGGTCTAGAACGTTTAGCGAAGAAGGAGATGGTGAGAGGCTTGCCTAGCATCAACCACCCAGACCAACTTTGCGAAGGATGTCTAATTGGGAAGCAATTTCATAAAAGTTTTCCAAAGGAATCAACAACAAGAGCAACAAAGCCGCTAGAGCTCATACACACCGATGTCTGTGGACCAATCAAACCCAACTCATTTGGTAAGAATAAGTACTTTCTCCTCTTTATTGATGATTATTCCAGAAAAACCTGGGTTTATTTCTTGAAGGAGAAATCAGAAGTGTTTGAAAACTTTAAGAAGTTCAAAGCCCTCGTGGAGAAAGAAAGTGGTCTTTCCATCAAGGCCATGAGATCTGATCGAGGAGGAGAGTTCACTTCAAATAAGTTCAACAAATATTGTGAAGACCATGGAATCCGTTGCCCACTGACAGTGCCAAGATCGCCACAACAAAATGGAGTAGCAGAGAGAAAGAACCGGACCATACTTAACATGGTGCGAAGCATGCTCAAGAGCAAGAAGATGCCGAAGGAGTTTTGGGCTGAAGCAGTGGCATGTGCAGTTTACCTAACAAACCGTTCCCCAACAAAAAGCGTGCATGAGAAGACACCACAAGAAGCATGGAGTGGAAGGAAGCCCAGGATCTCTCACCTCAAAGTGTTTGGAAGCATTGCCTATACCCATGTTCCAGACGAAAAGAGGACAAAGCTCGATGATAAAAGTGAGAAGTACGTGTTTGTGGGTTACGACTCAAGATCCAAGGGATACAAGCTCTATAATCCAAATAGTAGAAAGATCGTCATAAGTCGCGACGTGGAGTTCGACGAAGAAGATTGTTGGGATTGGAGTGTTCAAGAAGATAAGTATGATTTTCTTCCTTATTTTGAAGAAGATGATGAAATTGAACAACCAATCATAGAGGAACATATTACACCACCTGCCTCACCGACACCAAGGCTGGATGAAACAAGTTCAAGTGAGAGGACACCGCGACTAAGGAGCATTGAAGAGATTTATGAGGTAACCACAAACCTAAACAACATTAACCTCTTTTGTCTTTTTGGTGATTGTGAGCCTCTAAGCTATCAAGAAGCAGCGGAAAACATAAAGTGGAAAGACGCCATGGACGAAGAAATCAAGTCAATCACGAAGAATGATACGTGGGAACTTACTACACTTCCACGAGGACACAAAGCAATTGGAGTAAGATGGGTGTACAAGGCAAAGAAGAATGCTAAAGGAGAAGTGGAGAGATACAAAGCAAGATTGGTGGCTAAAGGCTACAGTCAAAGACAAGGAATTGACTATGATGAGGTATTTGCTCCTGTCGCTCGTCTTGAAACTATTAGACTGATCATTTCTTTTGCAGCCCAAAATAAATGGAAGATCTATCAAATGGATGTGAAGTCAGCCTTCTTGAATGGTTTTCTCAAAGAAGAAGTCTATATTAAGCAACCACTGGGCTATGAAGTAAAAGGGCAAGAAGAAAAAGTCTTGAAGTTGAAGAAGGCATTGTACGGTCTCAAGCAAGCACCGAGAGCTTGGAATGTTCGAATCGACAAGTACTTTCAAGACAAGAATTTCATCAAGTGTCCATATGAGCATGCACTCTATATCAAAGCGCAAAGTAGAGATATTTTGATTGTGTGTTTGTATGTAGATGACTTGATCTTTACAGGGAACAATCCAAGCATGTTCGAAGAGTTCAAGAAAGATATGTTAAATGAATTTGAGATGACGGATATGGGGCTCATGGCATATTATCTTGGCATCGAAGTAAATCAAGAAGACAAAGGAATTTTCATCACCCAAGAAGGCTATGCCAAAGAAATCCTTAAGAAGTTCAAGATGGAAGACGCCAATCCATTTGGCACCCCGATGGAATGTGGCAGCAAGTTGAGCAAGCATGAAAAAGGAAAGAATATGGATCCAACTCTTTACAAAAGTTTGGTTGGAAGTTTACGTTACTTGACATGTACAAGGCCGGATATTCTCTATGTTGTAGGAGTAGTAAGTCGCTACATGGAAGCTCCAACCACAACTCACTTCAAGGCGGCAAAGAGAATCCTTCGATACATCAAAGGTACAACAAACTTTGGCTTGCACTATTACTCTTCTGACAATTATAACATTGTTGGCTATAGTGATAGCGATTGGAGTGGAGACTTGGATGATAGAAAGAGCACTACTGGTTTTGTGTTCTTTATGGGAGATACTGCTTTCACTTGGATGTCAAAGAAGCAACCAATAGTCACACTATCAACTTGTGAAGCTGAGTATGTCGCTGCCACATCATGTGTTTGTCATGCAATTTGGCTAAGGAACTTGTTGAAAGAGTTAAAAATGCCACAAGAAGAACCTATGGAAATAGGTGTTGACAATAAATCAGCACTCGCTTTGGCAAAGAATCCAGTCTTTCATGAAAGAAGTAAGCACATCGACACTCGTTACCACTTCATAAGAGAATGCATTGAGAAGAAGGAGGTAAAGTTGAAGTATGTGATGTCTCAAGATCAAGCTGCCGACATTTTCACAAAGACACTCAAGTTGGAAACTTTCGTGAAGCTAAGGAGTATGCTTGGAGTCACAAATCAAGTTTAAGGGGGGATGTTGAAATATAAACTTGATTTGGGCCTAAATTAATTATTTGGTTCCTTGGACTTAGTTATTTTGGGCTTAAGTAATTATGGGTCATGTTTCTAGAGAATTCTTGTAGTGTTTGGAGTGTCTAGATATTTCTTATGGTTTTAATATTCTCTAGAATACTCTTTGGATCTCTAGAGTTGAGAACTCTCTAGAATTAGTGTGTCTATAGTTCTCCTTAGAGTAGTATAAATAGAGATGTAATCCTACACATTTGTATCAAGCAAAAATACAAAGTTCTCTCCTCCATAAAGAATTCTCCTTCCTATCAAGTTTCTATTCAAAGTCTCCAATATTCCTAAACACTTTTCATAAACATAAAAAGCCTTATTTCCAACATAGGAAGGCACTCACATTTGACGTGTGACACCCCACGTAGGAGCACGCATTCCACACGATGACTACTAGATAATTGATTTTCTTGCCATAAACATGATATAAAACATTCCAAAACAATGATATGTACTAACTCCAATTTCATTCTCACTCCACCTAAATCTATTGCTGACTTGAGCGTTAGATTATATGTTCTCGCGTCAAATATCTATCACTCTTTCGTAACAACACTTCTCTAAATGGCTCTTTGCCAAACTGTCTACTACTTAACAACAACTCCCTTCATTGAATATGGAGCAAATTCGTTGGCTACCACCACCAAATGGCTCACTCAAATGTAACCTTGATGTTTCGATCTTCAAAGACTCCTAAACTTCAGGTGTCGGCATATGAATTCGTGGACCAAATGCTGATTTTCTTAGTGCTCTGAAAACCTTCTTGAACAAGATCCCTTCTCCGTCAGAGGCAAAAGTCTGGGCCCTCTACCAAGCAACTAAATGGTAACTCTTGGCATCCAGCAAGTTATTTTTGAATCTGTTAGCAAGACAATTGTTGATAGTTGTTTAAGGGTAAATATGAACCTCAGGTAAATATAAACCTCACACGTCATGAATACGTGGAGTGCAACCTAATACATGGCAAACAACTTAAAGACTATAAGTAGGATATAAATCCAAGCAGTCGACCGAAGCAAGAGGCACCCTAACTAGTGGGAAACCACTTTGGACAAGCTCGATGTAACCTTCAAAATAGGATATTTAATGCAAATAGCAGTGATAAGCCACATGACTGAAAACTATGAAGCATGGGGACACCTGTTAGGTGGTCTTCCCCATTTTTGGTACTGCACGAGGACAGGACGAGTACAGCCAGGGGACGTCCTTGACTTATTGGGTACGGCTGACCAAGACGGGGATGGTGGCTTCATTTTGTGGGGACAACAGCGGCTACACGCGCATCCCCACAATCCAAGGGGAAGGTTTCTTTGAAGACAGTGTTGGAGAGGTTGAGGTAGCAGAGGCTAGAGAGGGTGGAGAGAGAAGGAACAATAGGGTAGAAGACCTTGTTTGCAGCGAGGGAGAGGTTGGAGAGGAATGGGAGGTGGGCGATGTCGGCAAAGAGCGTGCGGAAGAGGTCCAGGCTGATGAGGTTGAGGGCGGTGACATGGCGACGATTGTCATAGATGACACCGAGCTAGGAGTAGTAAGGGATGAAGGTGTTCCACGAAGAAAGAATGGGTGGTGAGGAGTCGGTAATGGCTGAACGGAGAGAGCAGGGCATTGTACTCTAAGATTAGGGTAGAAAGGGTTTCAGCGAAATGAAAATGGAAAAACAAAAAAAGAAAGAGGACATGCATTTTGGGCATGGAAGAGAAAATGGTGGGTGAAGGGTAGAGAAAAAGAACAAGTGAGGCCCCCAAACGGAAACCAAAAGTGCATCCTCGTCTTTTATCTTAAAGGAGAGGGAATTTTCTGAATATATGAATTCTTATTCATTGGTCTGTTCAACTCTTTTTGCTTTTTGAAAAACTGGGGAAAAAAGAAAAATAGAATTTTACCAATCAATCATTGACCCATGGCTATGGTGATTGTTCAAGCTTGATAAGTTTGGTGCAAAAGCGGTGGATGTAGATCCACCCCCATACCAACTCTATTTTTTAATGAACCACTCATAATACATACATAATTACATCAAATAATAATGGAGATTTATTTATCGTATGTGTAATTTATGATGCTATCTATATTTTTTTAGGCTAGACGATGCTCATGTGTGTTGTTATAGTAGTTATTATGCAACTTAAAAATTTCATTAATAAAAGAATGTTATGTGTGTTGTTGGTTATTGAGAGGGTAGTCGCAAACTCAAGCATTACTTATGATTGTGATAGGAAAGACATAAATATGTCTTGCTTCTTTAATTATATATATGCAAATAATATGGTCTTTTATCGTCATTCATCAAACAAGTATTAAGAAACTATATTACAGCTATTGTTATATTTATAATAAAAAAATGGTGTACATAATTTAATGAGCTTTATAAAATAGGTTTCAAAGTTTAAAATAGATCGTTAACAAATAATTTACTGTTAAATTAATAGCAAATAAATGAACTTCTTTAAAAAAGGCAAATAAATGAAAAATGTTTAAATAGAATTTTCAATAACAATACGTGAAATTTTGTTGTTTCTTAGCCATACCCTATCTTGGGATTTCTAGATTTGTCATTTCCCGTCCCCGTCCTCGTATCCATATATGTCCCCATCCCCATTTTGGTGCATCCTAAGCTGATAACGTCATGTAGGCAAACACTATAAATTAAATAGACATTTTGTAATCACAATATCATAATACAAATCAATACTACGAGACTTAAAAGATCTCTCTCTCTCTCTCTCTCTAAATTTTCTCTCAACCTACTTCACGCTGCACAAGCTAAATCACACATCATGTTTTACCCCATAACAATGATGTCATCTCTGAGAATCGTTGATTCTAGATCTCTAGGATGAAAGGATCCATAGTTCGTGGATCTTTCGTGAAACAAAAAAGCTTCAGCAGTAGGAGCACACTCTTCACCTGTGATGGAAGCCATGAACTCTCCAAGGATGGAGGAGAAACATAGCGTTCACAAGTGCACAATTAGCTGAGCTCGTAGAGATGCTGAGACAACAAAAAACAATGCTGGAAGAACATCAAAAATTGATCATAAATCTGTGAACAAAAAAGGATGATGAACAAAATGAACATTCAAAGGCAGTAGAAGATGAAGGAGACATGCTGGTGAAGAAAAACATATGGAGAACGAGTTGAGCATATTGAAATCGCAGATTCCACTAAAATCTAGAAAGAGAGAATCTTTGATCATTATTGCCACAAATGTGTGGGAAGGGTGGATTCTGATAAAGTTATCCCTTTCAACATGCCATTTTCAAAATACTTAGTGGAGCTCTAGGCCCTGAAATAGTTGAGACAACTTTCGGCTATGGAATTATATGACAAATTGTTTGATCCAAATGATCACTTGTCAGCATTGGAATCGACATTGTCGTACAAAGGAGCTTCAGAATCAATAATGTTAAGTGAATTCCCATTGTTGCTAAAATCTACGACATTGAAGTGATGTCAATCTCTTTCATCAAGATCCATCAATTCATGGCTCGATTTGAGGGAGAAATTTAGACCCGCCTTTGAAACTAGCAGAGAAAGACTAAAGGAGACCGACTTAAAATTATTCTGACAAGGGCTAGAGGAACCGCTCAAAGGATACATCTCATGATTTAATAAAGAAGTGAGAGTTGTGGACAACCTACAGGTAGGAGTCATATTGATGCTAGCTAAGGACGGTGTGAGGTAAGGATCTCCTTTCTTCATATCCATTTCAAAAATGCTACCTAACACCTTGTAAGAGTTCCTGAAAAATGTATAAAAGTACATCAACTATGAAAACATCAGAGAGGTCGGAAAATTAAAAATTGCAGAAAATAAGAATGCACAAAAAGGTGCGATGCAGACGAAAAGTGTTTAACAAGTTAAGCCAGATGATAAACTTACAAAGTCAAGTCAAAATACGACAAGTACACTCCCTTGAATGCATCTCGAGGAAGAATATTGAACGAAATCGTGAATGTGGAATTGAAGGATGTCGGTCTTGACATTCCTAAACCATAGAGAGTCAGAAATGAAAAAAAAAGATTAGTCAAGGATAGGGAGGTAGCTTCTGGTCTCGATATGAGTGATGAGAAACTAAAAAGGTCAAGAAATCTTGATCAAAACCAAAGGAAAGGACATTCTAGAGAATGATCTCCGAGGTATCGTCATAGGACACTGAAGAAAAGTGGAAAATCATGTGCAAACTATGCATCGTGATGGATCTGAGTTAAGGCATAAGCTCGATTCTCATGAGAGAAGGCCAAATTCCCTGTAGCAAGAGCACAAGGTGATATATGTCATAGTAAGAGGATTCTCTGAGGGGGTCCTTTGAACAATGCTCAGAAAAGACACGTGAGATAAGTCTTAACCACCACACATGGCAGAAGAAATTACAAGTTGGTTAAAAGAAGGCATTTTCATAGACATGGACATGTCAATCATTCCAAATCATGATGGTCCCCTACTAGTTAAAGGCTTTATAAACAACAAGGAGGTACATTGGTTACTGGTGTTAGACATTGGATGATCTATCAGTGGACGACCCAAACATCTCTTAAGATTTTGATGAAAACAAATATATAAATTTATGTTAACCATTTTGTTTCATGTAAGTCAACAAATTTGATAATTGGAAGCAACACTAGGTGAGACTTATCCATTAGTGGATTCCTCGTCTACTAGAAGCAGGAAGTACTTGTCTGGTCCATCCAGACACGGATTGAATTGAGCATTTTATTTTAATTATTCATTTATGCCAGTTTATATGATTCTATTTAAAAGGAATATATCTATGAATCAATCTTATATTTCCTTTTGTGAGTTTAATAGTCATATTGATTTATGAATAACAAATATGGAAAGTTCTGATCATACCAGACAAAAACACACAGAATTTGCTTATTCCAAGAAACAAGATCAATCTGCTTAACGATCATATTATTCAATTTCGAAGATACTTAAGAGCTTCTCTCAACCTATAAATATGACATCAAGGATTGGAGAAAAGAAGATGAACACATATAGGAAAACAAGAAGTTGTGAATCAAGAAACAAGAAAATCATTTGTTAAGAAATACGCTGAGCTTAAGATAGTCCATCCTTTATGATATACAAAGTATTTGTGAGAGATTAAAACTTCATTGTAAGTTCACTCTTTGAGTGTTGTAAAGAATCTTTGATTCTATATCAAATTTTTGTTTGTGAAAGTCAAGAGTGGCTTAGTGACAAAACAATACTTAGGTGTTCTTAGATTCAGGGGGAGTCTAAGGGTTGTGCTAGTAGTAGCCTTGAGAATACTTGTAAGCCAGAATTGCCAGAAAAGAATACTTGTTGTAGTAAAGTTTGATTAGTGGAACCCATTACTGGTTTGTAACGAAGAGCTGAACGTAGATCAAGTTGAGTGAACCTGTGTAAAATAAAGTATTTTTAATGCTCTTTTTTAGCTTGTCAAAGTATTTCAAAGTCCATTGTTGATACATTCCTCTCACAAGGTTTTCACTGAAAAATAAGTTTTATACATCATTGCATGACAATCCACTTTTAGTCACTGGACAAGGGTTTTATAAACTTGTTTATTATAAACATCTCTCATTTCAAAAAGGTTTTAATATTTTGACTAACACATTATTCACCCCCTCCTCCCTTCTAGTGTGATTTATTGTATTTCAACTGGTAGACATAAGCAACTCTACAGATATAATGTTTTTATGATTTCTTTAGGAATCTCAGAATCTCACCATTGGAGTTGCTTCCTTAAAACTAGGATCTCATAGGTTTCTTTGGTCACCACATAACTCTATCAGGATACGTGAAGTAACACATAACCTTTGGAAATGCACCAGTAACTAGAACGATTGTCGTCTGATTCATTATGGTAAAGCTACAATCATCCTACAACGCCATATTGGGAAGTCCAGCCTTGAATGCATCAAGAGCGGTGATTTCAATGGTTCATTTGGCCATGAAATTCCTCAAAATTATGAAATGAAGGTCATAACATTGAAAGGAGACCATAAGAAATCTCATGAATGTTATTAAGAGTCACTAAGGTATAAAAGAAAAAGTAAGTTTGAGGAAATGAATTATGAACCCAAAACCAAAACTCAGTAATGCTCATTGAGTTGGATTGCATAGAAGATATCAGGAAAGGGAAATGAGCACCCAGGCCAAAACCAGGAGGGATTTGTCAGAATCTCCAAGGTCAGAAAAAGAGAAGAACAAATGTTATCCATTGGAGCGAACTTGGATAGTGAAACCATGGAAACCTTATCCACTTTTCTAAATGAAAATGCCATTATATTTGCTAGGAAATAGATAGATATGGAAGGCATGGACCTAAACTTCTTTTGTCACAAGCTTTTACTAAATCCATTAGTAAAACCTATGTGCTAGAGAAGGAGAAAAATAAACCCCGAACAACTAGAAGAGATTGAACAATAAGGAACTACAAGAAACGAGGTTCATCAGAGTGATCAGGCACATGAGTTGGCTAGCCAACGTCGTCCTAGTTAAAAAAAATAGATCGAGAATGGAGAAGTGTGTTGAATATATTGATTTGAACAAGCATTGTTTGAAGGATTCATACCTGCTTCCTGACATAGATAAACTAGTGGACGGATCCTCTGACTACCAATATCTAAGTTTCATGAATGCTTATTCAAGGTACAATCAAATACGATTGCACTCTAATGACCAGGAGAAAACAACCTTCATGATAGAAAAAGCAAACTATTGCTACAAGGTCATGTCCTTTGGATTAAAGAATGACGACACTACATACCAAAGGATGATGAACAAAGTTTTTGAAAAGCAGATAGGTCAGAACCTGGAGGTCTATGTAGATGACATGATAGTTAAAAGCAACACCAAGAACAACACATAACGGATTTGGCGGAAACCCTTGCTCAGCTGGGAAAGTATAACATGCCCTTGAATCCAAAAAAATTTCTTTTAGGGTGTTTGTAGGAAAGTTCTTGGGTTATATGCTATTAGAAAGAGAAATCAAGTTAAATCCTGAAAAATGTCGAGCTATACTGGAAATGCAAACCATGAACGTAGTTAAAGATATTCAAAAGTTGAATGGATGACTAGTGTCATTGACGAGATTCATGGCCAAGTCAGGCAAAAGAGCCTTGCCTTTCTTTAAAATTTTGAAAAAGGGTAGGAGGTTCAGTTGGACAAAGGAATGTGAAGTTGCGTTTCAAAAATTTAAAGAAACATTATCTGCTCCACTGACGTTGACAAATTCGGATCTTAGAGAAACATTGTACCTATACTTAGCCATAGCTGAAGAAGCAATCAGTGCAACACTGGTCAAAGATACAATAAGGTTTAGAAATCAATATACTTCATATGTTGAATGCTTTAGAATGCCGAGTTATAATACCCAAAGGTAGGGAAAGTCATACTAGCATTAGTACTTTCAGCTTAGAGATTATGTCCTTACTTTCAAGTGCATCCAATCATAGTAAAGACCAATCAACCGATCAGACATATACTGCACTTTCTCAACTTGGTAGGAAGAAGAGTGACATAGGCAATTGTGTTGTCAGAATATAGCTTACAATATCAACCGAGACAAGCACTCAAGGCCCAAGTTTTAGCAGACTTTAGAGTTGAAATGACATATACCAAAGATGAGAAAAAGCTAGAGGATTTACGTTGGACACTGTTTGTTGATAGATCATCCAGTGAGACAAGATATGGGGCAAGAATCCTATTAGAATCCCCACCAGGAGTTATGCTTGAACAAGCATTAACAATAGTGTTCCCACTCATAACCAACCAAGCAAAATGAGGCGTGCCTTGCAGGTCTAGAAATAAAAATGAGGAGCTAAAAGTGTTCGACAACTCCAAATTGATGGTCAATCATTTGAATGAAGAATACCAAGTTAAAGAAGCGATCCTGCAATGATATGTCGAAAAATTGGGGCAATCATTGGAAGATTCAAGAAACTTGAATTTGCCTATATCCTAAGAGAAGAAAATGTCGGAGCCGACTTATTGTCAAAAACTGTATAATATTAAGGAGCATGAGGGGATGGAGAATGTTGTTCGCCAAACAATACATGCTTCTAGATTTGTCATGATGATAGAAAGACAAAAAAAGTTGGATGGCACTTATCTTAGAATATATATAGAGTGGTATCAATCCAGAAGATCAAAAGGAAATGTAGAAATTGCAAAGACAGGCGACCAACACTATTAGAAAATATGTTTTTTACATCGATTATTTATGACTTTCTACATTGGTTTTTAATCGATGTTGAAAGTATTATCGTTAACATTGGTTTTTTAAAATCGATGTTAACGTAAAATTGACAACATCGGTTATTTAAATAACCGATGTTATATAATAAGAATTACACCAAAAAAAATGTATGAATGTTGACAGTTCACATCGATTTTTATACAGAACCGATGTTAACATATACCTTAACATCGATTTTCTTGAAAATTGATGTTAAGGTATATGTTAACATCAGTTCTATATAAAAATCGATGTTAAATTCCAAACATTAACATCAATTTAAGTAAAAAATCGATGTTTTTATTAGGAATTTTAAAAAAAAATACTATCTCTGTTTTTACAAAAATCCAAAATTTAACCTGTAAATTTAAAATCAGACCACACAGCACAACATATATAATTTGCATTCTGCTTTTAAAAAAGTTTTAGCAGAAAGCTAGCTAGTAAACTATCAATTGTAAAAAATCAATTGATAACTATGAATAAATAATTTATTAATAACTATCAACAAAGATTATTCAATGTTAAAATGAAACAGCAATTGTAAAAAATGTAATGCAAGCTAGTAAACTAATTAAGTAACCTAAAGTTACATAGTTCCCTAACATCTTAAGTTTGATTTCTAACTTTGAGATGATATTGTGCCCACTGGATGCGAAGCGCCTTCAATCTCTCTGCTTCCAATGGTCTAACATCATTAAAATACTGCATGATCAAATAAAACATAAGTTAATAATGTAATACCAATGATAAGAAAATCAACTTTGTTTGAAATAAACAATTACCGTTTCCCAATTATTCCTGAAAGTTTCTAAGATTATCATGGACATCCAGTGCATGACGTAATAGCCGCACTCAGTGCTTCCTTTTCGTCTATTACACTAAATAGATAATGAAATTTGGATATTAAACATTAACTACAATTAGTGTACACACACATAAAATATATATAAGTAGAAGTTTTATTTTAATCATGTACCTTAACAACAATCCACCTAGCACCAGCCTTGGATTTAGGTTGTGGAGTATCATCGAGTCCTTTCAAAGCACTGTTGAATACAAGGAACATTAAAATTTTGATGTTGTTGAGTTATGCTAATGCAAATGAATTGAAAAACAACATTGAATTGTTAATTATTCCTTTAAGGTAGTTGTTTGGCCTGTTATGCAAGGAACAAAACTAGACAACAAGATTTTCCTTAGGCAAAATGACGACCATTTGCCACTGTGCGTTGCAGTGGAGACCAATATGGGTTATTGTAGTATTATACATTATTTGAATTCAGTTGTTCAGTTTGACTTACCCATTCAGGTAGGCTCCAAGGTAGACATCATGTTTTGAACTCTGCATCCAACTCTTCATGTAACTTTCTGATTCAAATTGCGATTGCCCAGATCTCTGAATGGACTGTGGCTCGAGGAATCTATACACATCGAAATTCCCCGCTCGTATACTTGTCTCAGTCAGAAGCCTATTGTTGTTAAGACAAAGTTAATTATGTATGAATTTAAAACAATAACTTAGGTAATTAACAATAATCTAAATTGACTTACAGAGTCCACAACTGTATAACAGATATGCTGAGACATTGACCACCGTGTGCAATTTCAGAGAGATCTTCGTGCTTTATTTACAACGAGAAGTCTTCATTAAACACCCCGAACACGGTAGCATCCCACATAACCTGGAGAGACTTCAAAAAAAGCTGTGGGATGGTCAATGTCATCAAATATAGGGGATCATCGACCTTATGATCCAGCCTATCTGGAGGTTTTGCTGGAGACACAGCTGCCTGTTTATCCAACATAGTTAATTAACTTAATTTAATTACAGTGAATAATTCAATTTAAAAAAAGAAGCATATAGTGAGAGTAAAATACCTATTTTGATAAACGCTTCATGAGATGTGTCGGCCAAGCAAGAAAGGTGTTAAGTGTCTGCTCCACTAACTTAACCTCGTCAGTGGGTACAGGAATGGGAGCCTCTGCATCTTTAACCTCCTCAACACCAACTTTCACTTGGCCATGCAACAAAGGGATGTTGTGAATCGTTGTGGATCCCTCATAAACCCTTCCTAGGGCAACCAGGCGGGAATAATTTTCTATAATGTATAACTCGCATTTTTCTGAGTCACCCGTGTTTGGATCGGCCACTGAGGGATCAACACAACTCCCCTTTATGCTGACACGAGCAGCTGAAGGACCAACCTCAGACTTCGGATGCAGTGCAAGTCCCTGTGATTGGATCTGTGATTGCAACTGAGACTGCATCTGGCTGAAGGATAACATCAACTGCCAAGTCACTTTTTCTGTGATCGACTCCTCCAGCTGGTCCCTGATTTGTTGAGTTAGCTGCTCGAGTTCTTCGGGAGCCATGGAGGAAGAACTGTGGAGGTTCGTGGAGCCGATCTAAAGTATTGCTTTATGGTCACACCGGCTCCATTAGCACGCACACGACTAGGGTGTTCTGGTGACGCCTGCTCCTCCAAAGAATCCTATACAGAACACATATATTTGTTTAGTCATTCATAGAATAAACAAAGATAATTATAATTCTTAATTGAAAATGACTTACAATCTTCTCAGCAATTTCCTTTGCTGCCTCAGACGTCATCTTCCCAGTTTTCTTGGTGCGGGTCATCTTCCACTTCACATGTTGTCTGATGGGAGATGGATGGTCAATCATGCCGTTAGTGCTTACAGATTGAGTAGCTTCCTCCAGTTTTTTCTTTGTCTTCTCAACTATCAGCTTATGTTCTAAATATTCATAACCCCCACGAGACAACACGTGGAGGGTGGTGTTTTGCTTCTGGATGGCCTGTGCTTTTTTCTGCACATCCTGCAAAAATCGAACATTAATGAAAATGATTACTACAATGTATTATAAGAACTGAATTTTTAGTGGAAAACAATTAAAATGACAAAGTACATACCTGCCACGAGGGTTCTCTGCGGGTTTGACAAAACTGGGTCCATTTCTCCTTACTAATGCCGTATTTTTCACAAACAGTGTCGTCCACACTGTCCTTCTCGGCTACAAGTGCCCATTTCCTCGTCAAATCAGATTTAAACTGTCTCCACCGCTCACTGACAGTCTGAAGTACTTTCTTCTTTGTCCTACCATCAGAAGCTTCAGGGATATCAAATTCAGCCTGACAAACAATAAATTAGGTTTTATTGTTAGTAAATTATAAATTTTGGCTAATAAAGAAAATGAAAGATGAAAACTAAAATACCTGAATATCCTCCCATATCAAATCCTTCTGAGAAGCAAGGACTTCCTTCCAAGTCTTGTATGTCACGTCGACCTTATCACGAGCGACAATCCCCAAATATGTTCTTAATTTCTTCTTGTAGGGATCGTCGGCCTTCCTGGTTGCAGGATTGACGTGGACCACCGGTCTCTCTGCCCTTGGTGGTCTAGTGGCCAAGGATCGTAGCCGTGTGTCTTTGCTTGTCCACTTCAAGGTAGAAGAAGACGCTAATGCTACTGCAGGAGAAGGAGGAGGAGGAGGAGAAGGAGGAGGCGTGGCAGGTGGAGTAGCCTTGGGCCTGTAAAGAAAAAAACTTGAGTTAGTTAACATTAACAAAAAACCGAATCAGTTATGTAAATGAATGTACCGAAATGAAATACATAATTAGAAAATTACATTAGACGATGTTAATTAATTCTCCTTCATCATGATCATTATGATTAGCATGAACGTCGTTAGCTTCTTCTTCTCTGACGATGTTAGGAGTCATTTATGTGGACAAAGGACTAACATAAGTATCAATGTATGAATCATCATCTTCTACATTAACACCAATTGTTTTCCTTTGTAGAACCACGAACCACCTTTCATCACAAGGGTCGTGCACATAAAATACATGTTTAGCTTGTTCTGCCATGATGAAAGGGTCATTGTGGTAAGCTAGTTTCTTTAGGTCTACCAACGTAAATCGTACATCATCGATCCACACACTGGTGTTGCTGTCAACCCATTTACATTTGAAAACACAAATAGTAAATTTGACATAGTTAAGCTCCCAAATTTCATCAATGAACCCAAAGTAAGGGATGGAAGCTACATAGGGATTGTCATCATGTACACTTGCGAACTGTTGAGATTCAACCCTTAGGGTGACCCTGCTGTTTTGCATTGTACTTTTCTCGTCTTGTGCTTTTGTATAAAAGGAATACTTATTTATGTCGTATCCTTGCCAAGTTATAACATTTCTTTTAGGCCCATCTGTTAGCTTTCTTAATGTTTCAGAAGTATTTTCATCAGCAAAGATTGTATCTTTAAACCAATCAAAGAAAGTCTTGTTATGCTTTTTCAAGACCCAGTTCTTTGACATTTTTGGATTACTTTGTTTGACCTTCATGCTGAAGTATGTATGGCAAAACTTAATTACTGTTATTCAACATATACAAGTGAGCTTGTAACAAATCTTCTACACTTGAAGTGATAACATGCAGTCCTCTTGAACCCTTACCGCCCACTCTGTCGTCATGGCAAGACTCAGGAAGTCCAACATGTTTAGCCTTTTCAATGTACTTTAAACAAAATTCAATGGTTTCTTCTGCAATGTACCTTTCAACAATAGATGCTTCCGGACGATGTAAATTCTTGGTATACCCTTTTAAGATCTTCATGTATCGCTCAACCGGATACATCCACCGCAAATAAACAAAACCACAACATTTGATTTCTCTTACCAGATGAACAATTAAGTGAACCATGATATCAAAGAAAGCAGGAGGAAAATACATCTCCAACTGGCACAGTATAATTGCTGCCTCATTTTCCAGGTCATCAAACTTGACAGGATCAAGGACTTTGCTACATATGGCATCAAAGAAAAAGCACAAGCGAGTTATGGCTAACATGACTTTGTTAGGAAAAATGTCTCGTATGGCCACGTGACAATCGTGAGACTTTAACCCTGCCAGCTTAAGCTCTTTCAACTACACAAGGCTCTTAATATTTGAAGAGTATCCTTGTGGGACTTTGACCTGGCGCAGACACTGACAAAAACTGATTTTCTCCTTTTTGGACAAAGTATGACAAACTGGAGGCAAGTATATTTTTTTACCATCAGACCTTGGATGCAACTGTGATCGTATACCCATGTCAGCTAGATCTTGACGGGTATTCTGACCATCTTTCATCTTGCCTTGAATGTCAAGGAGCATCCAATGACACTATCAGATACATTTTTCTCCACATGCATAACATCAATACAATGTCTAATATCTAGATCATATCAGTACGTAAGATCAAAGAAAATGGACCCCTTCTTCCATATGCAAGTCTTACTTTTATCCTTCTTTTGGGTCTTTCCAAATATAGTATTCAGGTGTTGAACCCGCTGGAAGACCTGCTCACCAGTCAACAGTATCGGCGCAATTTCATGCTCTTGACTTCCATTAAATGCTTTTTTCAATCGCCTATAAGGGTGTTGAGGTTTCAGAAAACGGCGATGCCTAGTGTACACTATTTTTCTACCATGTTTCAGTTGTATGTAGTTTATGTTTTCTTCACAGATGGGGCATGCATGATGACCCTTAACACTGTAACCGCTCAGATTCCCATATGTTGGAAATTCATTAATGGTACAAAAAAACATTCCACGCATTTGAAAAGTCTCTTTGTGAAACCCATCAAACACTAAAACCCCCTCGTCCCACAACTTTGTCAGGTCTTCAATCAATGGACTTAGATAAACATCAATGTCATTTCCTGGCTGTCTTAGGCCCGATATCATCATAGACAACATCATGTATTTTCGTTTCATGCACAACCAAGGAGACAAATTGTAAATTACTAGTAGAACTAGCCATGAACTGTGTTGAGTGCTTAAATTTCCATATGGACTCATTCCATCACTGGCTAGTCCAAGCCTAAGATTTCTTGCCTCTTTGCCGAAATCCGGATATAAACCATCAATCTTCTTCCACTGGGTGTAATCAGCCGGATGACAGACCATTCCATCAGAGTTTCTCCCATTTGCATGCCAGGTAAGGTCTTTTGCATCATCTCCATTAGCAAAAGGATGCTTAAACCTTGGAATGATGGGAAGATACCACAACACCTTCGTTGGAGGACCCTTCTTTGAGTTTTCATCAGAACTGCAGTCCTCATCATCCTTCACTTTGTACCGTGATGCCCCACACCTAGGGAATTTGGACATTTCTTCAAATTCATGCATGTATAGTATGCAATCATTCAGGCAAGCATGAATCTTCTGATACTCCATACCCATCGAACATAGTATCTTGTTGGCCTGATAGTAACTTTTAGGCAACGTATTTTCCTCTGGAAGCAGATCATGCACTACTTGAAGCAGTGAACTAAAGCTTTTGTCACTCCACCCATATCTTGCACCCCGTATACAAAGGCTTCTTTGAATCACTTTGCAATCCTTCATACATAGGGGCATGTGTTTGCTAAAAAGACTCTTGGCCAAGGTCACGAATCATATCCTCCAAGCGATCTCCCATTTCTACATCAAACGGTTCAGATTGGGACCCACTCTGCATGTCTGTCAATTCACCATGCCATATCCACGTCATGTAATTCTTCTTAATCCCGTCACACAATAGATGCTCTCATATGTTGTCCAATATTTATCGTCTTCCGTTCAAACAATTGATACAAGGACAATAATATTTTCGATCTTTATCCGGTCGACTTCTTTTTGAAGAAAATTGCAAGAACTCTTCGACGCCTTCCTTATATGCAAGGCTCATGCGACTTTCATTCATCCAACTTTGATCCATCTAAATAATAACTCCGTGATACTCATAGTTTTTCGATGCATGAAAATCTCACTTTTTTATTATAGGTGTGGCCCTATCCTATTCAGGAAGACCTTTTTTTATGGTAGCTTCATACCTCAAGGTTAATTTTATTTTGTTAAATTTGACAAAATTTCGGTAGCATTTTGCATTGGTCTCCAAGTACACGACATGAAATTGGTGAAATTAATTTGCCAATAATCAAGTATGCACTCAGAGAACAACTAGAAATGCATTGTACTGAAATTTCATCAAATTCAATAAAATATTGTTAACCTTAACGCATGAATCTACCATAAAAATATGAGTCTCCCCAAACTGTCCAAACGAACAATTCAAGATTGAATACAATGATTAATGCAAACTGTATGCAAGAATCATTACATTCAGTCTCAAACGGGAATCTAGGGTTCACTCATTATGAACAAAAGTTGTATCTAAAGCAAAGTACATTAATCACATACAACATACAAAAATAATCATAACAAAATTAAGCATCAAAATTGATTGCAAACTTTCATACCTGTGATGATGAACAATATAGTGTCCAACAATGAATGTCGTGATGATGGTGCAAAGAACTAGATAAATAGTGCCTACAATTTAAATATTTTATTGGTAAGTAGGTATATCATGAAGTAACACCAATGGACTTGCTGCAAGCTACTCATAGTTAAGTTATAATTTTTTCCATTGTATTTGACTGGTCTAGTGCTTTAATTTTCTTAGCAACTTGCTTAAGGTAATTTGTTTCTCATGATTTTGAGTCCTTAAGGTTTTGGGGAGAGGATACACTAATGCCTTTGTGCATATTAACATATAGATAAGCATGCATATATAGTTTCTGTATGATGCTGTTTTGGGGGCCTTTTTAGGGAAAACACCCAGGGTTAAGTCCACTTTGGGTGTTTTCATTGGGGGGTAGTTGTCCATGGCTATTACTTTTGCTTTAACAAAGCTTATACTCCTTTATAGACAGCTATCATGCATTATATATATGCTGATATCATTATCCTAGATTATAGACAACTATGCTGCACTTGGAGTAGCTAGATTTGGTTGGACTTAGACTTCTCTTTATTGGTTACCTAATTATAGCTACTCAGATTCAAACAGATTGAAGTTGGAGTTGTGTGCCAAAGTTTGATTTTATCATGGGATCAACAACATTGTTAGTGTATGCTGAAGAAAATCTAAAATT
Organism: Glycine soja; assembly: GCF_004193775.1. NCBI lineage: Eukaryota > Viridiplantae > Streptophyta > Magnoliopsida > Fabales > Fabaceae > Glycine > Glycine soja. The sequence continues at coordinate 23,420,913 of NC_041002.1, read as the reverse complement.
TAGAAGCCGGACTTGTGACTTTTCCTTTTTCTTTGACAACATTACAATTTTAGTGTACATTCATTTGATACAGATACTTAAAATGGTTTAAAACTGATTTTAAACTGGTTGAGATCACGGGGATGCTTATGTTGATCCTCTCTTTGCAACAAGGTTTGTGCAACTGGACTTCAACCTTCTTTTGTTTGACAGAACACTGCTAAATGTTCTCAACATTAACAGTAACATGATGAAAGGCACCCAAGTTAGGATACCAAATGTTGGATGGGTCAGAAGTTGAACCAACAGCTTTATGAAGGATCTTTTACTTCCTTTTTACAACAATCAGGGATCATTCATAGGGTGATATGGCATACAAAGCTATATGCTAAGTGTCCAACACATGAACCTGCAGCTATTGTAGTTAGAGAGCCCAAGGTCTACATGGGTTGGTTGTGTACTAGCCCTTTAACTAGTCCTAGGCAAACACTACAATGTTGGTGCAACCCTGCACCATTTTTTTGTATGAGACACTTGGTGGAAAGCTCTAATACCAATTGATAATAAACTTGGGAGAAGCACACAACAAAAGTTAGTTATTGTAATTAGGGAGTCCAAGGTCTTTATAATTGGAATCCTATACTTCCAATGTGGGACTCAAGTCCTATACCTTCCAACTGGATCCTAACAGGGACTGATGTAAAAAAAATTTAAACATAAATAAAAATGATAATATTTTAACACCCACTCAAGATAAAGCTTGTTAAAGACAAAACTTCTGAAAGAAATTAACCTAAATATAACAGGACATCCATAAACCATAGTTCGAAGGAGAATTCAACAAGTTGGAGCCACTACAGAGGCATATGCCAGAATGTTGGTTCACAAAACTTATATGCTCCAACTTGAAAGAGTGTAGAAATAAAATCAATGAACAATGTACAAATAATGGTAGTAAACTACTCATCAATTACTATCTAGTAAAAGGGAGATCTGTATTGATAGTAGATATAAAAAAAAGTATTGCAATCATGTAAGAGCAATGTTTGCTCCCAACCAAGTTATAAGCTAAGAAGCCGATAAAAGAATGTGTCCTACCCCTCCCCCCACACACACATTATTTCTTTGTATATCATATCTAAATATTTTTCTCTCTCTAACTAACTTTCCTTCACTTACTTATGTAGTCTCTTCTAATTACAATTAAGCTAAGTTTTAATACTAGGCCTATGGGCAATTGTTTCTTGCACTTTTCACATTGCTTCTGGAATGCAGGAAGCAATTCCAAAAGTGCAGAAAAAAAACACCCACCTATGAGTTTAAACTTGTAGGGCTTTTTCAGGCCTAACCTGAACCTTCTGTGTGTCCAAAGTACAATCAATACTATCCCAACCAATACAACTACCTCTACCTCAGATTTCATAAGGAGAGGAGAATTTGTCTATTCAAATCTGATTATTCACTTTCTTGCTTATTTTTAATTCATTGTGCTCCATTTCTGTGAGTAGAACTTAGTCTATATGAGTTCGTCCTTGAGATTTATTATAATTTCAGCATATTTCAATTTGAAATTAAGTTAACAGCTATTTATTTTAGGTCAAAATATTAAATGGCTCAAAGAGGTCAAAAGCCATCCAAGCTCAATTCATTATGTTATATTGACTTACAAGATGGCAGAACAAAAATAGTTACTTGAAGGTTTACAAAGAACCAAAATAAAATGAAAAATAAATTAAATTGAATATCATTTTAGTAGGATAAAATGAATTATTTCAAATAAATTTCTCTAGACAGAATATGAAATGATATTCTAGATAATTAAATATACACATGAATTTATTCAGTTTGGGCTAGAGAACATTGGTAAAGATAGAGACATGATTTTCTAGAAAATTGCATGTATATGTGCCTATGGTCTAATCCTTTATTAAGTTGGATACTTTGTCACCCCAGCATAGGCTGCAGCTCTATACATTCTACTCAATAGAGAGGACCAATTACCATAAGAAAAGAACCCCTTAAGAAGAAAATGTTACTTCACTCTTCCTAAGCACATTTGATATATTGTCAACTTGAGATATCTAACTGCTTGATAAATACTGATAATACAGTGTTTGGTTATTGCAGGAGATGACAAATGGGTCAATAATTAAGGTGGCAGATAAAATATTAAATGGGGCAGTTGATGAAGAAAAGGTAACGAGAGCTCTAAAATTTGCATTTTGGTGCATGCAAGATAAGGTTTCTATGCGACCAACAACAGGGGAAGTGGTAAGACTATTGGAACATTCAATCGACATTAATATGCCACCAATGCCACAAACAGTACTAGAGTTAATTGAGAAAGGCTTAGACCAAGTATACAAAGCTATGAAAAGAGAGTATAATCAATCTAGCTCATTCACTATTACCAACCATCTTACATCTCATGCTACATGTAGCAATTCCACAATGTCACCAAGATACTGTTTAAACTAATAAATTGGTCTTTTCGTGTTTTCTGAAAATTATATCAGGGGAGGGGGATCATGGACGAACATGTAACAATTGAACATGTTTAAATGGCTCCTTTAATGTTTTTGGGAGAAGTCCTAAGAAGGAAATGGATACTTATATAACCCCTTCTACCCATTAGTAATCATCCCTTCAATTCGACAAGTGTTCTTTCCTTCCTTTCTCTAGTAAAGGGTGATTGGATTTATAATCTTTGTAATTTTGAAGTATTTCTCTTTAGTGATTATATTTATAATCTCTGTTGGGGATAGAGTAACAATAGAAATATTTGTTGGGTTAGGAAGTTAGGTGTTAGTGAATACTCTTTAGCACAACATACAAGATTTCATTTAAATACAATCTTAGAGCCAAGTTCATCCCAGTACAAGATTTCATTTAACTAGTGTCAAAACTTTTGCCATCTTGATAGCAAATAATCCTAGGCAATACATGCAAAAAAAAAAAATTCTACATAAATATATCACATGGACCTACATAAATATAGCACATGGACCTACATAAATATATACCATCATCAAGGACCTACATAAATATATACCATCATCATGTTTCATTCAAACAAAAGATAAAAACTAGCAATTTTTGGTAGGTGTCTAACCTTTGAAACAAAAATATTTTAAGAGCTGTTACTTGTTATGCCTCAATATAGTTTAGATTGGATTAAACCGAGCTCCTGAAGCAACCCTGTAAATCAAACTCATCAATCAATGACTAAAAACTATAAATCAAACAGCATTAACTAGAATTTATGCTGAGTTCTTGATGAAGAAAAACAATAACTTATATTGGCAAAATATACAGTTGTACACATATGTATTTTTTGTTGATTATTTCAAATGACAACATTTGTTTCCAAAGTTAAATTGATAAAAGAAGTTGGTGTATATGTTTGCTTGAAGCATATGGAAATAAAGTGTAGTAATTTGGTACTAAAGAAATTTATTTGAATTAAAATTGAGCGAGTGAAACAAACAAAACTACTGCAACATTTCTAAATATATTATTGTCTATGTATCCCTCATGAGTTAGAAAAAGGTAGCATTGCTTCTCAAATTTAGCACGTACGCGGAGGCACAAAGCTTACCTTGAACCCAACAGTGACAATGGCAACAAGATTGGCAGTGAGATCAGTGACAATGACACAAAGACATGAAGCTTACCTGGTACCTCAGGTCACGAGTTCCTCAATCCTTGCAGCATAAACCAAAAAAGGTCCTTGGGTTAACCACGAGTTCCCGAAACAGACCTAGGTTTTCAATATAACAACACAGGTAAGTTACAATGAAGACATGAAGCTTAGACGAAATGTACCTAGGTACGTTGGCGATGGACAACAAAAAGCGAGCAGTCATGGTCGTCAGCGCGATGGAGAAAGCTTAGATGCAGAACACGGAGAAGAAGAGAGCGCGAGCAATGTAGGTCGTGTATGATATAAGTTAAAATGTAATTCCAACATCGATTTTCAATACAAAACCGATGTTAACAAAATGATGTTAACGTTAACATCGGTTTTCTTCTAGAAACTGATGTTAACTGATCATATGTTAACATCGATGTTCAAAAAACCAATGTTAACGAACATAGGTTAACATCGGTTTTCTTCAAACCCGATGTTAACTAAGAGACATTAACATCGATTTTTCCAAACCGATTTAACAAATTAATGTTAACATCAATTTTACAAGAATCGATGTTAACATCACTTCGTTAACATTAGATTTTAAGAAAACCAATGTTAACGGATGCACATGATTTACAATTATGTCACCACGTTTATGTTAACATCGGTTTTGTCGAAAATCAATGTTAATCTCCCGATGTTAAATCTAGTTTTTGTAGTAGTGCAAATTCTGAATAATAGACAACAATCTTTACATGAGGGGATTCACTCAACCACTCTTGAAATGCTTAAGAATAGTAGAGGTAGAATATGTGATGGCTGAAATACATAAAAGATGTTGTGACCAACATTCATAACATAGAACTCTAGCAAGAAAAATACTAAGAGTCGACTACTATTATCCGACACAACCAACTATGTGCAAAAATGTGAATAGTATAAAAAATGCACCGACATACCACATGCACCAGCAAACTAATTACACAGCTTGGTGTCTCCATGACCATTCCTTTGGGGAGAAATTGATATATTGGGACCTTTCCCACGAGCTTTATATATATATATATATATATATATATATATATATATATATATATATAATAAAAGACTAAATGCATTAACTTCCTCGGATTATTGCTGCAAAAAGAGAACTAACATGAAATCAAAAGCAAATTTTTATTTCATTATCACCTCCAAACTTTAAAATGAACAAAAACATGATACTACACACCCTGGAGTTAATGTATGCGCCTTTTCAATGTACTTGTCCTGGATGAAAATGTATTTACTTAAAAAACATCTATTCTTAAAATAAAAAGGGTTTAAATAGGTAAACCTTATTGCAATTTGGTTTGAGTATTCATAAGGCATGCATTTTCCTCATTGATATTGTCTCTTTGTCTCTGCATGAAAAAATCCCGAGAGTTTATTATATATGATACAAGTTATTATAAAAATTATATATATGATACAATGTTTGTAAGTGCTACAACTTTTAGAGAGAGAAAAACGATTAGATAAAATAAACATAAGGCAAATCCAAACATGACAAAAATCCAACATGAAATCAAGAATAAAAAACACAAATCAATGTATGTAGAACATAAATCGCACTTATGTACAACACACACACAAGCAAACACAGCTATTGCTGTTGAAAGAAAAAAAGAAGAAGAAGAATGAAACTCACCTTAAATTGTAAGTAATAAAAATTTGCCACAAACACAATTAAAAGAAAAAAAAAAGGTGAAAAATTTGAAGATAACACAAATCGGAAAATTTCTTAGAATCAAATTAATCAAAACTCATTTACCTGTATTAGGGATCCTGCTAAGGCTGGAACCATGTGCTAATGAGAGAAGAAAAATAGAAGAACTATGAGAGGCTTTCATCTATTTTATTCTTCAAGACCTAACCTAACAGAAAAGGTTTACTTTTAAAAAAAATGAAAAAAAGTTTTAATATTTCAAGTTCTATATAATATGTCATACGACTTTACTGGATTGCAATTTGGTGATTTTGTAAGTACTATTTTTATCCATTGAATTTGATAAAAAGGTATAAAAAGATTATAGATGCAAACAATTTGAAAATGTCGCCAGGCCATTTCTCTTTCCCGTGGACTTGTCAAAATCAACCGTGAGGATGGCCTGATGGAGGTGAATTCTTCTTCTGCGTGTCTATAAAACTCCTGTGAAATGCAGAAAAATATTTAATTAAAAAAGGGTATGGTGAAACGACTAAAAAACACACAAACTGCTTGCTATTTGTATTAATGAGAATAATTAGAATTAGAATTAGACATAAATCTCCCATGAAATCATGTGCAAATAATTTGAAATCAGACAAATTGTCATAAATTTAGGATGCGCTAATTGATTTAATTTTAATTGCGAAAATTGATTAAAATTAATTTTGGGTCCAAATATATTAATGCTAAATATCTTATCAATACATCGACGTGTCATATTAATGACAGAGGATAGTGTAAAATGATTTAATAAGAAAAAAAATCAACTACTTTATATATATATATATATATATATATATATATATATATATATATATATATATATATATATATATATATATATATATATATATATATATTGGTGATTTGTTGCTATAATTATAGTTAATTATTTACTTTGATTCAAAAATAAAAATGGTTATAAAAATTGAAGTGATGGTATTATTATTTTTATATGAAATAAGTTGATTATAAATTACCGCAAAAAAAAAAGTGGACTACAAATTTTTATTTTTGAATGAAAATATTTAAATATCATTAAATTGTAACTTAATTTAAATAAATAGATATATATAATAAAAATTAATATGTTATTTTAGAAGGAAAAAAAGCTAAATTAAGAGCTTATTCTAAGTTTATATTTGACACCCCGATAGAGTTTATTTTAAATTTTAGTGTAAAAAAATTTTAATTTTTCTTTCCATTGCGGTGACAGTTCGAGTTAAGAATAATCTATTGAACATATTAAATTTAGGAATTGTGTGGCTTTTTCAATAAAATCATAACTTAGAGGTTGTTCAACTACTACAAGTTTAAATAAATTTAAGCTGTGAAATAATATCAAAATCAGATAAATTGACCCAAACTGACTTTTTAATGGGATGGCTAAATACATTACAAAATTTTGCTTTAGCCAATGATTGAATAATTAGTGGAATAATTGGAACTATTGTATCAAATCTTTTCATAACAATTTTTATTACAAATGAATTTTTCAACATCTCACTTAAATCATATAAAATTTCATAAAAATATATATTTATTATTCTTCCAAGTTTTAAATTTATCCCGTCCCTCGCAATCGCAAGAGAATATGCATAAATATGTTATTAAAAGTAAATATTTCCTCAATTAATATTAAATTAACAAAAAAATTAAATATTTTTTTAATAGAATCATGGATCTCATTTAACATTTTATAAACCACCCCCCCCCCCCCCCCCCCCCACACACACACACACAAAAATAGTCAGAAACAATAGACAAAACAAAAAGCAGACACTGTTTTAATAAAAGAATAAAAAATATAATGCATCACAAAATTATTTTTGAATTCAATTTATATATTTCATAATTTACTTTTATTATATTCATGTACATTTTAATTTTATATTTCAAAGTATTTTCATAAATTAATTATCTAAAAAATAATAAATTTCAATAAGTATATAGATATATGTATATTTTTTATTAGATGTTGAATTTTTTAATAATTAATCATATAATTTTAAAAAATATAAATTCATGTAAAAGTCGTATGTCTAAGTAAAAATTAAAATATTTGTTAGGTTTAGTAAATATATTATATTTAATAAGTTTCATAATTAGATATTTTAAGTCAAATTTACTCTTCAATAACATTTAATACTACTTTTATTAAATAAAATTTTAGTCATATTATAAAGTATAGGAATTAATAGATAAATATTTATGTATGTTTATAAAATTATTAGTATTCTATTAATATATAATATAAATTTTATTTTTTAAAATATATATTATAAAGTATATTTATATAGAATAATAAAAACAATATAACATTTTTTCACTTTAATATATATATATATAGGATCTAATTTTTATAATAATTCATTTGATTTAAATTTAATAATTATATAATATTTAATAACTTTCATTATTATTGTATTATATCTAAAACTGACCCTTTAATTTTTATAATAATTCATTTGATTTAAATTTAATAATTATATAATATTTAATACATATTATATTTTATTAAATGCAATATGTTGTCAAATTAAATAACATGTTTAAATATTTAAATGTTATATTTATTAGATATACTACATGTGTCCCTACAATTCTATCCATCGACCATTATCCTACACCGGCACACATAGGTCTTAGCATATTCCTCTCTACCAACCAAATAAGGAAAAATCTCAAAAGACTTAGACCATATGCTTTGCAGTCACTCGCCCCACAATGGCTATAAATTCACACACTCACTTTCTTTCTCTTCACTCACTCATTCATTTCTTTTCCTAAATCCTCATAAATCCCATGTCTAGCTCAATCTCAATATTCCTTAGGATCATTATAATGGAATGATGATTGTGTTGTACCTCTATCACTTATTTAAAGAAGTGATCAGTAGGTTAGAAATTTTACTCTATATGGATTTATTGTCTTGTGTTTTCACAAATAACAACGGATCATATGATTTTGTTTCAAGACAAAAACTTAAATGTGGTTTCTTATGTTTATTTTACTATTACTCAATAAAAAAATGGATTTTTGCCTTAGTTGCTAACATTTATTTATTTTTTATGCAACTTTTTATTAGACATATTAGCGAAGTGAAACTTTAATTTTGGTCAGGAAAAAAAACTAGGAGATTATATTTATGTTTTTCCTTTATTTTATGTTTGGGTATTGAAAGAATATAACAAAACACAAGGTTAAAAAGTGAGAAACTATTGTTGTTGTAATCTCATGTTTCATTTTTTTTACCTTGTTGTATCTATGTTTGACTTAATATTTGGGAGGGCTTTGTGTATTAATAGTTTTTGTGGTTGAAACCAGAAAATCCAATTGCAAATTATTTGAGTATTTTTTTGTTTTGAAGTTGTTAATTGCAAACTTATAGACAATAATGGTATGTAAATTAAGTCTAGCCAAAGTTAGGGCTATCAATATTGGGAGTCAGACAATTAATGTTGTATATTTCTTGCAACTACACTTTTTTAAATATATATTTTTTGAACTCATCCATGTGAATTTTGATGATCTTTTTTATATTGCTTGTGAGTTTTCACGATAAATATAATTGTGTTGCTATTGGATGGAACATCTTAATTAAGTTCAAACTAAGTTATACTCCTCTAAAGATGGAAAACACATTTATTGGTTAGTAGAAAGCTTTGCATGTGCCAATTGATCAGTAATTAGCATGGGTAATTATTACTCCATCTTCATTTGAAACATAAATGAATTTTTATTTATTTATTTTTAGCATATTCTTTTGCCATTGCTCTTTTTTCTTTTCATTTTGTAGTGGAGAAAAGAGAGTATTGCTAAATCATTAGATTCTTTTGTTTGTTATTGTCGTAATTAGGTTCAAGAAAGACATTGTGGACTTTTAGTGGTAGTGCATTGTTCATTGAATCTATGAAATCTAAGGAACATATGCTTTCCAAAATAGAGGAAGATTTCATATAATTGAATGTTAATGCATGAATTGATGATGGATGATGAGTGCGATACTGGTGACAAGGCTTTTACCACTGAGGATGAAGGAAGCACTGGTCCCATTTCTAAGAGGGTTAAGGTAGGAGGTTCATCGTTATACAAAGTAGATAGAAAACTTGGTAAATGAGGGTTCGACAAGTTTGTGTCAATTGTTGTGTGGTTGCCAATGTCAGTGTTAAAGCGTTAGAGGTAGCATTGAAGCTTGAACACAGAAGTAGTAAGGTTTTCATTTATGGATCACCTTATGAGTGGCAAGTTTACAATGCATTAGGCATTAGCCACGGTGTTCCATGAGTTCATTACAGAGGGCAACAAGGTGATTACTATGTTATGGTTATGGATATGTTGAGCCCTAATCTATGGGATGTCTGGAATAACAACACAAACATGATGAGTGTAACAGTGGCATGTATAGAAATTGAGACTATCTCCATATTAGAAAAGATACATTCTAGAGGATATGTGCACAGTGATGTAAAACCTGCAAATTTTTTGCTTGGCACCCAAAGAACTCCAATGAGAAAAATCTTTTTTTGGTTGATCTTGGATTAGCAAGTTGTTGGCGGGATAGTTCAACCGACCTTCATGTTGAGTAAGATCAACGTCCAAATGTATTTAGGGGAACATTTTGTTATGCTAGTGTGCATGCTCATCTTGGTAGAATAGATAACATGATATATGATTTGAAATCTCTTGCTTACATACTAATTTTCCTTCTTGGCGGTCGACTACCTTGGCAAGGATACTAGGGAGAAAATAAAGGATTTCTTGTTTGCAAGAAAAAGATGGACACCTCCCCAGAAGCTATGTTGCCTCAGTCCTCCACCTTTTTACTAGTTTGTGGAGTATGTTGTGAATTTGAAGTTTGATGAAGAACCAAATTATGTACAATATATATCACTTTTTCATGGAATTGTTGGTCCAAATCCAAACATATGACCCATAAAAAATTGATGAGGCACAAAATCTTAAGAAAGGACGACTGATTATGGAAGTGTGAATGTATGAATACATGATTTTGATGATGCCAAAGAAGAATCAAACAAGGTTACTTCAAAGGTTAAGCATTGCTTCAAGATTAACACAAGGTTGCTTCAACAAAACAAAGGCTTGCTTCAAGATTAACTCAAGATCAAGTCTTGCCTCAAAAACAAAGTGTTTCCAAGACATCCAAGGCTCTGGTAATCGATTACCAGGTAGTGTAATCGATTACCAGAAGACAAGTTTAAAAAATAGCTATTTAAAAGGGTTTTGAATTTGAAATTTGAATCTGTAATCGATTACCAGATGTGTGTAATCGATTGCCAGCAACGAAACTCTTGAAATTCAAATTCAAAAGTTATGACCCTTCAAAATATAATTGTGTAATCGATTACCAGAAACCTGTAATTGATTACCAGTGAAGAAATTTAGAAAAAGCTTTTTGAAAAGACACATCTCTTCAAACCATTTTAAAAATGCATGAAGGGCCTATATATATGTGTGTGTCTGAATTCAAAAAGCAAGAGAGAGATATTCCAAGAGAACTTCATTTCCAAATGTTCTCTCAACAACTCTTGGGCAAACACTTGCAAATTTATTGAAGAGTTCATCCAGGAACTTCAATTCTAATATCTTTCTCTTAAAGAGAGACTTTTTGTTCTTCTTCTTATTCAAAGAGATTGATTAAGGTACCGAGAGTCTCTTAAGTTGTAAGGATTCTTGAATACAAGGGAAGGGTTGTCCCTGTGTGATTCAGACTTTGTAAAAGGATTTTTACAAAGAGAGTGGAAAATCTCAAGTGGGTTGCTTGAGGATTGGATGTAGGCACGGGAAGTGGTCGAACCAGTATAAATTGAGTTTGAATTCTCTCTTCCCTTATCTCATTTATTTTATTGCAATCAATTTAGTCTTACATGTTTAAAGAACATTATTAAATTGATTTTTGCTTCTTCTTCTGCATTCTGAGCCTATCATTTAGAAGGGGATTAAAAGTTTATTAGTGGGAAATCAATTCACCCATTCTTAAGTTATTGAGGCCACTTGTCCAACAGGAAGAAGATGATGAACAACACAAGAAGGTTGAAATAGAAATGCCGACAATGAAATGAATAAGTGTGTACAATCCCCACCAACCTATGAAGCAAAGGTACCATTTCAATGTTGCTAATGAGCGACTATCTCAACACATTGAGAAGGGATATGAGGATAGGTTATTTATCAACAATGTAGCTTCTGGTTTCACGACACAAGTTCATGAAATCTCACCTAAGTTTCTTCAAAAGGAATGAATTATGGAACAAAGACAAAAGAATTATTACATTAGTGCCATAGTAGGATTTAATAATGAGAACTCATTGGTTGTAATGTCTAAAGGGACCCAATACTTGCAGCAATCCTATAGAGTCGATGAATCATTCCATTCAAGTGGATCGATAAAAAATGGAGATAAGTCTTTTATGTCATTATTATGGCCACTATTGGGAGTAGATGGGAAATTGTAATGTCCCATAGTGATGGATTTTTGGACCAGGTTATGGAACTTGATTTCTTGTGTCCTAGTGAAGGCACTCATTATAGGTGGAACAATGGTTACCGCATTACTTCAACTACTGCTACATGGGACCAAGATGTTTTTGTTCGTCATCTTCTGCCACATTCAATTGTTCTCTCTTAAGATTTTGTGAACCATTAGTGTTTATGGGACTGATGCCTGGATTTGGACCAATAATTCCATCAAAAACTTATATATACTATGTATAATTTGGTTCTTTATCAAACTTCAAATTCACAACATACTCCAGAAATTGCTAAAAAGGTGGAGGACTGAAGCATTCATCGCAGGTGGGACAATGGTTATCACATCACTTCAACTGCTGCTACATGAGACCAAGCTACTTTTGTTCTGAGTTTTCTAAGAAGAAAACTAGCAGATGAAACTCAAGAGACACTCTACACACCTTCTTTTCCTAGTACTCATCATGTCAAGGAAAAATGGTCAAGAAATTTATATATTGCATATATATGCTATGAGAGAATAGTTTCATGAACTAATAAGTTTTGAGATTTCAGCTGACTTCTTGCATCAAAGTGTTTGCCCTTAGCCTCTTTGGAATTTGGGCATCCTCTCTGATTAGTTCAATGAATAAAGACATTCAATAGTATGCTAAACCTTTTCTTTGTGGACGCCATCACTTACATATTGAATTTTGCTGTAAAACTCCTTAACCAATCCATTAATTGTTATTTTGGAAAAGGCATCATCCTATAAAATCTTAACGCACACACAACTGAGGGTACAAAGAAATATTGAACCATACCTTGAAGTAGTGATGATGAAGAAGAAAAAGAATATAGAAGATTAAGCAAGCATCAACCATCTTGTTTAAATAAGAAGAAAGTTGTAACTCCTTCAAATTCATTAAACCAAAAATTCATCATGCACCTTCTGGTTTAAAATCAATGTTACGTCTTTTTTAATATTACAACCATCTAAAATACGAGCTCCGTTCATAATTTAAATAATATTTACTATTTTTTATAACACATTGTTTAATCAAATTAATTTGATCTCTCAATTAAATGAATTCAAATATATGTGTGTGTGTGTGTGTGTGCAGAGAGAGAGATAAATCAAATTACATTGTTGTAACTTTGACAACTATTATATCATTCTATAACTTTCAACTGAATAATGTTTTTGTAAAACTCATTGTTCGATTGAAAGTTCCTTTCACATAGATCACATATGCAAAATTTCATACTAATCCAAAATCATTTGCTACTTTGTTCACATAGATCAAAATCTGTGTAATATAAAAATTTCAAAATATACTAATATATGAATCATTTGATTACCTGGTGGTTGTTCAATTTTGACAAAATTGGACACAAACAATCTTGGTAATATGTAAATATAATTCAATAAGTGAATCAATAAAAATCACATTTTTTATCAAGTTATAAAAATGGTGTAATAATTGTCAAAGTTACATTACTACAAAAATCATTTTCAAAAATGGTTCTTTGTGGCTTTCCACGATTGTTTTCAGCCGTCTTTGAATCAGCTATCATTGAAAGTCAACATTTTCCATGATGATTTTTAAACCGTCTTAGAATCTCAATTTCTACACCGATTCTCTTCGAAACCATCTTAGAATGTGCTTTTTGTTTTAAAAATGTTAAAAAAATTGACATTTTTAAGATGATTCTTTAAAAAAAATCATCTTAGAAAGTAATTTTACTAAGACAGTTTTCTAAAACATCATCTTAGAAAGTCTACTTTCTAAGACGGTTTTATGAAAGAACCGTCTTAGAAAGTGGTATTTTTCAAAATCAGATTATATATAGATGGATGGATGGATGGATAGATAGATAGATAGATAGATAGATAAAATGAATAACTTAAGATACTTAAATATCACATTCAACATGCAAGTATGAAATTTTCTTGATAATTGCATACAAGAACACCAAAAGCTTGACTGCGAAAACCAAGTAAAAAGCCCATCCAAGTATCAAATTTGTCAAACTAAAAGTTAAAACTTGGATAATTTCATTAACTGTGCATAAGTAATAGGATAATATCAACTTATCAAGACCATAGTACCATACCCAATAATCTTATTGACATTATTGCATAATGATGACACCAAAAGTATAAGTGTAATCCAACACAACTCTTTTGTTCCTCAAGATGCAATAATGAATAAGATTCATACCAGTGGTCAATGTTCCTTCTCAGCTTCTTTTCAAGGACATCTCTCCCAAGCCTCATTGCTCCAGTCTATGGAAGAAAATAAAAAAAGAACAACACTTCAAAATTCACTGTAGCAAGAACACAAGTGAGATTCAAAAGAAAAGGATAATATAATTTATATTTTCTTTCAATTTAACATGGAAGAGAAACAAGTCAAGATTTTTTTTTTTTTAGTGTCTTAGTTATCAACTTATTCACCTTCTTGATCCTCCCTTCCAAATGAGTGAAAGTAAAAACAAACAAAAAGAAGGCTAAGACTGAAAACTAAAAGGAATAACTTAGATCATCCAAATATTAACATGTGAGACATATGAAAAGACAAGTATTAAGAACTTTTACTCAATCATCTAAGGTCTTCAATTGAGGGTCATAGCTGCATAAAGTCAATCTCAAACAATCCAAACTCACAAGTTACAACACATATTCTCAAAATTATTTGTCTTAGCTCCATAGAAAAAAGCACAAACTAAATCCAAGGGGTGATTCAAGCTTCACAAACCCTCTAAACCTAACTTCTCTTATAATTTAAGAAACTTTCCTCACCACACCATTTTATCAGCAATCTTAAGAATTTTAAAAATATATTAATTTTAAAAAGTGATTGTTGGAACTGAGGGAAACAAAGGAAAGATTGTAAGCATTTCAGAACATATAGTGCAATGTTAAGGGAGAAGGACAAGATCTTGGGTTCAACTAGACAAAGAATAAAATAGAAAAATCTTGACAAGTTTTAAATAACTTTAGCAGTCAATAGATCCTAGAATAGCATTTAAAATAGATGTGATAAGGATGCCTTACATAATTGACAGTTAAACAATTGAATTTATGATGTAGCAAGCATGTTCAAAAGAATCTGAGTGAAACATACAATGAGCTACATGCATTTTGAGTTTGTGACTAACACTAAAACCTCACCAACTGTTGACCTAAAATATTCAAACTAGTCCTTTGAGAAAACATAGAGCATGAAGCTCCCATTATTTTGGGATTCTAGGGAGGGTTAGATGGACACAACCTTATCCAAGTGACAAGAAAGGCTATTTCCACTACTAAAACCTATTAATACAGGCTACAACTTGCAAGAATAAATTATTGTTATGCCCCCTCTTAAGAATTCTATTTTATACTTGTACTTGATATACTCAAGAAGCATGTTTTGACTATTTTCTCAATAAATGTGTCACTAGAATAAGATAGGAACTCAAAAACATCATCCTCACTACATAAAAAATGTTTCCTGAAATAAAGTTGCTACGAATTTCTTTTTCATTTATTCCATATGGTAAAAATGTATGGTTTGACAAGGATGGGCAAGAGCTACTTATATTACACGATTAAACAGGGAAGGAACAATTTCTCACTATCTAAAAAGCCCACCATCTACACCCTCACACATTTATTAAATTATCTTAAATGCATAGATTATATTAGAGAATTCATAAACAAATTTTAAAAGAGAAAATAAGATTCTCATATGTTTTATGTCTCCGTATTGATTTAATCAAGGAAACTAATGCAAGAGAGAAGAAAAGATGCGGTTGGATGAGCAAATGAGCTAACTATAAGCTTGTAGGCTTGCGGCTATTTTCTCCCAGAAAAGTATAAATATAAGAAACATAAACAAGAAGCTTTCTTGTTTTGGCTGGCCATTTTGACATATTCGTGCATATTTACATAGAGACTAACCCATTGCTAATAGTCTATATTGAGACGGGTCAATGGGGTTTTATATAACTATGTTAATTGCTAATAGTCAATGCCTATCAGTATCATCACATAATCCAATGACCTTAGACTTCATTGTATAATAGTAACACAATCATATTAACATAATAATTTACATAATATGGTTGTCATTATGAGGATCAATCTCTCAGACAAAAGTCAAAAGGAAGGGGGGACACAAGGACAGATGCAATTTAGAATCCAATTTTGTTTTTATATCTTTCCAATGAGAAAGAGATGATATTTCATCACTTTGAGTTTCAATGTATGACAATTTGTGCACAAAGTGGACACTGCTATGTTCACAAATTATCCTTTAAAAAAGAGCTATTCATGGCATAATTCATCTTTAATTTTCAATTTACTAGATTGAAAAACAGAATAGCCTTCGAAGCTCAAAATCATCCAAATTATCAATATCCACAAGCACGAGTAATTAAATTTTATATGCTTATTATCTCTAAATTCTAAACAGAAAGAAGGAGAATGATACCATCGAGAGAGGGGCATGGTAATGATAACTGCTAATTATGAGTATATTTTAGGGTTAAATTATAGAGGAATTTGTAATTTTTCTCTTCTAATTTTTCCTTTTTGATCAAATAATTGTTAAATTAACATCATTTAAGTTTTTGTGCAGAGAATATTAAAAGTGATGGATTTATGAAGCTTAGTGAGTAAAATAAAGCCCACAAATGCAAGAATAATTAAGGAAAGTAGGCTAATTAAGGAAAGAGTGACTAATTAAGGAAAGAAGACTAATTGAGGAAAGCAGAAAAACATAATAATTAAGGAAATAATGACTAATTAAGGAAATTAGACTAATTCAAAAGTCCATTAATCTGCACCTATAAAAGAAGAATAGAGAAGAAGGAGAAGACACACAGAAATTCCAACAAAATACAATTCCTTATAGAAGGCAAAGGCTAGAAGAAGGAGAAACAAACAATGAGAGTCATTCTTTCCCTTCATCCTCTTTCTTATATTTTCCCCCTTTACTAAATATTCCCCTCTTATAATTGTAAAGTCTTCATAACAATGAGAGGCTAAATCCCCTTTATTGGGAACTTGGCAGTCAACTACTCTTGATGTAATTTCTCTTCCTATTTATTTATAATATTACATTTACATTATCCTTTCTCATGCTTAATATTATTGCTTGTGACTTGATCACCCATTTGCATGGTAAGTTTTACGGGTAACATTGGGAAACATTATTTTCTTATAGAACTAGAAATGTATCTAAATAAAGTCATCACTAGGGATAGGTTGATATTTGTTTAGCCTGATATACATATTTGTTCTTAATGTAATTTACTATTTTAGCTCTGCAAAGGGATTTGGGAGAGAAAATAGATAAATTAAGCTATTTCGTGTGGGAATCAAAGTTAGAGTATACTACTAAATGCAGGTATAAATTGAAATAATTATAAATAAAGAAAAATCATTAACATTACATCAAAGAGTAGCTCTCGTAGGCTTAGTTTCCAACATTCTCATCTTCTGAATTCATCTTTTTATCATCATCTTTATCTTTTATTTTTCTTATCTTTTACATTAAACTTTTTTTATCTATTTTATCTTCTACTTTTTTATCTTTATCATCTTTTAATTTAAATCTCTATCTTATCTTTTATATTTCTTTGTCATCTTTTAATTTAAATCTTTATCTTATCTTTTATCTTTTTTATCTTATATTTTAAATTCCTTATCTATTACTTGTAAATTAAATATTCATCTACCTAAGTATAAACAAAGTCCATGTGGATACGATACTCAGACTTCTGTTTTAACTTTACTACTTGGGACGCATTGGTGCACTTGCCAATCCATCAACAGGTGTCGGAGTAATAAAGAACTGACTACCATTGGTGTTTGGGCCAGCATTTGCCATTGATAAGAATTCCAGCTCCAGTGTGCTTCAACTCTCATTTAATCTCATCTTCAAACTTTGAACTATCATAAAAGTAAACAAATAAGCATCAACAATAGCAAAGCTAAAAATCATCACTCATCACTAATCAAAAGGTTAAGCATGATATCCATATAGATTCTCCTCCTCTTCTCATTCCAATGGGACCCCTACCTTGTACTATGAAGTCCTACTCAACAAACCACATAAACCCATGTAAGAATATATCATCAAAATAGAAGGTTGGTACCCATATAGACATCATGGAGAAATCAAACCTTGATGATCCTGTGGAATTTAACGTTGTCATAGTAACCTCGGTGAGATAGTCCCTTGAAGAAGGAGGTTTGAATTGAGAATTGAGTGACAAGAAGAAAATAGAAATAGGCTTCAAATTGATTTTCATAGGGCACGAGACCTAGCCTGTGGACGATGCATACTCATCGAAGCCCCGCAAGCCCTAGTTCACCATGACTCGCTCGATTCACTACATGCTCCATGAGGAGCGACTACTCTTCGTCCTTGTCGTGTCATCGTAACAATCCTCTTCTTCACGCTCATCCCTTCCTACTCATCTTCCCCTTCTGCTTCATCCTCAAGTGTTTCGTACAAGTCTCTCCCAATCTCGTACTTAGAGCGCGAGTCAAAGATTTTGACCTACCACCACCGCGTGGCTACGATAGTGCAATTGGTGGGGAATATGTCATTGGGGATTAAGAGGAAGGGCCTTTGGGTCATGGTGATGGGTAGCATAGGATTCATGGGGTCACACATGGTGGATCGATTGATTGCGAGAAGGGACAACATGATCATGGTGGACAATTTCTTCATCAAAAGAAAAGAGAACATGATGCACCATTTTGGGAACCCTAGATTTGAGCTTATCTAACATGATGTCGTTGAGCATTCCACCCGATGTACTGCAGCGTGAGGAGGAGGGACTCCAACAAGTGGGTGTGCGATGTGCGTGAGGGTTTTGTTGAGTGGGAGAGCCACAAGAGAGTTTCAACACAACATCTTCTTTGTTCTCTTTCTTTGTCGCAAGAGTGTGGATTTCTGGTGGTGGGAGAAAACAACAACAAGAAGAAGAAGCTTTGACGGCGACGACAGTTTTATTAAAACTGATGTTGAGTATTTTATTTCAACATCATTTTTTGTTAAAATCGTCTTTAAATAGACGTTTCAAAGACGGTTTTCACAAAACCGTATTTGAAAAGTTGGGATTATTTATAAAAAAGCCACAACATTTTTTAACACATCATTTTTGTAGTAGTGTTATACCGGTATAATTTGATTCCTCCTTATATAAATAACTACTAATTGAATACAATTTCAAATTATTTTAGTTATTACTTAATTTTGATTGTAACGATATTATAATATTGCCACAAATCATATATCTTTATATATATAAAAGGAGATAGGTGAGGTGGTCATGGAAGAAAACAAAATTAATAATAAAAGGAGATGGGTGGAGGTAGCCTTGGAAGAAAATTATTATTTTTTTGTTTTTTTTGGAATAAATCTGTGATGGGTTTAAAAATCACATATAAATGCATATGTATATATTTAGTCTATGTCTAAATAACATGTAAAATGCATATATTTATTTATATTTTTTGAGCCCTTTTCATCATGTTATATAAATTATTTACTTTATAAGTTATATTAATATTAATTTAAATAATAATGATAATATATTAGTTTTGAAACAAAAAGAAAGATAGAAAAAAATTGTTATAAACACAAATTATTGTATCATGTCTCTCTCTTTTTTATAAATAATTAATATGAGTATCGAAAAGAAATCTGAAAAAAATTATTTAACAGAAATTAAATAATTTTGTAAAACTATTATGTATTTTATATAATTCAAACTTCCGTTCATAATTTAATTTCTTTAATAACGGAATGTGTATTAAATTTCAACTCAATCTCTTAGAATAGTTTTAAAAATGCTTTTAATTTAATTCATGTAATTAGTGAGATGTCCATGAATTCATAAATTAAATTCGATTAGCAACATCCAGATGGACTTAATTTATTTATAGTATTGGTTTATTGTATTACTAATTCAAGCAATGATTATCCACACATAATAATAATAATAATAATAACATATTTTTTCATCTTCATAACAATCAAATAATGTAATTATATTAAAAATATGAATTTTAATTTAAAGTATTTTTTTCTTAAATAACAACTCAATTAATTATTTTAAATTTTTTAGACAATTTTTAAATGATTACTCTAATCCTATCATTAAAAAAAAGAAAAAAATAAATATGTATTCAAATCAATTTCTTAGCAGTTTTAATTTTTTTAATTTAATTCATATAATTAGTGAGATGTCTAAATGAATTCATAAATTAAATTTTATTGGTAACGTCCAAATGAATTTAATTTATTTATAGTATTGGTTTATTGTATTGTTGATTCAAACAATGATTATTCCCACATAATAATAATAATAGAAAATATAATCATATTTTTTTCATCTTCGAAACAGCCAAATAATGTAATTATATTAAAATATGAATTTTAATTTCAAATATGTTTTTGTTAAGTAGCAACTCAATTTATTATTTAATTTTTTAGGCAACTTTTAAAATATATATTTTTCAATATTTTAGTGCCTTTTTAGAAATTAAAGAAAATTAATTACATGAACTACTATGCCTAAAAAAATTTGTCTTTTTTTTTTGTTATAACAACTGATATAATTAAAATCATTAAATTGAGATAAATGTATATTTTATCGCCATAGAATTACGTAAAGGCACATAAAGAAGGGGTTTGTATATATTCACTCAGTAGTTGAATATTAAACCCAATAGAAGTTGGGGAGGCATTGCATTTGAAACTCAAAGTGGTGGTACTTTTCTCATTAGTAATGTCAACACGTTGACATGTCTAATATGGTGTTGTGGCACGATGAATATATTTTTCAATAATGTTTCTTTTTTAGGGGTATCTCGAATATGTAATAGGGAGTATTTTACTGGCTAGGATTTTTTATTTTTTGAATAAATTTATTCTAAAGAATTCTTTTATTTTTTTTATTTTCTTATCTTTCTTCATATCTTCTTACTTTAATTTTCTTTGAAGAAATGTTGCATTGCTTACCATTCAGGTGAGCTATTTTTTTAATTTAAATTATTGGATTTGGTTTGTGTTTTGTTTTATTATTAATTTCATATAGAGTTTTCATCATTTTTTTCAAATAATTTCATGCCATATTTTTTATAGGTTTAATTACTCATTTGATTCCTATAGTTTCATAATTTATATTTTTTAGTCTTTATAGTTTAAAAGTAATTTTTTTAGTCCTTAAAATTTATATTTCAATTCTCTTTTATTCTCTATAGTTTGAAAGTAATCTTTTTAGTTCTTATAATTTTTATTTTAATTATTTTTTAGTCCTTATAGTTTGTAAGTGGTCTTTTTAGTCCTATACTTTATATTTTAATTCTCTTTTACTCCTTATCATCAAAATATGAGTATATTATCAATTACAATTAACTACAAAAATATTAACAATTAATTCTTAACTAATTTATTACAAGATAATTTTAATTAAAAAATAGTTAATAATTTATAACTAATTTGTAGCTAATTATATATATATATATATATATATATATATATATATATATATATATATATATATATATATTGTAGCAATGACTAAAAGGTAATTAAAATACAAATTATAGAGACTAAAAAAATTACTTTCAAAATATAAGGACTAAAAGAGAATTAAAATACAAAGATTACTTTTATATAAATTATAGAAATTAAAAAGATCACTTTCCAACTATAAAGAGTAAAAGATATCAATCATAAAACTATAAGGACTAAATGAGTAATTAAACCTTATTTATATTTCTTATATATATATATATATATATATATATATAGGAGAATTGTTTATATTTCTCCTACAACCTCCCTCCATTTCATAAATATTAGTGTCCTATATTTAGTATGGGAGGTGGATGTTGTTAGAGGAAGAATATTGATAGAGAATTCCATACTAAGAAACCTTCTTAAATTGTGAGAAAAGAAGTGTAAATTATTTTTCTTCTATTTTTGTTCTTCATTGTTTAGAATTTTTCATATTAAGATATTTGATATGAGTGTCTGTGAAATTATTTATCCAATTGGTTATCTAGAAGATTTATCATGTATGAATAATTTTACGGTTAACTTCTCCATAATAGTTGAGTTGGATTTGGTCCCTTAAAAGATATTTTTAAAATTTAAATTCAGTTACTTTTATGCAACTATTTTCTTTCATATTATATTGTTTAACATCCTAAAAATAGGTTTATGCAAATTATTTAATCAATAATTTATTCTTTGGTTGTTTTTAGGAAATTTTATATTTGGTAAGTTTTTTTCTTTATATTTGTAGGATAAAAAAAATTGACATTGGCAACACACAATTGAAGGATCCCAATAATAATTTAATAAAACCTCAATAACGAAGACATTGTAAAACTTCACTAATTTTGACCTTAATAATTTTTTAGTTTAAATTAATATAGTATTTCAATTTCTAATTAATGCAAAATCGGTTTTTGGAATAAATTTAAAGCAATCTCAAATTTTATATTGCCTTTTGTGACAAAAACTTTCAATGTGTTTCAAAATTTGAATGGAGTATCATTGGATGTTGAAAGAGTAAGGGATCTTTCAATTGTAGAGAGAATTTGAAAGTATGCATTTTATATATTTAAACTCCATTTACAATAACAAAGTAAAAGATACCATTTTCTCTCGCGGTGTCTATTTTGATAAAATTTGTCATATTAATTTTGACCTTATAAAAATAAAATATATTTTACCTGGTCTTGAGTGATAACTCTTATTGTTAGACGGTTTTTTGACATAATTAATAAACTTAATTATTTTTTTATTGGTCTTCTCAAGCATATTTAGAAGACACTAAAACCCACCATTGTTTCATCTTTATCCCCAATCTCATAAGAAATTGTAAGAAAATCACTCAAGAAATGACAAAAAATTACAATATTTGGTATTTAGTCATTAAAAAATATTTAATACATTTTTGGAAATTTTAACCATCATAAATGATTTAATTCATTTACAAAGATAAAAATTTAACGTATTATATATTATACAAAATTTAAATAAAAATAATTAAATATATTGTTTACCCGGGCAACCTGCAGGTAAAAATCTAGTTAATTGTAACAACAATATAATATTGCAACCAATGACATATGTTATTACAATTGTAATTTTAAAAAATCTGATTGCATTTCGGTTACAAAAGCATTTATCTTAATTAATAGAAATTTTCAAATAATAAAAACATTATTACCATTATTATTATTAATAGATTTTTAAAATTATATTAAATCATGAACATTTTTATAAATTATAATTCTATGGTTATCTATTAATTATTTTTAAAAAATAATTTTTAAAATTATGTTAAATCATAAATATTATTTCAAAATTTATTAATTTTATGAGCTTTAAAATGAAACATAAATTGCTAGTATTATGGTTATAATTTAACAGGTCATGGCTAATTTTATGCATTATAATTTTATGGTTTTTTTATTAATTATTTTGATTTTTTTTCCTTTTTAAAATTATTCTAAGTCATAAGGATTGTTTTCAAATTTATTAATTTTAGGGTATTAAAATGAAACATAAATTGCTAATGTTATGGTTATAATTTTAACAGGTGGTTGTTAATTATATGCATTATAATTTTTTGGTTATCTATTAATTATTTCGATATTTTTTTCCTTTTTAAAATTATGTTGAATTATAAAGATTAATTCAAAATTATTAATTTTATGGGCATTAAAATGAAACATAAATTGCTAATGCTATGTTTATAATTTTAAAAGATGATTGTTAATTTTATACATCATAATTTTATGGTTAGCTATTAATTATTCTGAAATATTTTTTATAAAGAAGAATTTCAAAAAGAAATATCCTAAAATAAACAACAATAAAATTAGGAAATATCCAACCTAAACAAACAGAAAATAGTTAATAAGTTAGAACATGCAGAAAAATATCATAACATGATTTAAGTTATAGAAAAATAAAAAATAAATTCGTTATACACAAAATACTCACAGGAGACATTTAGTGTAATTTTTTCCTTCAAAAGATACTCCTACAATTGTCATTATATTCTTTATATTTTATAATTGACTGGACGAAAAAAAACATAATCACGAATGTTAATTTGCCTATTTATAGTGAGAAATGGTGTTATGTGAAAAGAAAATCATTATCATTAATTATCTATTCATCAACATTTAAAAATAAAACGTAACATTTAAAAATAAAACATACTATTCGACATTAATAATTTTATTGAATCGTCAATTGTTTCATATTACAAAATAGTCAATTTTTTTAAAATTCACTTATTGCAGTATGTTTTTTCATTGAATTTTTTTAAACTCAATTAATGCAGTAAATAAAGAAAAATAAAATAAAACGGTTAGTAACAAGAATATGGAGAGTTACCAGATGTTAGAAGAAATTATTAGAGGATTGAAAATTAATTATGATAATAAGTTCAAATTAAGAATTTATTTTGTGATAGTTTTGCTCATCAAGGATTTAACTCAGTTGGCCGATTCTTCTATGTTTCGAGAGTTTTGCTTGTATGGGTGCAAAGTCTCCACAATTTGCACGTTGAGACTAGAAGTGAAGTGTTGGAACTGTGTGGCTGTGGATACATATCAAGGGACCACAAGAAAAGGAAAGAAGAAAATTCATAGAGGGTTAAGTTGGTAGAAGGATTTGCACCTCACCTTAGTAGAACCTTTGATAAGTATCTTATTTTCTATAATTTGGGCGAGTGAAAAGGCACTCGTATCTTCTACAAATGCTACGTCTAGACACTTAAAAAAGAGTTAGAAAAGTCTGATTTGGAAAAGCAATGATGAGACTGAGTTACTCCTAGGTATTGTTAACATGTACTTTGGTTCAAAGGAGACTAAATGATGCACGATTGGTTCCTATGCAGCAAGTTTGATTTTTGTTGCAACTTAAATATTAAATGGAAAGGATAAGGTGTCATAATAATGGTCCCTTCCTTCCACTCATTTAGAACTGAAAATATCAAGGAAATTTTAGGATAAATAATTGGTTTGAAAGAGTGTGGTGTTGTGTTGATGGCATTGTTTGAGTGAAGACGAGTGTTATGTAGTGGTCCATGGGGAGGGACAGATATGGGTTGCATCATTGTTAGACAAAAATCCTCCTCCTCCACAACTGCACCGACGTGGGCTGCATCCTAGGCCAGTCTAGAAGGATCTAGTTAAAGAAGTTTAGAATTATAATTTATAATAACTTTTTTTAAAACGTTTTAAACCATAGGGACTTATAATTAAAAACTTCATAAAACCATAAGGATCTACAAACTAATTAAACCATATTATAATCAAAATGTATTTAACAATTCCTTAATCAGAGTACAATTTATGAAAATAATACTGATTAATAAATAAGTAAAAATTTACTGTGCGTTTAAAATATGCATATATTCAAGACGTTACATTTTCTCCCCCACATAAGGAGCCTCTACTTCCCTCAGTTGTTTACCTTCCAAGAACCTACTTTAGATAAAATTCATGTCTTTGTAAAAAACGAATAATCAAATGTTTTATTGAAAAATTGTTATTAAATATTACTCAACCAATTAATAAATTTAATCAAGTTATTTATTGTATTTAAACACTTCAATCTTTAATCTATTTAAATTCAAAATGTTAAATAAATTAAATAAAAATTAAATCCATTAAAATGTTGATCCAGTTTGGAGTCATACAAACTACCAAGAGTGAATTTTTGACACGATAATCATATCTCCTGTTCCATTTTTTTGAGTATTGACATCTGATAAAACACTAGTTTTTTTTTATGAAACTTTTACTTTGCCAAAAACAATCATTGAATACACACACTAACACTGAAAAAACAAATATGGCTGTATTTTGACCATGATTTTCACATTCGAAACAGATGGGTCAGATCAACCGATTGAACCGATCTTTCATCTGGTCCAAAAGACCCTCAAAACCAGATAGTAATGAAACTGATGAACCGATATATAACGGTGAAAATCGAACAAAACCGATGATTCACTAGTTTAACCAATTCAATAAAAGATGTCTCGTGAAAAATATAAAAGTAAAGCATAAATAAATGCTACCCAACACAGGTATAACACGGCACAACCACTAATTAGAATTGCCTGTGCTTTAGTCCTACCCAACATAGTTGGCACCTATGAGCGCCAGAAGTTAATGGCCGAGAAATCAGCAGAAAGAAAAAAAGCTGATATGTAACACCAGAAAATGTGATACGTAACTACAGAACTATTCATGCTAGGCAACCAGAACTTTGTTAAAAGTAGATGACAATACAATATTTCCATGATCTGTTTAGAATCACAATCTATGTGAATTTTCTGCATCATTTACACAACATCAATTAAAGAAACTAGCATACCCTAGTGCCAAAAAGCTCCTTGCTATGTGAAGGTACGGAGAAGGGTCATTGTATGTAGTTTTACCCTTGCATATGCAAAGAGACTGTTTCCGGTTTCAAACCGTTCATTTATATCAATACCAAAAATTTAAAATGCTCAATTAATTTCATTAATACTGCAGGCATTTTTAAGTAGTTAACCACTTAGAGAGTGCTTATCATACCACCCACCATCAACAAAACCAGTATAGAGCACTCAACTCAGTAAAACAACTATAGTTCCACATCAATAAACCAAACAGGATACATAAAAAGAACATTAAAACTTTTCTGTAACCAGAGCTACAGATAATGACAGACATCGGAAAAGCATATGTAAACTTTCCCCTCCGCATCCATTCAGACACAATACCGCCTGCATGCCATATTTAATGGTTCAATAGACAATCACTGGTTTACAGGCTGTGCTGGTTGTCTCCCCTTACATTTGTTGATCATGTTCCTCTATTCTCCTCCACTTTAATAATTGATTCCATAATAGGTGAGGTGCTAGTGGTTCCACTTTAATGTCAGACCCTTCACTGTTATATATGGGTTCTGGTATATATATTACTTAAATGAACCTCTGTTATTATGATAATTAGATACAGACACACATCCTTGAGGAAAGATATTTAGCTGACAGAAGATATTGACCCAAATAATATAAAGATACAGACACACATCCCTGTATTTGAATGTAAAGATATTTAGCTAGTGTGCAAATAATATAACAGCAATTTTCAGAGGGTTTCATAGCCATGGAATCTATGTCAAAAGGCATAGGCTTTTGTTGAGGATGTCAATCAAAACTAAAGCCTTCAGCAACTCAAGGATGAAGTTATTCCTCAAAGGAAAGACATTTATCCTCCACAATCCCACTCACTAGGCATCAGGTAATGATAAGATTCAACTGCTTCGTATTTATAAGTAAGATATTGACCCAACTGCGAGTTAATATACCATTAGGGGTTCATGACAACACAAAGGGAAAGAACAAGACCATGTTTAGAAGTCAAAAGCAATAACATAGGCATAAGAAACTATATATCAAACTATTGTTTACACTAACATTCACCATCAGAAACAGCTGGAAACTTAAAATGAAATGATTATTATCTTGCAATTTGTGAAATTTGGTGTGTGTGTGAGAGAGAGAGAGAGAGAACTAAGAGTAATCATGTAATCAATATTGATTCCCTTTTCCATATTAGAAATAGCATGAGGTGTGGTCTACATCGACACACAACTTCCAGTAAATAATTCTTATATGGTATCACAGCACAAGTTATTCTTTATAGAGGAATAACGAAAACCATCCCCCACCGCCCTGATGGACCTTTCCAGTCGTGGTACTTATTCCAACAACCCTTTCTTGGCAACTTTTTTGGCCACCACCGGCTGCTATCACTTTTTCGACGACCTACTGTCCTAGTGGAACTTCCTGCTGGTTGTCATTTCTTCTGATGACCCTTTTTCATCTGTTTCCGCTTTCTGGTGGTATTTTTCAACATTTCTGATGCATTTTCTGACCAACCGGTGGCCACACCATCTGACTCACCTACTACTGATCTACAAGGCAATGGTTACAACATTGGCATCCCACATCTAATGTGCTCTCACACGCCCCATCTGCTACGTGCCAAACAACACTTCCGCGCTCCACTATGATAACGCGTCTGGCGACTAAGTCGCCCACCCTGGATGACCCTAACCCAAAAGTTTCATGTGATCGGAGCTCTTATCCTGAAGGTTTCCCTTTGTTTTCCCTTTTAGGTAGCCTCTCTTAGCAGTGAATAGTACCACACGACTACTCTGCCCTTGTATGACAAACTTTCTGATGCCTTTTTGTCAAAGCTCACCTTCGACCATTGTGCGCAGCCAACTCAAAACACCGCCACCACGTCGTCCACATGCGCTGCCAACTCAAAACATTCTGCACGCAACCCCACGAAAGGCCCTGGTGTGTGAAGTTCATGCACATGACGCGTGACGTATCTTCGACAAGCGTCACACTGGACTCCATCATCATTGTAAGCCTTCGTTAGCTGTCGTCGAGCCATGTTTATCTAGCGCAACCACAAGACTCAAACCGCCTTTAGTTTCTATTGAGTTTACCACATTTGTAACAAGCTTGGTTCATACAACACATTCTCCAGCTTGAGGGGGAGTGCGAGTTTATGTTTTGATATTATTCCTGATATTATATTTATTATTAGAATATTCTATTTCCTATTAATCAGTAATTGATTGATCTTGTAATCAATACTGATTCCCTTTTCCATATTACAAATAGCATGAGGTGCGGTCCACATTGACACACAACTTACAGTAAATAATTCTTATACATACTTACAAAATTGCAAGACCAAAGTATGACACCTAAAAAAGCAAAAAGCAAAAATCAAATCTTGATGCCTTGGTTAAATAGTAGCATCAACTTTATTCCATTCCACAGGCTTAACAAAAAAGGTTTCTGAATCAAAGAATTACTTACTGAGATTAGGTTTGCTTCAAGAATACAGCCAAACACCTCCAATGGAATGCCTCCAAAGTGACCAGCCATGAATAAGACACAATGCAAGTTCATTAGGATATGCAATAAAAGAAAATTTAAGAACATAAATGTAAAAAAATTCAAACTGTTTGATGGAAAGAAAAGCTAAACTATATAATTTTAACAAAGAAAATATCTGATACACAGCCTGATTCAAGCCATGACAGCAAGCAACACCCACAAAGCAGAAAAAAGTAAAAAACATAGAAAAGGTCCAAAGATCATGCCCATTCCCCTAACCAAGCTACCTAGCTTTAAACAAAAAATACTAGGCTCACATGATCATTGAATTTCCTCGGGACTCAAAAAAGACCATTTAAACTCAAATTATTTCTCTAAATAAAACCAGCAACTATCCTATTGGAAATGGAAAAATTTGTAAAGGAAATCATAATTTACTCTATTGCGATCAAATTAATCTCCCAATAAACAAGTCAAGGTACCTTCTCCTGGGTGCCTTTTAAGCATCTAATCACGGGAGGGATGCCTCAAACCATTGGCAGGTCTCCTGGATGAAAAACTAAATTAGAATCTCTAAGAATTCAAGCAGCTTTGGTAACAAAAAAATGTTAAAACCAGATATAAAAGAAAAGAGGAAAGAAGAAACCAGACTATCTTCTGCAAAGAATCATCATAGAACTACAAGGTTACAATTAATTAATATGAAATTGAATTTCTCATAATAAAAATTCCATGAACTTAATTGCAAAAGCAATGTTCAAGGTACAAACAGCTATACTAAGTAAAACTAGCAAAGATTAAATTTCACAATGGCCACACAAGGAAGAAACTGCCTTTGGCGTGTTATCTTACAATAGAAAGAGTACTTTCCACTGAAAGAACTGCCAACGGCGTGTTAACTCTGACTAGACATCACCCTTTTTTCACGTGAACAGACCAACAACTGTGCTGATACCCCTTGGGTGTACAGAGAACATAAATAATGCCAAATAATTAGAATCTCAATATGAATTTTAACACTATGTACAAATATCAGTGAACATCATTGTGGGAGTCAAAATCAGCAACATTGTTCCCTTGCCAGTGATGAATGGGTGATTCAATGCCTGTGAGACTGTCAACCTCTTGTCTGGATCCAATATAAAAACTTTTTCCATAAGATCCTTAAAATTGGTTAACATCTTTGGATCCTCCCCTGGAGAGCCACTGATGATTGTTCCAATATCTTTTGGCTTTATGTTTACAATCATCCGCTTTATAGCCTAAGCAATAAAACAACCATCCATTAATAACGCTCTTCAACTTCCATTCATTTATTCAAACAAGAACAAAATAATCAAATTAAAATTTCAATAGCAAAGTCAAGCTCACCTTTTTCGTCACAGGGTCCTCCTCTGTAGCAAGAAAATTCAGGTACTGATCAAAATGTTGTTCAATAAATGCTCCCTGCAAACATGATTATAAGAATAACTGAATATCAATAGCAACACGCGCTATAATTGAAAATACTAACAGAGGAAAAAAGGAAAAGAAAAAACCAAACCTGCTGTATCAAAACATTAAATTAATTAATTTCCTAACTCAGACAGTGACAAAACATTACAAGAGAAAAAAAAAATGTTACCTTACGAAGCATCTTTTTCGGAAAAATACCCTTCAATTCCATGTGGAGCCATAGCATGTCATTGTTAGTAAAACCTGGAAAAAGAACTTTCCCTGTATAGAGTTCATACAAACAACATCCTACAGACCACATATCCAACGGATGATCATAGGGTAAGCCAAGTACTGCATAGAAAAGTTTGAAAGCCCAACAGTAAAAACCCATTAAATATTCAAAATGACAAGAAAAATGGTTAGGACTTGGGAATATGCAATTACTGTACTGCAAAGTAACTTACTGATTTCAGGGGCACGATAAAAGCGACTCACAAGATATGGTGTAACTTCATTTTTACCAGCAAACATGGCATTACCAAAGTCACAAAACTTAAAAGTATTTTTTGCCTCTTCACCTGGTGCAAATAGGAGGTTGAAAAGGGAAAATAAGTACGGAAAAATGGATATTTCTTCTTCAGAAGAGGCAGATCAACAAATAAAACTAATATTTCTTTGAAAAGAAACAATCTAACAAAAAAATATTAATTTTTCATACCAACATATTATCTGGCTTTATATCACAATGGAGAACACCACAGTTCCGGAGATGCTTAAGTGCAATAAAAAGTTGTTTAGCATACGCCCTAACTGCAGTTAGCCTAAGGCCAATATTGCGACCAAACTTCTTTAAAACCTCACGCAGATTCATATGGAGAGATTCAAAAACTAAACAAAGGTGATTCTTGTACTTAAAACTTGAAAGGAAACGAACACAATGACACTTATCATCCGGATCAGCACCTACTAATTTCTTTAATATGACTAACTCATCCATACCAGCCTTGTACCTATGACAATGACATACAAAATATAATAGTGAGTATAAGGGACGCATGCTAAAAGCAGAAATTTTAATGAGAATATCACACAAACCAAGGCCACTCACATTGTATCATTACTACGAATAATTTTTATGGCAACTTCTCTGGGCTCACCATTACTATTTTTAAGATCTTTTGCCCGGACCACTGCTGAAAAGACACCCCTCCCATGAGCTGCAATGACTTCATATCGGCCATAAAGTACTTCACCGAAATGGTAACCTGCAAAATTACATGGCAATATAACACTGAACAGAAAAACAGATCATATTGTTCTGACCCCAAGAGATTTTCCACGTCTTATTGGCAGGACACACCCCAACATCCAGGTTAAAATTGGAAATACTTTGCCATGAACCAACTATCCTAAAACCTTAAGTTATTGGGTGCAGCATATGAATGGTTTTATTTTATACTATAAATTACTTCAATAAAGAAATCATAACTAGAGATGCATAGAAAACACTGAAGCCAAATGTTAAACATAAGAATGACTTTTGAATCACAAATTTCACTACATTAGTAACAACTAAAATTGCTATTTCAGGATGGAAACAAGAAAATAAGTAAAAACAAAGTGGCATTTTTGTAATCATTAGTGAAATTAAAGAAAATAAAAAAAAAGGCAATTCCTTAAACCAAACAGGTCATATATTTTTAAGAACTTGCAGAAGTACAAAGGATGGAAGACCTAATAAGCAAAGTTGCAAAAATCAGTTAATAATGTTGCCACTGAGGCATAGTAAACATAGCCACAAAAGAAATGATCAAACCTAAAGGCAACAATGAACAGCTAGATACAATCAAGTAAATAACTTACTGTAATAACCCTCTGCATCATCCCAATTGTCGTGAAGGCCACCCCTCTCAATCCGTAAACCTTCTCCTTTACCCTTCAAAGAAGGAAGGAAATCTTAAGATACCAAGAAAACAAACCTACAATAAAACCCCAAACTAAATAAACAGTAGATTGACAACTGTATGTCATAAAAAAAGCTTATTTCTGGGACAAAAATTCCAAAGAATGTTCATTTGCGAATAAGTGGGCATAAAACTTCCCCCGCCTTTTCCGGTGAGAATAAAACTTCCCATGACAATTAACTGTAATGTCATTAAACTTTCCCATGGTAATTGACTGTAAACAAATTATTCCTACGAGAATTAAATAATAACCAAACATTTTAAAAAAAAATTTAGTAATTTTATTCCTGATCATCTCGTCCTCAGGAAAGTGATTTAGTTTGAAAAATGAAACATACTCTATACCAAATGTCACCTAAAGGTATGGTAATTAGTACTGATTTAGATTGAATTTGGAGATTGAGATATAATCTTGGAATTATAACCAAACATGTACAGAAGAAGACTCTGAATAGACATAGAAAAAGGAAAAAATAACAGTAAGAACAGTTAAAAGGCTCCAAGACACATGAAACAGGATACAGCTTGCTATAAGCAACTATCCAAAATGTATAAGGCATCCTTAATCAGAAACAAGATCAACTTATTACAAGCTCAGCACTTTTCCAATTGAATAGTTAGGAAAGATTTTTAACAGAACACTTACTGATTTCTGAACTCCAGTTGGTGTCTCACCAAATATATCATCACAAAACTTGTCATCTGATCTCTCACTCTGAATGTTAAAAATGAATTTCAAATCCAAATAGATACAAAGGGTATAAATAAATCCACTTATTTTCTTTAAAGCATAAAATAATTTAAATACAAACCTTAGGAGAGCCCTCTCCAAGGCCACCAGCACTAGAGATCTTATCAGAAGCAACATTCCCATTTTCCGCAGGAGATTTCCTGACTGAGAATAATGTTTCAACTTCCACATCATCAACACCATCACTCTTACCATCAAGAGCATCAGGAATGCTAGGAGGAATCTCCACAGCTTGTCTGTCTAATCATAGTTAAAAAATTATGCATTAGAAAGCTATTGAGTGGAACAGTAGGGGGGGGATGGAATAACAATAAACACACAAGTAATTTAACCTCACATTACAAGTCTTTATGAATCTGTCCATGTTCATTAAATCAGCATCATTATAATTATTTTCTTGTCCATTGCACAAAAAATTGATTGATACATCTTAAATAGTATATTAGACACCAGGTCTGACCCTAAGAGGGTATTTGTTTCACGGTATAATTTTGCATTCCTAGGAATCACATTCTTGGGAATATTATGCCTAGGAATGTTATTCCCATAGACGTGTTTGGTTGGTATTTAGTAATTGTAGAAAAATTTAAAATAAAATTAATTAAAAAAGTAAAAGTAAAAAAAGAAATATAGTAATGTAGTGGGAATAGGTAGTTATTGTAGAAAATAACTTCTATTCCCAAGGGAGGAATATCATATACCCATCCCTCATCATTGGAATAGAGTTTGCTTGAAACATGAAGATATAACATTCCTGAGAATACAACATACCCGGGAACAAATTCCTATAACCTTCGAACAAACATGGGTACATATATTCCCACCCTCGTATTCCCGGGAATATAAGAACATGACGTGAAACAAAGGCCCCCTAATATCATTCATTTCTGTAACCCGCATGCATGCCCTATTTCATATCTGTAACTAGAGAAACCATTGTTCAAACCAAGGATAAGGGAGTGTTGTCTAGTTGAGTGGGATAAATGTAGTAGGAAAGGCTAAAGAGCGGGTAGGCATTAATTCAGTGATTTGAAAGGGGTGTTGCAGCCACTTGAAGAACTGTTCTACCAGACTCTTCCATTTTATGTTACAAATCCTTTAATAATGCTTTACTTCTTCCATTGTTTCATGTGTGAATACAACAAAACCTGTTTTCTATCCAGACCTGAACCTGACAACTAGTTTCCTAACACACAAGCTTTCTAGCATGACCCGAAAACTTCCCATAACATGCAAACATAAAATTCCTTCCAAAAATAAATCAATTAAATATTTCAAGAGCAACTCATAAGTTAACACTGGAGTTATTAATGTTGTGAGCAGAATTAAAGCCAGAATAGAAGCTAAAATTCTTCCAATCAGTAATTTTCCTCATGAATGACCAGCACATAATATTGCATCTATAAAACGACCCATTTAGTTGGTTTCTGAGTACTTGTTGGTTCAGAGCTTAAATGTTAAGCAGTAAGTCCTCAGTTCAAAGCAGGGAGAGGGGGGGAAATACACATTATTAGAGAAGACAATAAGACCAGCATAAAGCATGTGACTCAAAATATAAACCATGAAATTCCACACCATTTGCAATGGTTTTTTGTATCCCAAGGACCAATGACAAGTCCTCTTTCAATCAAGAAGAGGAGAAGATCATAGTTCAGGATCCAACAATAGGACCTTATGTTGCAATTCACATGTGCAACTAAAAGGAAAATGTTTTATAAGGCACATGCTTTAGAATACACTTTAAGAATAAAGGCATTCTTGATAAATATGATCCAACTATGGAGCAATGATTTGAAAATCATATTCTTGCGTGCATCATAGACAGGCAACTACTAACTACTAAGATGCAAGCCACAATACAGAAGAGACTTTTTCAAATTTTTCAAAGGTCATCATAACTAAGGCTAGTTAATACAATCAAAACTATCATCAAAAGAAAAGGACAAAAATAAAAAGATACCTTTTCCTTCATTTTCTGTATTTAGTTCTATTTGTTGATGCTGCTTCTTGTATTTCTCTAAGATTGCCTCCCTTCTCCTTCTACTCTCCTCTTTAACCCTATTGAAATCTTCCTCTTCTTGATCAGGTAATTGCAATGTAACCTTCTCATCTAAGTCATCTTGTTCATCCTCCCCTCTGCAACAATGTTCATCAATTCAGATGCAAAAGTAATACAATGTAAAACACACCAATAAAGAAAAAATAATGCATACAGAAAATCCATACTAATAAGAAAATTTTAAATACCTCTCTAGTTTGTTTGCATCATCTATCAGGGTACTGCCCATAGAATTATAAACCTTTACGTGCGAGGATTTTCTTTTTCTTTCTTGGTGGCACTCTCTTTCTTCTTGTTTCAAACGCCTTCTATATCTATCATGAGCATCATAATAATCATCCTCATGAGACAGATACTTACCCATGCCATTGCCTCTATCCTTGTGCCTCTTTATATCATCTCGCTTCTCCCTCTCCTTAATTTTATCCCTTTTCCAACTCCTATCATTATGTTCAGCAGTCTCCTGGTCTCTGACCCTCTCATCACCCCTTGTTCTGTCTCTACTTTGATCTTTTTCCTTATCCCTTCTCCTATCCCTCTCAAACACTGTCTCACGGATCCTATCGCTTTCCTTTTCTCTTCTCCTATCCCTATCATCCTCTCTTTCCCTCCTATCTTTTTCTACATCCCTTCTGTGCCTCTCACAACTCCTCTCACGTTCTTTTTCCCTTCTATGCACCCAATTGACCTCCCTATTCCTACTCCTCTCTTGTTCTTTTTCCATCTTTAAGTCTCTATCAACATCTCTATCGCTACTCCTAGCCCTACCCCAAGCCTCCTGAGTATGATAACTTGTCCTGTGTTCCCTTCTTTTATCCACCACCAAATCTCTACTCTCCCTTCTGCTTGCCATCATTCTTTCATCATCAAGGTCATAGTCAGTCTTCAGTCTACTAGCATATGAATCATCCCCCTGTTCACCAGAGTGCTTTCTCTTTGAACGAGCATGTTCTTCCACTATACTACCAGAATGAGACCTGTCCGTAGCATGACCAGTTGATCTTGATCGACTTCTATATCTATCACGAGAATGTGAATATCTTGATCTTCTATCTTTCTCTCTTCCACTTTCTGAGGAAGAATTTTTATAGTAACCAACTTTCCCTCCATCAACCTCCACATCCTCATCATCACAATAACCTTTTAGTTTCTCATTTCCTTTAAAACATCCATGTTTATGATCCAAAAGCCCATTGCCCATACCATCTGTACTAGCTCTACCATCCTTTCCATCAAAAAGACCATTCCCCATACCATCTTCATGTATTCCACGGCCAACATGACTCTGATAGCATGCCCCATCTTCTCCATCAGGACTAATAAATCTATCATCAACGTTGCACTGAGTTTTAGTTTCTATATCTTTAGCATGCAACAAAGTCTCCCTGGCAAAATGTCCCTGCACAATACAAGAAGCAACTAATTAATTAATAAAGAAATGATAATTGATAAAAAAAAAAAAGAAGCAAATGACAAGTTTACATCAGTCCATGAGCAAAAGTAAATACAAAACACGTAACCTCTCTTACAAATTAACTGTAAAGCCACCATTCTTCACTAAAACGCCTACAGAGACTGTAAGGTATCGAACGAGAGCAAAAATTCAGAGGTGCAACAGATAGAAATTATGAGAAGCAAAGATGAATTATCCTTTTCTATGGTCAACGAGAAAATTAAGATAAATTAAGATACCTAATGTATACGCATGAATTTATTTTCGAACAGAACAACACGATCAATACACAAATTCCACGAAGTTTGAATCGGCTATACCAGATTTTTGTTATCGGATCGAACACCTCGATCTCCGGTCGGGTCAATTTCGCCAGGCTCAGCTTCAGATTGCGCGTGCTGTTTCGCGACATCGTCGTCGTCTTCGAAAATTTCTCCTTCTTCGACATCATCGTCGTCGATTACGCGAAAATTCGTGCCAGAATTACGGGGCGGAGTCGGAAAAGGAACCGCCGGAGCAATTTCGCAACCGCATTCAATTTCTTCGTCGGACTTTCTGCTTCGGTGGCGGTGGCGGTGGCGCTTCGAGGTTCTGCCTAAATAATAGAAACTAAGTAAATGAGAAATTGTTGGTAGGAATGAGAAACAATCCATTAATGTTTTAAAATGATCATGAATAGTAATTGGGGTTGTCTAAATAATAGAAAAGAAAATTATGATGAACACGTTTAAACTAAATGGAAGTTCTACCATAATAAAATAAATATTATATAAGAACCAGTCAGTCAATTAACAAAGTCATAATGTTTGAGATATTGTCTATAGAAAAAACACGTCCATATGATAAAGTGTTAATTTACAAATATTTATAAAAGTCAGAATAATATTATACTTAATTTATAAACATGATCAAAATAAAACATAGTTAATTGTTGGATAGGAAAATTTGAAGACAATTTTCATGTCAGATTCCAAGGATTGTGTTTCACAAAAAGTTTTTCTTCGGGCTCCAATCTTAGCTATCTTTCTCTATTGATTGTAAACAATGCGGCATTTTGTAATGTCTTCCAAATTCAAATGATACATACTGCTTGGAACATCCTGATATCAACAATAAATTTACGTGAGAAATGGAAGAAATTAAAAAGTTGGCAAATAAAGGTTGGCCGAATGATTTAGTAAATTACTAAGTAACTTACCAAGCCACTGCAGGTAATTTTGTATTGATTCAGAAGCATGTTGAAAGTGACCGAATTCGATACTTTATGGTAGAATGAGTGATATCTTGGGAACAATTTTGGATGGCTACTGGTTTTGAATATGGTCAGCAAAGATACACTTTGACCATAATGGATTAACATCACTTGATGATTTCTGGTCAGCTAATAGAAATCCCTCAGTGTTGTCCACCTTGATATAATGGTTGGGCTGTTCAAATCTTGGTTGTAGACAACGATATGCATATTCCCATTTTGTCAACCAAATACTAGTAACATTCAAGCACGTCCTTCCACCTCATGGCAAACGATCTATTAACTTCACGGTAAGTCTACATTTGAAATAGGTGTAACATTAGAATGAAAATAATTGGTTGGTTAGTTGTACAAAATAATTGAAAAAATGATATGTTAAATAAAAATAAAGATGACCACAATATCATAATAAATGGTTGACCTGCTCCTTGGCATGAACGATGTTTAAAATCTCATCTAATGTTCTTGTGATCTGCAACATGATGTTGGCCATTTCATAGCACTTTTTGTGCTCTTCGTTCATCAATTTTGGACTCCATATATAGTTAAAAAGTTGGCATCATTAAATGTTGACACATAAATAACCATTTAAGAAGATTATTATACAATGTTATAACAAAATTGACATTAATCTTGTGTCACAATGAAAGTCAGTTCCTTCTTAGCCTCATATAAAGATGTACATCACACACCTATTTTCCATGTTCAATGTGGCCAAAATTATGCATATGATGAATTGAAAAGCCCCTTCATACAATGTATTCGTAAACAATGTATTAGTAAACAATGCTATTACAAATCTGACATAATAATCTTGTGGCATGCTGAAAACCCCTTCATACACAGAGTTATTACTACACAGTGTTCATATAAATCAAATGGATAAAATAGAAATTATTTTCTAACAGACATTTATTTTGTAATAACAATTAGGCCATTCAATTAGCATGCCTAACATAATCTGCATTTGGCCACTTGTAATGCTCTTTTCCTAAATTCAAACTAAATGTGCATGTCTTTGTGTCTGATTCACAGTGTTTTGATTATCGAAATGTAATATCCTCTGATAACCAAACAAAGCGCATGCAGAGAACATTAAGCCTAATATGATGTTGGGTCTGTGAGTAACAATAAAAAATCATTCAGTACAACGTAGGAGTTTGAACATTCTTACCAGCCGCGGTGGCTCGACGCGTGATTGGTGGCTAGTTGAGGGTGCCAAACAGTGATAGTGGTGGAGGAAAGCGTTGTGGTTGAACATGGATGGATTGGCTTCGTCTTCCAACCCTGGCTCAATCTTCATCTTTGCTAGAAACACATGCGTTCTTCACTGGTCAGTGCAAGAGGTCTCTCTGGCTTTGGAAATGAAGAGAAGCAAATGAAACTGGATACAGAGTTTGTGGTTTTAAGAACACAAGTTCACAACATCGAATTTGCTTCCTGCACCCACCAATATACTTGGACACCCAGGTCATTTTGGACAATTACAAAATGGTCATTTGCTCAATCTGATACATATTATGAACCTGTAAAGTCATTATCTATTTACAATTGGTATGGGTCAATAGCAATTTTGTGTTGATTGTGCATTATTTGAGTGTGTAAAAAATTATTTTGTGAAAATTAATTTATACATAAGTTTGGGCCAATGCAGGACATTAATATGACACTTTTACATAACTTCTGATTTATTTGGAAAACTGGTTAATTGAAGACTTTGATATTTAAAAAGAAAAGTTGCAATTTATTTCAAGTGGTTATAGAAAAAAACATGGATCGTGGTAGCATGAATGTATGAAAATTATAGTATTTGTGTTAGTTCTTTCTTTATAAATCAATCAATTTTGAACTTGGAAATGTATTGATATCAGCACAAATGGTTAGCATATACGCAACAGAGGTATATGCATGCTAATTTTCTAGGTTACATGAAGCTTTCCATTTTTAAAATATAACAATTGCAAATTGATGATACCTTCTAGATAATAGCCTCAAAAGTTGATTATCATGACTCAAAATTAAAAGTTGCACCATTACATTGTCATACCATTTAACCACAAGAGAGGATTTAATACAAAGTCACACTAACTTTGACTTACACCACACCTTCTTAAGACACTAAGTATAAACATTGCATGAAATATAAATTCATTCAGTGTAAAACTGAAACATGGTGGTTGAATGATCTTGCTGCATCAAAACATTGGTTGATTTTAATTAGTCATGCAACAGTGATGTTTTTATTCAATGAGTAACACCAAACTCTTACACTATTAATACAATATTGCACACAATAACTAACAAACACATGTAGTCTTAAATTGAAACCAAGTAAATAAATCATATCTAAAGAACTCATGTTGCAAGCTTAGGAGGATGCAGCAGAGGTGAATTTTGTCTTGTATGAAATTGTGCAAAAAGTAGTTGTCATGAAGTTGTTACAACCTATAATGCAGTTAATAACCCGATAGTTGATGATGCAATCCTACCCCCCAAGGCCATTAGATAGAAGACTCCGAGAAGATTGGGCCATAGATGCAAGAGAAGGCCCTATGGCTCTCATGAGCCTTAGGGTAGATTTCGGGCCCATGGGCTAAGTATGAGTCTATTTATCTTTGTACATATTAGATTAAGGTTTCATTATTTTTGGGTCTTGTATTTAGGGCTCCATAATGTAGGTAGGGTACCCTAGAAATGTAGGATTTTTCAGTCCTTGTATTTTAGGGAACCTAGACTAGTTTTTGTATTAAGGGTAGTTTTGTAATTTCACATGCATTATGTGAATATTTGATGTGTGTATTGGGAAATAAATTTAATTGAATTGGGAAAAGCCCAATCCAATTAAATTTTAGAGGGGGAGGTGAGCATTTGCTTACTACACCTCATTGCCACATCATATAGTCACACTTTGTGCATGTCCTTCATGCTTTACATTCCTCATGACACCTAAGCACATATAGTGGAGAATCTTGGACTTGATCTTGGATTAGTGGGCTGAACCATAGCTAAAATTCACTAATCATAATTAGTGAAATTTTGACTCCAAAGTTTGGCTCCACAAATTCAATTTCAAATTCAAGTGAAATTTGAATAGAAATTCAAAATTTCCTCCAATTTTGTGTGACACTTAGGCTATAAATAGAGGTCATGTGTGTGCATTTTTTCAACTTTGATCATTTTATAATTACACTTCAAAGTTCAGACCTCATTTGAGAAACTAAATTTCATGCTCCTTCTCTCCTTCTCCCTCCACTCATCTTCTCCTACCTTCAAGCTCTTATCCATGGCTTCCTATGATGGTGAGCTTCTTCTTGACTCATCTTCTCCTTGAAGTGGCATCTCCAATCATTTTTCTTCCTTCTCCATTCTGTTGCCATTGATCTTCAAGAAGCAAAGGAATCCATTAATGAAGAAGATCCAAGGCCTTCAAGCTCCACATGGAGCTACATCATGTGGTATTAAGAGCATCTTCGTCTAGGTGATGTTCTTTTGCTTCCTCTATTTTTTGGTTCGGTCAATTCACTTTAATTCTTTGTTCTTCATATTATTCTCCATGTATATCCTCCTTTTTCTTGTGATTTGGTGCTATTTAGAGTAGATAAAATAAAATAAGCCGATTAAATCTTATATCTACACTTGTTCTTGCATTTCTATGATTTAAATTTTATAGATCTACTCTTGAATCATGTTTTTGTGTTGATTTTAGGTTCTATCATTTTTCAGTCATAATATTCTTGGGCTGAACCTTTAGATCTAAATTTTCTTCCAAAATATTGATTATAAAAAAACATAAAAATCGAAGTGTAAATCACTTAATCCATGTTATCTTAGAGTCATGTTTAGTCATAATAATTGTCACATTATATTCTAAGTTTGTGTTGAATTTTGATTTTGTTGATTGAATTCTAGATATATTTGTTCATGTATTCTTGTCATTCTTAGCCTATCTTTTGAATTTTGAGTCTAATTTATGCATGTTATTTAGTTCATAACATTTTCTAAATCAATTCCTAGAAGTAGTCTTGTTGTTGAACTTTTTTTTTTGTTTTCTAAGTTTCCTACATGATGCCTATGAAGAAGTTGAGTTGTGGTGCTGAGTTGTCACTGCATTTTGTTGGATCAAGTGGCCTCAGAATAATTAAGAAGGGGGGGGGGAAGGTTGAATTAATTATTCCTAAACCTTTACTAATTAAAAATTTACTCTTCTAAGACTTTTACTATATTGTTAAGAGAATAAGGAGTAGAAGAGAAACTTAACCAAAAGTAAAAGCGGAAATTAAAATGCACAGCGGAAAGTAAAAGAGTAGGGAAGAAGGAAACAAACACACAAGAGTTTTTATACTGGTTCGCCAACAACCTGTGCCTACATCCAGTCCCCAAGCGACCCGCGGTCCTTGAGATTTCTTTCAACCTTGTAAAAATCCTTTTACAAGCAAAGATCCACAAGGGATGTACCCTCCCTTGTTCTCTTTGAACCTAGTGGATGTACCCTCCACTAGAACTGATCCACAAGAGATGTACCCTCTCTTGTTCTCAGTCAAACCCAAGTAGATGTACCCTCTACTTGTACCACAAAGAATGTACCTTCCAATGTGTTAAGACAAAGATCTCAGGCGGTTAAACCTTTGATACTTTGTGAATGGGGATACAAAAGAATTCTCAGGCGGTTAGTCCTTTGAACACTTTTGTATTAGGGAATGGGAAGAATCAAAAGAATTCTCAGACTGTGTCGTTTTGAATTCTTTGACAAGGGAGAAGGGAGACACAAAAGAATTCAGGCGGTTAGTCCTTTGTTCTTTTGGAAAAGGGAGAAAAGAGACAGAAAAAGAATTCAGGCGGTTAGTCCTTGGCGAATTATTTTTGGCAAAGGGAGAAGAGAACGAAAAGATGAATAGCACAAGTTTTCAAGGTTTTGAAAACCAGAAAACTTTGGAAAGCCTTTGGTACAAAGAAGAAGAAGAAGAAGTTCAAAGAGATACAGGGCTTGTAAAAGATTGATTGAATAAGTGTATTGAAAAGCAAATCAGAGCCTTGCTTTTATAGACTCTTCATGTCTGGCCAAAA
This sequence comes from Glycine soja, assembly GCF_004193775.1. NCBI lineage: Eukaryota > Viridiplantae > Streptophyta > Magnoliopsida > Fabales > Fabaceae > Glycine > Glycine soja. The sequence goes on along the minus strand of NC_041002.1, from coordinate 23,378,143 downwards.
GGACCATTTAGAAGAGTTATAACTTTTAGAAAAACTTAAAACCAATTTGAAAAAGTCAAAAACCTTTTGAAGAGTTACATCTTTTGATTTATTCAGAAACAATCACTGGTAATCGATTACACAAGGCTTTTATGTGAAAGGATGTGACTCTTCACATTTGAATTTGAATTTCAACGTTCAAAGGCACTGGTAATCGATTACCAAAACATTGTAATCGATTACAGCTTTTTGAAATTAATTGGAACATTGTAAATTCAGTTTGAAAAACTTTTTTAAATCCATTTTGCTATTGGTAATCAATTACAACAATCTGGTAATTGATTACCAGAGAGTAAAAACTCTTTGGTAAACATGTTTTGAGAAAAATCCATGTGCTACTCAATTTTTGAGATAACCTTTTCATACTTATCTTGATTAAGCCTTCTCTTGATTCTTGAATCTTGAGTCTTGAATCTTGATTTTTGATTCTTGAATTCAACTTTCCTCTTGAATCTTGAAGTGTTATTGATTCTATCTTGAATATCTTGAACTAATTCTTTGATTGACCTTTGAGCTTTTTGTCATCACCTTTGTCATCATCTTTTGTTATCATCTTTGTTATCATCAAAATATCTTTGAATCACTCTTGATTCACCATGAAGCTTTGCTTCTACACATTAGTGAATCAAAATAAGTCTTGAGCTCTCTTGAATTGTGTTATTCAAGACAATTGAGCATAAGCAAACACAAATTGTAACTATCCAAGCCTTAAGCAACATAAACACTACTCTTGATTTCTAGGTTGAAATCGCTAGTGCTGGCAGCTTGAACATACGAACTTGTAAAAATTATTGGCAATTGTTCATTGTGAATTTTGAACTGATATTTTTACTGAATTTTTTAGAAATCTGGAAAAAAAATTATAAAAAAGAACCAAGTGATTTGGATAAAACTAAAAAATAATAAAAATCACACAAGTTGGAAGGAAAATTAGTGTCTAGAAAAAAAAGTGAAAGGGAAGTGTGCTTGTTGTGTTGGCTCAAAATTTGTTCTATAATTTGTGCCTATTTTATACCAATCATAGTTCTGAAATTTTAATTTAAAATTAGTGTGAAAACAAGTGCCAAAACTAGAGGTTTCTTGAGTCTTATTTTTTTTAGTTTTTTTTACTTTACTCTAGAGCCATTCTAGGTTTCTCTTGGAGTCCTAGCTTTCTTTTATGTGTTTTTCATTGCTTTAATTGTTGAATAATCCTTGAAAATTTATCTTGTTAAAACTCTATTGGTTTAGCTTTCATTTCATTTTTTTGGTCTTTGGTTATTGCTTGTCTCTTTGTTTCCTTGTTTGTGAGTTGCCATATAGGGAATTGGAAATGAGGATTGGTGTTATCCCTTGAAGAATTTGAGTCAAGAAGCAAAGGGCCAACCACCTTAAGAGCTATTGGACTAAGAAGCACTCCAAATTGAGTGAATCAACAAAGAGAGAACAACCACCAAAATTGAGGACCGTTTTGTAATTTTGTAATTGACAATTTACTTACCTTCATTGCTTTCAAGTTTTGTAACAAAAAGGCCTTTCATTGGAAGTGTGTTGGGAGCCTCCAATAGGCTACCAAACTTTCATTTGTGAGTAATAATTTTAGGAAATTTTCCCTTAGGATAGTGAGCCTTAAATGTGGTCATCCAAACACTCCTAGGATTCGCCTAGTTTACATTTCTTGCACTTTAATTTCTTGCTTACTTTCATAGCTTATTTTCTTTATAGGTCATGCCTAGTTTATCTTGTAATTACATAATACTTTCTTCTTTCTTATCATGCTTATCTTGAGTTCTTTTGAAACCTAGGTTTTACCTTTTACAAACCCCCAACAAGAAAGAATCGCAACTTAGGAACCAACATGAGTCATCATTCATCTAGTGTTAATAGTGAGGGTACTAGTCATAAGGATCCTCTATCTAGAATCTTAGATGAGTTTAGTTCCCTCAAGTTATGGAAATAAAAACTAGAAATAAAAGAAAAAGGAAAAGAGAGGGTAGAAATAAATCAAGACGAGAGAGAACAAATAAGAAAGGAAGAAAGAAGAAAAATAATGAAAGAAATGAAAAGAGAAAAACATGTCTCCTATAGTAGTCATGACTCTTGCAAGAGTTTAAGTGAAGAAATTACCGACTATTATAGAGGGCGCTATAGTTCACATACTAAAAATCATTCCAAAAGAAGAGAAAAGGATAGAAGGCCTCAAGAGGTTAACATTAACCTTCCATATTTCCCTGGAAAAGATAATGTTGAGGCCTACTTAGATTGAAAAATGAAGGTTGAACAACTCTTTGCTTGCCATCATATTAGCGAAGAGAGAAAAGTTCCATTGGCTACCCTTAGCTTTCAAAGGTATGCCCTCTATTGGTGGACTTCCCTTGATAGGGAACGAAGGATTTATGGGAATCCTCCATTAGAGTATTGGAATGATCTTAATATTGCCCTTAGGAAGAGGCACATTCCCTCTTATTATGAAAGGGAGCTTATGGACAAGCTCCAAAGGCTTAGACAAGGGAGTATAAGTGTTGAAGAATATAGACAACAAATAGAACTACTCATTTTAAGAGATGGACTTAGGAAAGAGGAAAGAACAAGCACAACTAGGTTCCTTAGTGGGCTTAATATGGAACTGAGGGACAAGGTTAAACTCCTACCATATAGGGACCTAGATGAGCTAGTTCAACTTTGTATAAGAATGGAGCAACAACTTAAAAGAAAACCTTCTTCAAAATCTTATGGCTTTCCCTCTTATCCAAGGAAGGACTAAGCCTAAGGAATTTTAGAGGCTACACCTTCAAAACCCAAGGAAGATAAGGGTAAGACCATAGAGAAATCCACCCCTAAGACTAGTTCCCAAGAAAGGACTAACAACATTAAATGCTTCAAATGTCTTGGGAGAGGTCACATTGCCTCTCAATGCCCCACAAAGAAAACCATGATTATGAGGGATCAAGACATTTATAGTAGTTAAGAGGAGACTACTTCTTCCCCTTCCTCTAGTAGAAGTGAAGATGAAGTAAGGGGTGAAAAGTCTAGTGAGGAAGTCTACCCTCATGAACAAAGGTGACCTCCTAATGGTTAGAAGGCTCCTTGGAGGTCAATCTTGTGATCTATCTCAATCCCAAAGAGAGATATCTTTCATAAAAGATGAAAAATTTTAGATAAAACTTATTCTCTCATTGTGGATAGTGGATCTTGTTGCAATTGTTATAGCACAAGATTAGTTTCCAAGTTGAACCTCACTATCATTCTCCACCTAAAACCTTATAAACTTCAATGGCTCAATGAGAAAGGGGAAATGATAGTTAACCAACAAGTGAAGGTACCTTTCTCCATTGGGACATATAAGGATGAAGTTAATTGTAATATAGTTCCCATGAAGGAAGGGCATATTCTTTTAGGAAGGCCATGACAATTTGATAGGAAGATCATTTACAATGGCCTAACTGTTAAACAAATGGCCTCAGTTATCTTAAGAAGGGGGGGTTGAATTAAGATAACAAGAACTATTCCCCAATTTAAATTTTGCTCTCTCTCTTTAGATTAACAATGCACCCTTAACATGAATTACTCAAAAGATAATTCAGAATAAACTTCTTTAAAGGCAAAAGATAAATAGCAATAAATAAAAGAAGTTTAAGGGAAGAGAGAAATGCAAACTTGATTTATACTGGTTCGGTCACTTCCTGTGCCTACGTCCAGTCCTCAAGCAACCCACTTGAGATTTTCCACTCTCTTTGTAAAATCCTTTTACAAAGTCTGAATCACACAGGGACAACCCTTCCCTTGTGTTCAGGAATCCTTTACAACAAGAGACCCTCGGTCTCTTAACCCCTTTTCAGAAGTAAAAAGAAAAGAAGAAGAAATCTCTCTTGAAAGAGACAAATTGTACAATGAAGATCAATCACAATTCCTTATTTGAATATGCAAGCGTTTGACCAAGGAATCTTTGAGAGGATAAGACATTTCAATTTAGAAAAAACTCTCTTAATCTTTTGAGAGGATAAAACTTTTTGGGCAATCAAAAACTCTCTCTTAATTCGTGTTTCCAAGTCACATATAAATAGACCTTTGATGGCCATTCATAAACCATTTGAATAGATGTGACTCTTGAAAGTTATTTTCTGAAAATCTCCTCTGGTAATCGATTACAATAATTGTGTAATCTATTACAGGCTTTAATATTTGAATTAAAACGTTTATTAACTGCTGGTAATCGATTACCAATATGGTGTAATCGATTACACCGTGTAAAATTTGAATTCAAATATTTAGTAGCTGTTGTAAACCATTTTTGGCCACTGGTAATCGATTACATCCTCTGGTAATCGATTACTAGAGAGTAAATCTCTTAAAAAACACTTTTTAACTCAAATTACTTGGCCAAACCTTTTGTTATATCAATTAGGAATTCCCTTCCTAAAACACTAGTGATCATCTTGATGTTGTGGCTTGTATTCTTGAATCATTGTCTTGAATTTAAACTTGAAAAGCCCATTTGCATCATTTGCATCAAATCATCATGATCATCATCAAAACACCAAAGTCATTTGCTTCTACACTAACTAATGAGACTACCCTCACCCATCTTGGCACAAAATTTGCGTTACATCCTCAAACACCTTCACAGGTGCCCAAAGATTAACTAACTATGAAAGATAAGAGGGATGGGGAAGAAAAACTAGAAAAACAAAAGAAAAAGAAGGATAGTAAGGCCTTGTCTTCAAAGGCCTAGGGGAAGGAAAAAGAGGAAAAAGATTCCTCCAAGAAGATTGTTAAGAAGGAAAATCATTTTGCAACAAAATGTGATATCAAAAAAGCGCTCCTTCTTAAACAAACTTTTTACCTTCTCCTATCAAGGGAAACATCCCATAGCACTGCCATACCTCTTGAGCTTGAGGTTATTCCTTAAGTAAAAGATTTGTTGGATGAGGGTTTGGTTCGTAAGAGCTTAACTCCTTGTGCTTTGTTGGTGCCCAAAATAGGTATTATGAGGCACCAAATCCCTATGATAAGCGGTATGATGAATGTGTTGAGTGGTGCAACCCTCTTTTGTAAAATCATCCATGCATCCAACATTCTATCCAATAACCATTTTTCCTCCTCCTCTTCTTCTTCTTCTTCCACGTTTTTCTCTCAGCTTTCATGTTGCTGGATTCTTTTTTCCTCTTCCCCTACATGGCTATTTATAGAAAAAGCCATTTAGTGCAACGGAAACTCACCCAGGCGAGCTGCTTGCTTAGGGATGAAGTTTTCTCTTAGCTCAAGCGAGCTAGATGCCAGCCTGGGCGAATATAGGGTCAGAAATATTCATGAAAAGACCATTTTGCCCTTCCTTTTAGCTTTGTTTTTGGATCTAACAAACAACCATCAAAACCTACAAAATCATGGATGAATCTTTCATATTTAAAAACCAATATTAGTAAATGTACAATATATAGTTACAACTAGTTTTAAGGGTAGTTTATAAGAAAACTATTACAATTAAAGGATAAGTGCTAACAATTTAATTGCAAAAATAACTAAAATTTGGCACTTATCACCTGAGCGAGTGGATGTCTGGAATCTTGTGTAAATGACCATTTTACCCTTCCTTTTGACTTTGTTTCTAAATCTAACAAACAACAATCAAAACCTACAAAATCATGAATGAATCTTTCATATTTAAACAAAAAAATAGTAAATGTACAATATCTATAAATCAACTAGATTTAAGTGTAGTTTATAAGAAAAACTATTACAATCAAAAGATAAGTGCTAACATTTTAATCCCAAAAATAACTGAAAATATGGCACTTATCAACTATACACACAATGGTCAGTTTAGTACTAAGAGCATCAGGAGTGGACAACTTACATGCAAGCATATTTCCTAAAACTTTTCTATCTTTTAAGTCAGACATTAGTTGTTCTAGCTTGAGTTTAAAAGTTCTTGATTAGTTGTGTGGAAGCAAAGCTTTCCAAGTTTATTTTGATGATGCCAAAGACTCAAGTCTAGAATCAAGAGTCAAACAAGTTTCAAGAATCAAAGAGTCGTTCAATCAAGAATCAAGATTGAAGTGAAGATTCAAGAGAAGACTTAAGATATGCAAGAACTTCAAGAAAAGCATCAAGATAAGTATAAAAAGATTTTTTCAAAGAAAAGATTGAACAACACAATTTGTCCAAAAGAATTTTTCAAAGAAAAATCTTTTACCAGAGTTTTTACTCTCTAGTAATCGATTACCAGAAGACAGTAATCGATTACTAGAAGCCCAAACAGTTTTATAACTGTTTTACAAAGTAGTAATCGATTACCATGGGCATGTAATCGATTACCAATATTTTTGAACGTTGAATTTCAAATTTCAAAAGTCACAACTTGTGATAAAACATTTTCAAACTTGTGTAATCGATTACACAAAATTTGTAATCGATTACCAGTGTTTCTAAACGTTAGTTTTCAAGAAAGTCATAACTTTTAAGTGACTAGTTTTCAAAGAGAGTCACAACTTTTAAGTGAGTAGTTTTCAAGAGAGTCACAACTTTTAAAAGTGACTAGTTTTGAAGAAATTGCCAAGAGTCACAACTTTTAACTTGTTTTTTAAGAGCCATCAAATGACTATAAATATGTGACCGTGGCACGAATTTAAAGACAGAGGAATTCATTCAATTATTCTCAACATCTTTCTAAGAGTTTTTGTTCAATACTTGCTTTGTCAAGAAAAGTTCATTGGGCAAAAACTTGTGCTTATTCTATTTTCTTCTTCTTCTTTCTTTCTCCCTCTTGCCAAAAGAATTCAAAGAACTAACCGTCTGAGAATTCTTTTGATTTCCCAAACAAAGAATTCAAAGAACTAACCGTCTGAGAATTCTTTGCCCAAACACTGAATTCAAAGAACTAATCGTCTGAGAATTTTGTGTAAAAAGCGGGTAGCTTCTTGGTTGTAATAGTGAACACAAGGGAGGGTGTATCCTTTGTGGTTTGCTTCAAGTAGAGGGTACATCTACTTGGTTGTTTAAAGAGAACAAGGGAGGGTACATCATTTGTGGCTATTTACTTGTAAAGGTTTTTACAAGGTTATTGGAAATCTCAAGAACCGTGGGTTGCTTGGGGACTGAATGTAGGCACGGGTCGTTGTCGAACCAATATAAAACTTGTGTTTGCTTTCTTCTTCCCTACGCTCTTTACTTTTCCGCTATTATTTCTATTCTTTACTTTCTCATATCTTAGTAGTAAAGCCTAATTGAATCTAGTAACATTAAGAAGGATAATTTTTTAATTAATCAAGACACATTCATAATTAATTCAACCTCCCTTCTTAATTATTCCGAGGCCACTTGTTCCAACAAGTTGTTGTAACACCTTGAAATATTACTAATTATAAATTGATGGTTAATTATATTTATTGTGTGATTTGACTATATGATTGACTTGAATGAGTTGAGGTGTGGTGTGAATTAGTCATGTGTGATTTTCTTGATGTGGATGTTGAGTTATGTGGAGTTTTATTGAGCTAAGTTGAAATTATGAGATTTCAAATTTTACCTAAACCTATTTCGTTAAAATTGCGATCCTGGATTAGTTAACCGTTGGATCATCTTCAAATTTGGCTGGAGATTCCTAAAACAACTCCCCATAGTTTGACCGTTGGGATTTTGAAAATAACAACGTTTGATCTCTTGCTTAGCGTGAGAAACACGCTAAGCGCAATTCTAACCTGAGAGGGAATTGCGTTGAGCGCGAATTGTCGTGCTAATCACAAAAGGTGGACTCCCACTTAGCGAGACAAGTTCGCTAAGCGAGATATACAGATTATAAATACGCTCCTCAGCTTGAAAAACATGATTTTTTTCCACTCTCCTCCTCTCCAAACGCCCACCCAAACCCTAACACTTCTTCTCCACCACCCACGACCACCGGTGGCCACCACGAGTCGTTGTTGCTTGCCACCGAACCCCCACACCAAGAGGAACGTTTTAATCAAAGTGGAATCCTCATAATCCACCTTAAGGATTTGATGGAGAAAAATCCCTCAATCCTTTCTTTCGTAGCTTCTCTGAGGTAATCTTGACTTCCAAGCCTTTCTCTTAGTTAATTTGAGTTTCTCTTAGTGTCTCTTGTGTTTTGGACACTGTAATAAGGTGCTTTTACACTTCCATTGAAAAACCCTTGAAAATGAGACATTGTAAAAGTTATCTTTTTATAACATTGATGTTATTTTCGTGACCTTCACTGAACCCCGATCACATTGGCATGAGCGAAATTTCAAAATGACATCTCCTTTTAGTAGAATCCGAAACACCCCTTAGCCATTTATGTTTTGATAGGGGTATTTGACTTTGAATATTGTTATTAATATTGTTTTTGAAATCTATACTAAATTTCCTTCAATTTGGTATATATAACCTTGCGTTTGGACTGTCAAGCGTCAATGAGAGAGAGCTCTAAGTGATGCAAAGAGGAACTGACGGAGAGCTCACGATAGGTGAGGGAAGTTTATTATAATTTACAACTTTTGATACCATAGTTGGGGTCAGGGAACCTAACTATGGGGATGTATGCTTGTCCGTGTTACACGCTGGTTTTCAAGAAAAATAATGTTTTTGACTAATGGGACGCGATATGCTATTATTGATAAATGACATTATTGTTTTTATTAGACTTTGTTGTCTAAAGACCTGGGGAGTGTTAATCTCAGGCATGAACTATATATGTATGTATATTCGGAATGTGACTTACTGATGATATTGTTATTGATGATATTAATGGATATGAGGTGATGTTGATGTTTATGATAATGTTGATATAAAGAATGATGTTGTTATTGAAGATGATATTGATAATAATTGATACGAGACTATGTTGGTGCTTATGATAATATTGATATGAGATGATGTTGTTATTGATGATTATGTTGATATGAGTTGATGTTGTTATTGATGATTATGTTAATATGAAATGATGTTATTGTTGTTGATAATGTCATTGAGATGAGATGATGTTGATGTTGAGAATGATATTGAGATGAGATGATGTTGATGTTGAGAATGACATTGAGATGAGACAATGTTGATGTTGATAATGACATTGAGATGAGACGTTGATGATGTTGAAAATGTCCTTGTGATGATGTATGTTGTGTGTGTACATGGGGGGTGCAGTGACCTTGTTGGATATCCCTGGTGGGGGAAACATAGGGGTTAAATAGTTTTAAACATCTCTGGAGGGGGATGGCTTAGAATCTTTAATTATCCACGGTCAGTGCATTGATGGTGCCCATGTTTCATACTTCATATTGCATGGAAATTGATGCAATCCTACCACGCAAGGGAATTGGATAGAAGACTCCAAGAAAATTGGGCTAGAGATGCAAGAGAATGCCCTTGGGTTCTCATGAGCCTTAGGGTAGATTTCGGGCCCATGGGATAAGTATGAGCCCACTTATCTTTGTACATATTAGATTAAGGTTTCATTATTTTTAGGCCTTGTATTTAGGGCTTCATAATATAGGTAAGGTACCTTAGAAATGTAGGATTTTTCAGCCCTTGTATTTTAGTGCACCTAGACTAGTTTTTGTATTAGGGGTAGTTTTGTAATTTCACATGCATTAAGTGAATATTTGATGTGTGTTAGGAAATAAATTTAATTGAATTGGGAGAATAATCAACGTGGAAATACAGAAAAAGGTATGTTTTATTGCATTAGTTTTCTTAATTTTTTAAATAGTGATCAAGGGGTTCCCATGAACCCTAAGAGAATAAAGGTCATTCCTGAGAGGCCCACTCCACCAAGTATAAGAAAAATTTAGGGCTTCCATGAATTAACAAACTTTTACAAAAGGTTTATCCCATATTTTTCTATAACTGTAGCACCACTCATTGAGTTGGTGAGGAACCATGTTCCTTCATAGGAAGATGCCCAAGAAATGGGTTTCCAGACCTTACCTTACTTCAACATACCAAACACCACTAATACATATGTTTTTGTTCTTTTTATAGGTGTTGAGGAAAAAAGCCCAAAGTTTCAAGAACCTCGGGATTTGAGGTCAAATCCTTTTCAAGGGGGAGGGAATGATGCAATCCTACCCCGCAAGGGCATTGGATAGAAGACTCTAAGAAGATTGGGCCAGAGATGCAAAAGAAGACCCTTGGGTTCTCATGAGCCTTAGGGTAGATTTCGGGTCCATGGGCTAAGTATGAGCTCGCTTATCTTTGTACATATTAGATTAAGGTTTCATTATTTTTTGACCTTGTATTTAGGGCTCCATAATATAATTAAGGTACCCTAGAAATGTAGGATTTTTTAGCCCTTGTATTTTAGGGCACCTAGACTAGTTTTTGTGTTATGGGTAGTTTTGTAATTTCACATGCATTAAGTGAATATTTGATGTGTGTGGTTGGAAATAAATTTAATTAAATTGAGATAAGTCCAATCCAATTAAATTTTAGAGGGGGAGGTGAGCATTTGCTTGCTACATCCTATTGCCCCATCATATAGTCACACTTTGTGCATGTCCTTCATGCTTTACATACCTTATGACACCTAAGCACACTTAGTGGAGAATCTTGGACTTGATCTTGGATTAGTGGGCTGAACCATAGCTAAAATTAACTAATCATAATTAGTGAAGTTTTGGCTCCAAAATTTGGCTCTACAAATTCAATTTCCAATTCAAGTGAAATTTGAATAGAAATTCAAATTTTCCTCCAATTTTGTTTGACACTTAGGCTATAAATAGAGGTCATGTGTGTGCATTTTTTCAACTTTGATCATTTGAGAATTACACCTCAAAGTTCAGACCTCATTTGAGGCACTAAATTTCGTGCTCCTTCTCTCCCTCTCCCTCCACTCATCTTCTCCTTCTTTCAAGCTCTTATCCATGGCTTCCTATGATGGTGAGCTTCTTCTTGACTCATCTTCTCCTTGAAGTGGCATTTCCAATCATTTTTCTTCCTTCTCCATTATGTTGCCATTGATCTTCAAGAAGCAAAGGAATCCATTGATGAAGAATATCCAAGGCCTACAAGCTCCACATGGAGCTACATCATGTGGTATCAAGAGCATCTTTGTCTAGGTGATGTTCTTTTGCTTCCTCTATATTTTTGTTTGGTCAATTCACTTTAATTCCTTGTTCTTCATATTATTCTCCATGTATATCCTCCATTTTCTTGTGGTTTGGTGCTATTTAGAGTAGATTAAAAAAAAAATAAACCAATTAAATCTTATATCTACACTTGTTCTTGCATTTCTATGGTTCAAATTTTATAGATCTATTCTTGAATCATGTTTTTGTGTTGATTTTAGGTTCTATCATTTTTTAGTCATAATATTCTTGTGTTGAACCTTTACATCTAAATTTTCTTCCAAAATATTGATTAGAAAAAAAAAACTCAAAAATCAAAGTTTAAATCACTTAATCCATGTTGTCTTAGAGTCATGTTTAATCATAATAATTGTCACATTATGTTCTATGTTTGTGTTGAATTTTTATTTTATTGATTGAATTCTGGATACATTTGTTCATGTATTCTTGTCATTCCTAGCCCATCTTTTGAATTTTGAGTCTAATTCATGCATGCTATTTAGTTCATAACATGTTCTAAATCAATTCCTAGAAGTAATCTTGTTGTTGAACTTTTTTTTTGTTTTCTAAGTTTCCTACATGATGCCTATGATGAAGTTGAGTTGTGGTGCTGAGTTGTGGCTGGATTTGTGAATCAAAATAAGTCTTAAGCTCTCTTGAATTTTGTTATTCAAGATAATTGAGCATAAGTAAACACAAATTGTAACTATCCAAGCCTTAAGCAACATAAACACTACTCTTGATTTCTAGGTTGAAATCGCTAGTGCTGGCAGCTTGAACATACAAACTTATGTAAATTACTGGGAATTGGTCACTATGAAGTTTGAGCTGAAGTTTTTACTTAATTTTCTGGACATCTGTACCAAAATTATAAAAAAAAGACCAAGTGATTTGGATAAAAGTAAAAAATAATAAAAATCACACAAGTTGGCAAAAAATCAGTGTCAGGAAAAAAAAAGTGAAAGGGAATTGTGCTTGTTATTTTGGCTCGAAGTTTGTTTTATAATTGGTGCCTATTTTATACCAATCTTAGTTCTGAAATTTCAATTGAAAATTATTGTGAAAACAAGTACCAAAACTAGAGGTTTCTTGAGTCTTTTTTTTTAGTTTTTCTACTCTACTCTAGAGCCATTCTAGGTTTCTCTTTGAGTCCTAACTTGCTTTTGTGTGCTTTTCATTGCTTTAATTTTTGAATAATCCTTGAAAATTTGTCTTGTTAAAACTCTATTGGTTTAGATTTCATTTCATTTGTTTGGTCTCTGGTTATTGTTTGTCTCTTTGTTTTCTTGTTTGTGAGTTGCCATATAGGGAATTGGAAATGAGGATTGGTGCCATCCCTTGAAGAATTTGAGTCAAGAAGCAAGGGGCCAACCACCTTAATAGCTATTGGACTAAGAAGCTCTCCAAATTGAGTGAATCACCAAAGAAAGAACAACCACCAAAATTGAGGACCTTTTTGTAATTTTTTTAATTGAGAATTTACTTACCTTCATTTCTTTCAAATTTTGTAACAAAAAGGCCTTTCATTGGAAGTAAGTTGGGAGCCTCCAATAGGTCATCCTACTTCCATTTATGTGTAACAATTTTAGGCAATTTTTCCTTAGGATAGTGAGTGTTTTGTTGGGAACCTTAAATGAGGTCATCCAAACACTCTTAGGATCCCCCTAGTTTACATTTCTTTCACTTTAATTTCTTGCTTACTTTCATAGTTTATTTTCTTTACTAGCCACACCTAGTTTATCTTATTATTGCATAGTACTTTCTTCTTTATTATCACACTTATCTTGAGTTCTTTTGGAACCTTAGCTTTTACCTTTTTTACAAACCCCCAACAAGAAAAAACCACAACTTAGGAACCAACATGAGTCATCATTCATCTAGTGTTAATGGCGAGGGTACTAGTCATAAGGACCCTCTATCTAGAATCTTAGATAAGTTGAGTTCCCTCAAGTTATGGAAAGAAAAACTAGAAAGAAAAGAAAAAGGAAAAGAGAGGGTAAAAATAAATCAAGATGAGAGGGAACAAATAAGGGAAGAAGAAAGAAGGAAAATACTAAAAAAGTTAAGAAAAGAAAAGCATGCCTCCTATAGTAGTCATAACTCTTGCAAGAGCCTAAGTGAAGAACTTCGTGATTATTATGAAGGAAGGCATAGGTCACATCTTAGACCTCACTCCCATAGGAGAGAAAAGGAAAGAAAGCCTCAAGAGGCTAACATTAACCTCTCATACTTCCATGGGAATGACAATGTAGAGACTAACTTAGATTGAGAAATAAGGATAGAGCAACAACTTAAAAGGAAGTCTACTTCAAAATCTTATGGCTCTCACTCTTATCCAAAGAAAGACCAAGGTCAAGGCATCTTAGGGGTGACACCTTCTAAGCCCAAAGATGATAAGGGGAAGACAATAGAAAAGCAACCCCTTAAAGCTAGTATGCAAGAGAAGACTAGCTCCATGAAGTGCTTTAAATGTCTTAGAAGAGGACGCATTACTTCTCAATGCCCCACCAAGAAAACCATGATTATGAGGGGTCAAGACATTTATAGTAGCCAAGATGAGGCTACTACTTCACCTTCCTTTAGTGAAAGTGAAGAAGCAAAAGGAGAAGAATCTAGTGAAGAGATCTACCCCCAAGAAGAAGGACAACCTTTAATGGTTAAGGAGGAATGTAAGGGGGTAAGTGTCTCCTCCAAGAGGTTAGCTAAGAAGGAAATACATTTTGAAATAAAGACAAATATTAAAGAAATTTCCCCTCTTAGACAACCTCCACATTTTCTCCTTTGTAAAAAGACACTTGTTAGCATTGCCACACCTCTCAGGCTTGAGTTTATTCCTCAAGTAAAGGAGTTGTTGGATGAGGGTTTGGTTCGCAAGAGCTTAAATCCTTGTACTTTGTTGGTGCCAAAAATAGGTATTATTAGGCACCAAATCCCTAAAATAGGTGGTATGATGAATGTTTTGAGCGGTGCAACCCTTTTTTGTAAAATCACTCGTGCACCCAACATCTTCATGATTTGTGTACATAGGGACTCATTAGGTAGGTTTGTTCTTATTTTTAGTTTCAATACAAACTTAGGTACTCATATGGGACAGCTTAGGTTTGTCATACTTTTTGGTAGGAATAATCAACATGAAAATATAGAAAAAGGTATGTTTTATTGCATTAGTTTTCTTAATTTTTTAAATAGTCATAAAGGGGTTCCCATGAATCCTAAGAGAATAAAGGTCATTCCTGAGTGGCCCACTCCACCAAGTATAAGAAAAATTTGGGGCTTCCATGACTTAACAAACTTTTACAAAAGGTTTGTCCCATATTTTTCTATACTTGTAGCACCACTCATTGAGTTGGTGAGGAACCATGTTTCTTCATGGGAAGATGCCTAGGAAATGAGTTTTCAGACCTTACCTTACTTCAACATACCAAACACCACTAATACATATGTTTTTGTTCTTTTTATAGGTGTTGAGGAAAAAAGCCAAGAGTTTCAAGAACCTCGGGATTTGAGGTCAAATCCTTTTCAAGGGGGGAGGGAATGATGCAATCCTACCCCGCAAGGGCATTGGATAGAAGACTCTAAGAAGATTAGGCCAGAGATGCAAGAGAAAGCCCTTGGGTTCTCATGAGCCTTAGGGTAGATTTCGGGCCCATGGGCTAAGTATGAGCCCACTTATCTTTGTACATATTAAATTAAGGGTTCATTATTTTTGGGCCTTGTATTTAGGGCTCCATAATATAAGTAAGGTAGGTACCCTATAAATGTAGGATTTTTCAGCCCTTGTATTTTAGGGCACCTAGACTAGTTTTTGTATTAGGAGTAGTTTTGTAATTTCACATGCATTAAGTGAATATTTGATGTGTGTGGTTGGAAATAAATTTAATTGAATTGGGAGAAGCCCAATCCAATTAAATTTTAGAGGGGGAGGTGAGCATTTGCTTGCTACACCCCATTGCCACATCATATAGTCACACTTTGTGCATGTCCTTCATGCTTTACATGCCTCATGACACCTAAGCACACTTAGTGAAGAATCTTGGACTTGATCTTGAATTAGTGGGCTAAACCATAGCTAAAATTCACTAATCATAATTAGTGAAATTTTGGCTCCACAAATTCAATTTCAAATTCAAGTGAAATTTGAATAGAAATTCAAATTTCCCTCCAATTTTGTGACACTTAGGTTATAAATAGAGGCCATGTGTGTGCAATTTTTCAACTTTGATCATTTGAGAATTATACTTCAAAGTTCAGACCTCATTTGAAGCACTAAATTTCGTGCTCCTTCTCTCCCTCTCCCTCCACTCATCTTCTCCTTCCTTCAAGCTCTTATCCATGGCTTCCTATGGTGGTGAGCTTCTTCTTGACTCATCTTCTCCTTGAAGTGGCATCTCCGATCATCTTCTTTCTCCATTCAGCTATCATTCATCTTCAAGAAGCAAAGGACTCCATTGATGAAGAAGATCCAAGGCCTACGAGCTCCACATAGAGCTACATCATAAATAGTATAAAATTTGTCAGTAAATACTTGTAGTTTCTCATGAGAAGGAATACTTGTACTTGGGGGCATGTCACTCAGTTTGGAACTCCCTTGAGACTCAGGCTGATCATCGTGGGGGGGGGGGGGGAGTTTCCTGTGCATAACAAGCAGAATGACAACAGTAGAGTACGTGAAGTGAGATTCTTTTGTGGAGTCGACGTGATGACGTTGGGATTATTTTGGGAGAGAGTTGTGTTTTGTTAATCAACTCCTCCGTAGCTGATTCCATAATTTTTTTTAATTGAGGATGTAAATAACAAATTTAATTATATGTATGAACAAATTTACTTTCCATTATGTGATTGATGTGTATTGAGTTACTATACTTGTGTGTGTGTGTGTGTGTGTGTGTGTGTGTGTGTATATATATATATATATATATGTATTCATTTAAGTAATGGTGCGTTGTTTGGTGAATGTATATCGTGAAAAATTTACTTTCATTTTTCATAAGCAAATTAATGGATTTTTCAATTAAAAATTGAAATTTTCACGGTTTAGAGTGGTGATATCGTAGCGATGAGGTGAGTCATTACAATTGTTCTAGCTTGAGTTTAAAAATTCTTGTTACAATGTCTAGCTGATCCTGTGCAGTTAATTTAAGAGCTGAAACAAATCGTTGAATCTTAGGCCAGTACGGCTTGCAAGTGAATGTTAAGAACAAATCTGAAAATCCAACAGTGCTACATATGGCCATTTCATCAAAGTACAATTGATCCATATACCTACGTCTACCAACAAAAGATGAAGGTAAGATAATGCACTTTCCACAATTGGCATTTTCAACTAGGTGCTGTGGGTTTTTTAAAATATTATATTTAACACAACACAATTGCTTCTGATGAGTTCTAATAAACAATAATCGTTCTGCTCCCATCATTGTGTAACCATTAACAATAAATTGCTGGAACAATCTTCTGGACCTCAATAAAGTGTATGCCTTACCTTTTCTAGATTATAGCCTAAAACACAAGAACTATTTGATAGTTAGTCTGTTTCCATTTCTTTGATAAGAATCATCCATATCTCTATGTTTGATATCACTGCGGTACCCATATTCACCATAAGGAAACAACAGAGGATATTGCAATCCAAGATAACTTGGACGAAGCTTGTTGATTCTTTGTAATCATCCACTTTGTTTTTCAAGTATTATGTCCCGATTGATAGGTTAACTTGCATCACCAACAATAACTACAAACACCTCTGAAGCTGTGGGCAAATTTTAAATCCTTCCATCCATATTCTTGTCTGCAATCAATTGTAGGTTGAGATTAAGGAGAGCTGAATGCAAACATCATATTATAAGCTCTCATATTTTGTTGGTAATTTTTGCTTTCGTGTGATTTTTCATCACATAGTAGTTTTTGCAAAAGCATTAGAGGATTCTTGAGAAAAGAAAGTTGTATCCTTCCCATGCTGCAACAAAGACTATGTTTGGGATTAGCTTGCTTTATATTTTTCCTTGTCTTTTCTTGATACCACATAGCAGCTTGGCTATATCCACATGTTTCAGAATGGTCACGTAGATCAACATATCCTACAAAATAAATGTTATTTAGTTTGACATAAATAACATTGTGGTTAAGCTAAAACCTCTGCATTGTAACGGTAAAACATGTGCTAATGTCATGAGCAAAATCATCAACACCATCTAATAGCTCATTCTCATCATCTAGTACACTGCCATTTGTTTTTGCATAACCACAAATAGTGACACCATTATGATTATTACTTGATGTGTAGTTCATTTGATATAGTATTTCAAATTATTGTCACCTTCATTTTTAGTACTGTTATCTGAAGAGCCTTTATTAGTATGATGAAGTGGATCATTTGTGTGTTGAGGTACAAAGGAATAATCATGCATTTTATTATCTAGTCCAGTAGAAGTTGAAGATGCAACCACAAAGTCATAGTATATATTACTACAAAGCCTACAGATGTTATTGACAGTTTTCCTCTGTCTGGTTGGCACGTGTTGGTTTTTTGGCTAAGTATTAGTGACATCTTCTAATGCCATTTGAAAAGTTCTTTGGCTACTACCGCTTGTTCCAGCTGCATTAACAGTTCCTGTGGCATTTGTCATACCCTAATTTTGTCCGGGGATTATTATTTGATGATATACAACCTTTGATTGGCCGCTTCGAGATACTTGGCACCCTTTGTTGCATAATATGTGAAGTCCCGGGATGTGCCGAAAATCAAAAGGAAGCAGGCTTACGCAATCCGTGAAAATTCCGTAATGTGACGGAAATCGAAAGGAGGTGTTTTTTCGCAATCCGTGAGTTTTCGTAACTTCTTCGAAAGCTAAAAAAGAGTAAATACATAATCCGTAAGGATTCGTAACCTTGCGGAAGGAAAATAAGTATCGTTACGAAATTCGTAAAGTTTCGTAACGTTACGGAAAAAGAATCACCAAAAAAAGATAAAGGGGGGGGTGAACTTATCAAGATAAGGGTGTAAATAGCAATTCAAATCTAGGCCCTTCCGGAACATTTTGGAAGTTGGGTTGCTTAAGGAGGAAGCAACTGGGTGGCAAGCTCCTCCACGTTTTTGAAAAATGGTTTCCGGGGCTTCCGTAATACTTCCGTAAAATTTCCGAAAACCTTGGGTAAGCATATTCCACTTAACATTTGTGAAAGGGAAGAGAAAAAAGATGAAAATCAAATTCGAAAACACTTCCGTAAGGCTTCCATAACTTTTCCGTAAAATATGAAAAGGGGGGTGAACTTAGTAATTCGGGTGCACTTAGAAATCTTCTTCATTAAGTCTTGGGCGGCAAGCACCTCCTTTTTTTGCTATAAATAGGGGAGGGGGGAGCTGTTTCAAAATGTTCAAGACCCCTTTGGCTATGCATTTCGGCTATTTTGGGCAAAAAACACGTTTTCGTGAAGAAAAATCGAGTCGAAGTGCTTCCGTAACGCTTTCGTAAGCGATTCTGTGGAAATTCTTCATCGTTCTTCGTCGTTCTAGACCGTTCTTCAACATTCATCGTTCGTTCTTCGTTTTCTTCAGTCTTCAACGGGTAAGTACCTCAAATCGAGCTTTTCAATTCATTCTATGTACCCGTGGTGGTCCACATTTTGTTTCATGTATTTTTATTCTCATTTTCATTCGCTTTCTATACCCCCTTTTGACGTGCTTCAGTCATTTATTTAAGTCATTCTCGCCTAATCTAAAAATAAAATAAATTTCCACCGATCGTTTGAATTGTATCATCCGTTAATTTCGGTTAAGATGAATTCCGACCATTCGGTCGTGCCGTAACCACGTTGGAAATAAAAAAAGAGGTAAAATAATAATATAATAATAAAAAATATCTTTTAGTAAAATAAACCAAAAAAATCAATCGGGCGTTTTCTCTTTGGGATTTCTCATTCTTAATTGAATTGACTAATAACTAAAGTGAAACTAAGGCTAAAATCAATTCGCCAAGTCAAGCTCGTCCACAAAAAATCACTAAAACAAGGGATTTGAAAGTTTATTATCTCAGTCTTTCTTACCAAGTTAATGGATCATTTTTAAGGTCCAACACCTTTAAATGATCACCTTTCAAGTAAAAAGAAATTGTGTGATTCACCCTTAAGAAAGAATTACGTAGGTCTGATTTCCTCTTCGATGGAGGGTACGTAGGAGCAAGAGTCCCGCTTTTGTCGACCTCAAAAAATAAAAAGAAATAAAAGTTAAGGTAACACAATTTCCACAATTCTAAAAAATAGGCTGTTGTCCTTTGAGACAAACGTGAGAGGTGCTAATACCTTCCTCAAGCGTAAATACAACTCCAGAACTTAGAATTTTCATTTTGACCGGTTTCCTTCGGTTTTCCCGACGTTTCCCACAAATAAACGTTGGTGGCGACTCCGCGCATCTTTCCTCCTTTGGAAAGCGCACCCGTGAGCCTCGCCTTCGCTCGCCCGCGAAGGGCACGTTGCGACAACATTCATAACAGAAGCTCAGTCTTCACAACATATGTAGCAATACACCTTATAACCGTAGTACAACTTGAGGATATTAGTATAGAGATGCAAAACCTATATTTTCATTGAATATGTGTGTCTTTTTGGCTCTGTCATTCTGACTTCTTCTTAAACGCTTTCCTTGCAATATTAGTTTTCTTTTTAATCTTGCAAATTTAGAAAAATCTCGTGTTAGAACCCTCTTCTTCCATGAATCATTAACTGGAAATGAAAGTGCTTCAATAATGACCTGAAGATATCTTAGCAGAATATAACAAAACGAAAATGTTAATGAGTCTTTGAAGATTGCCAAATTTGTTTGAAGTTATACTACTTTAATAATGAACTGAATATATGTTAGAAGAAAATCATTGTTTCATCAAGTCTAATTCACCTACCAATTGTGACACAACAATTTAAAAAAATAGCAAGGAAATTAGAAAATCTAGTGCTTTTCATTAGGATTTTAGATGGTACAATGGTTAGAATAGAAAAAGGTAACTTACTGGAAGACTTAGTACTCTTGATTGCTATGCTTTCATTGGTAACAACACCTTTTTGGTAGTTGGTAGACTTATTATAACTTATAGCTACCTTGTAGCCACCTGTTAGCAGATTATGACTCTATTTTTTATTGCCTAAAAAAAATACTATAATCACAGCATAACAAATTTTAGACATATCCCATCCAATTGGTAATAGGCTGCCAACACACTTAAAAGCAAACCTCCTTTTGTTTTTGAGAATACCCTCCTACGAGTCAAGTCCCAACTCTTCTGTGATTTCTGTTGGACACTTATCTACTTTGTTGTGATTTTTTTAAGACCATTAAGTTGAAATTGATTTGGTTTTGTCCAGAAATTACTTCATACAACAAATGATTTTTTTAATGATTCCGTAAGGTCTACAACACATGTTTTACAATAGAGGCTAAAATGTAGAGGCTACAAACAAATTGAAAATCCTACTCTTTTATTTTTGTGGAATTGACAAACTTCAATTTAAAGGCATGCTTTGTTGTAAATTGTCCAGTATTCTTTTCAACTTCAAAATTTTGTATCATATATGTCTTACCCACTTTAACAACATCATTCCACTTACCAAGATCAACATTTTTAATTTGAGCAACAATCTTATGAGCCTATGCAAATATTAAAAACTATGATATCAGATCACAATTATTTGACAGTTATAGCATTTTGAACATACCAAATTGTCATGGATTTCGAATTTCCTTTTTGATATGGTTTAGAAAGATTGCATTACATTTGATTTGAACAAAAAACAAAAGTAATATCCCAAAATTTACTAAAAAAAGCCCGAGTTTGAGCACCACATTATTTACAATACTTAAGAAGATGTTGATTCATCATAATAATTTTTTGTAGCATGGGGTGCATCATTCCTGCTTCTGCCAAAACCTTGATATCTTAGGTCCTCCTTTTGCTTTTTAATCCATTAAATTAACACTGCAGGTGGAGCAGGCTGTGCAATAATCATCTTAGCATTTTCAATTGATGATCTATGTGCAATTGTCTTTGCACCTAACTGGCAATACCAATGGGTTTAATTATCAGTAATAAGTCTCAACTTTGACACAATTACTTTATGATAACATTGAATTTTTCACATACCTCGTGTGCCATAGTTAAGAACTCCTTAGCATGAAACATCCTTAGCACTTACTTGTCATGACAGATTTGATGCACTATATATCCATTAGGATAATTAACTGCATCTCAAAGACATCTTCCTTCAGCGCTTTCTCTATCTATTAAAAATAGTAGATGTTTGCCAATAAGCGACATCACCTATGGTGGATATACTTTTGTATCAGGATCCTAAAAAAGTCAGAAAAGCAGGTTATGCAACATTGGTTAAACTATTGAAACAATCAGAGGTCTATGAAAAATTTGTAAATACCTCAGTTGACAAAATAAGATTATGGTAGTCCTTATTGAGTAACTTTGCTACATCGGCATTTGATAATTTATACCATGTAGTTCCATAATCATCATAAACTTGAGCTATTAATGAGTAGTTGCAATGTCATCATAAACTTATTTTTTAATTCACTATCATAGGAATGATTTGTGTGCAAAACATAATGTATAAATTAAGTATGTTTACCTTGTGTCGCAACCTACCCTTCGGCGGGAGGG
Source organism: Glycine soja (assembly GCF_004193775.1). Taxonomy (NCBI): domain Eukaryota; kingdom Viridiplantae; phylum Streptophyta; class Magnoliopsida; order Fabales; family Fabaceae; genus Glycine; species Glycine soja. The sequence goes on along the minus strand of NC_041002.1, from coordinate 23,356,404 downwards.
CGACGCGGGGCTCACGGGTGCGTCTTCCAAGAAAGGAAAATGCGCGGAGTCGCCACCAATGTTTATTCAAGGAAAACGTCAGAAAAACTGGAAAGGTGTGGTCTACGAACTTTAATCATGAAAGGTTCAGGAGTTGTTTTTACGCACGGGGAAGGTATTAGCACCCCACGTGTCCGTCACAAGGGATGACAACCTTTAATCAAGTGTGCAAATATGACTTCAAAATGTTTTATTTTCCCTTTTTTATGTCTTTTTGTGTTTTTATGCTTTTTATGTTTTTTGTATTTTTTATCTTTTTGTGGTCGACAAGGGTGTTTCTCTCGCTCCTACGTATCCTCAATTGCGATGAGGAAATCAGACCTACGTAGTTCTTTTAGAACTAAACGTTGGTTAAGTTGTTTTGATCTTTTTCCGCAAGATCGATTTTAACCGCACAAAATTAGTTCAAGGCATTGGACCATTAAACGATCTTTTGATTCTTTTGAAAGGAGAGAACGTTAAGGCGTTGGACCATTAACGATCTCTTGGGGTGGTCGACAAAAGCGGGGCTTTTGCTCCTACGTATCCTCAATTGCGATGAGGAAATCAGACCTACGAAGTTCTTGCAAAAGTGGTAAAGTAACATTTTGTTTTATGCTTTTGAACAGTCCATGTTAACCGATAAAAGCAAAGAGGACCGTTTAAGGCATTAGACCTTAGAACAGTTTTAAGTGACTTTTGCGGACAAAGCTTAATTTGTGAGTTGATTTTAGCCTTAGTTTCACTTTGGTTATTAGTCAATTCATTCAAGGAAACTTCCAAAGAAAAACGTCCGATTGATTTTTTTGATTATTTTATTCAAAGGTATTTTGATTATTTTATTATTATTTTTCAAGATATTTTGATTATTTTATTATTATTTTGCCTTTTTTTGGTTTAACCGTGGTTACAGCGTGAATGATCGGTTAGATTTTGTTTTAACAGTGATTAAACGAGATTACAACACAAATGATCAGTTGAAATTCATTTTATCATTTATTAGGTGAGAAAACGGCTTAAATAAACGGTAAAAAACTCGTTAAAGCAAAAGAAAAGAAAACTAAAAGTAAGCGAAATTAAAGTGAAAGTACATAAAACAAGTAGGACCACTAAGGGTGCATAGAATGAATTGAAAGATTCGATTTCAGGAACTTACTGGTTGAAGACTGAAGAAGGACGAAGAACGAACAAAGAACGGTGAAGAACGATAAAGAATTTCCACAGAATCACTTATGGAAGCGTTACAGAAGCACTTTGACTCGATTTTTCTTCACGAAAACATGTTTTTTTGCCCAAAATAGCCGAAATGCATAGCTTAGGGGTCATGAACATTTTTGAAACAGCCCCCCTCCCCTATTTATAGGGAAAAAGAGAGGTGTTTGCCGCCCAGAGGCTTCTTGAGGAAGATTTCTAAGCGCACCTAATTACTAAGTTCACCCCCCTTTTTCGTACTTTACAAAAAAGTTACGGAAGCCTTATGGAAGTGTTTCGGATTTGATTTTCATCTTTTTTTTTTATCTTCCCTTTCACCAATGTTAAGTGAAATATGCTTATCCAAGGTTTTCAGAAATTTTACGGAAGCCTCGGAAACCATTTTTCAACAACGTGGAGGAGCTTGCCGCCCAGTTGCTACCTCCTTAAGCAACCCAATTTCCAAAATGATTCGAAAGGGCCTAGATTCGAATTTCTATTTACACCCCTATCTTGATAAGTTCACCCCCTCCCATTTTTGTGTTTTTGGCCGTTTTCTTTCCGAAATCTCACGAAACTTTATGGATTCCACAGTGATGAGTGTTAAGCCTTCGAAGCGATCAACAATGGTCCTCGAATGAAATTAGAGTGTAACAGTTTATTTACACACACCCCACTTTGCTAAATACACTCATGTTTTTGTGTTTTTGACCGGTTTCTTCTCGAAACATCTCGGAACTTTACGGATTCCACAACGATAGGTGTTAAACATTTTGAGGTGGTCAAGCGAAAGTCGCATGCCAAAAAACAATGGTCCCCGAATGAAATTAGGGTATAATAGTTGCCCCTCTTTACTTATCTTTTATTGTAGATAAAAGCAAAGTAAAGATAAGACACTAATTTCGTTTGAGCAGAACATCATTCGGCCGACCAATATCCCAACCAGTGGGACCTGTCATTCATAAAGAAAAGGCATTAGAAGCGTCAACAAAACTTCAGTATCTTGAAAGCGATAAAATGGGATAACCACAACGTTTCCACATGCTATCGAACTTGATCGTCCCCGCCCAGCAAAGAAGAATCTCGTGCGTCGTCGGGCTTGAATGTCTCTGGATGACGAGGGTAAAAACCTGCAAAAATTTTGAAAATAATCAGAATCGGACGACCAACATCATCCTGATACCGTCGAACTCATTCGCCTTGGTTGACGAAAGGTGTGGACGACCATAAGGTATCTCCGCTTGCCACCTGACTCGCTGTCCCTGGATGACAAAAGGTGCAGAAGACGACGTTAGTCTCTACGCATCAACGGGCTCGTTTGCCCCTAGTTGATGAAAGGTGCGGATAACCATACGGTACCCCCGCCTGCCACCTGACTTTCCGGGTCAGGGTTAACAGAAATCGTTTGTACGGATAATCGCTTGGGTATCTCCGCACGTCACCTGACTTCACGGGTCAGGATTAACAGAAGTGCTGAAGACGATGTTAGTCTCTGCATGCTACCAGACTTTGAGTCTGACGGATAGCGAAAGAGTGTTTATACGGATAACCACTTGGGTATCTCCGCATGTCACCTAACTTCACGGGTTAGGATCAATAGAAATCATTTGTGCAGATAACCACTTGGGTATCTCCACATGTCACCTGACTTCACGGGTTAGAATGACAAAGGTGCAGAAGACAATGTAAGTCTCCGCGTGTCAACAGGTTTGCTGGCTCCTGATTGACAAAGGATGTAGAAGACAATGTTAGTCTCTGCATGCTACCGGACTCTGAGTCTGACAGATAGCAAAAAAATGTTTATACGGATAACCACTTGGGTATCTTCGCCTACCACCTAACTTCACGGGTTTGGATTAACAGAAATCATTTGTGCAAATAACCACTTGGGTATCTCTGCATGTCACCTGACTTCACGGGTCAGGATGACAAAGGTGCAGAAGACGATGTAAGTCTCTGCGTGTCAACGGGTTTGCTTGCCCCTGATTGACAAAGGGTGCAGAAGACGACGTTAGTCTCTGTATGCTACCGGACTCTGAGTCTGACGGATAGCTAAAGAGTGTTTATACGGATAACCACTTGGGTATCCGCCTGCCACCTAGCTTCACGAGTTAGGATTATCAGAAATCGTTTGTGTGGATAACCACTTGGGTATCTCTGCATGTCACCTGACTTCACAGGTAAGGATTAACAAAAATCGTTTGTACGGATAACCGCTTGGGTATCTCCGCATGTCACCTGACTTCACGAGTCAGGATGACAAAGGTGCAGAAGACGATGTAAGTCTCCGCGTGTCAACAGGTTTGCTTGCCCCTAATTAACAAAGGGTGCAGAAGACGACGTTAGTCTCTACATGCTACCGGACTCTGAGTCTGACGGATAGCGAAAGAGTGTTTATACGGGTAACTACTTGGGTATCTCCGCCTACCACCTAACTTCACGGGTTAGGATTAACAGAAATCGTTTGTGCGGATAACCACTTGGGTATCTCTGCATGTCATCGGACTTCACGGGTCACGATAGCAAAAGGTGGGGCGGTCGACAAAAGCGAGGCTCTTTCTCCCACGTATCCTCAATTTGTGATGAGGAACTCAGACCTACGCAGTTCTTGCAAAAATGGTGTGAGACTAAAATAGTCTCTACCGAAAGATGCTGACATCTCCGGAAAGGGTGTAGATGACCACATTGGTCTCTGCTTGTCAACTGGACTTGGGGTCTCTGAATGATGAGGTGCGGATAACCGTAAGGTGTCTCCGCATGCCACCGGACTCTTGGGTCACGGTAACAAAAGGTGGGGTGGTCGACAAAAGTAGGGCTTTTTCTCCTACGTATCCTCAATTTGTGATGAGGAACTCAGGCCTACGTAGTTCTTGCTAACTGTGAGACTAAAATAGTCTCGGTGTTCTTTCACTAAAATGCGAACATGCTTTAGTAAAGAAACAAAACCTCCAACCGATCAGAGCAACATATGATTTTTTGATGAAAAACAATGTGTCTATTGGGGAAGGAGAGTATGCTGATGAAATTTTCTCATAACCATAAATGAGATTTTGGATGTTAGCGTTTTGTTTCTAAACGACCATTTAGAGGAAACACTGGGTCCAACAAAATAGGAGAAAATCACTCGAAGTGTATCAATCTCACACAGGTAAGTGTTTTACCCTAATTCCGAACCATAGATACGTCATGACTTAATTTTGCAAATCATTTCCTATCAAATCAAAGATTACATGCATGATCATGCATCAATAGGACTTTTTCTGGAACAGTGTTTTGGTGAGGAATTTGGCTCTGAGTGTTTGGGTCTTTTCCTTTTCTGTTTTTGTTTAGTGCGGGGCGAGAAAGGGAGGGGACCACTTCAAGTCGTGGTTTTCTTTCTTTTCTTGTTTACTTGTGACAATTCTGTATTGTTCAGATATTGTCTGGTCCAAAGACCATTTTGTATATTTTGTTTTCTTCTGATCTTTGATCGAGAATTTTCCTTTCCTTTTTTTTTTTGCTTTCTTCCAATCTTGATTGGGAATTTTCTTCTTTTGCTTTCTTCTGATCTTTGATCGGGAACTTTCTTTTTTTTTTCTTCCGAGGGCAAGGATGGACATTCTCACCCTGGGTCAAGGTTTATGGTAAGTTGGGATTTTGGCTCAAGGCTTGTAGAACGGCTAGACATGATATATGTCAGGGTGTGGGTTTGGCTAACGGTTCAGGGATAAAGGGGATGTCCCACATTATTTCCATGACACACATGCAACAATGATGATTTGGAAATTTTATGCAAAATTAGTCATGCACGCACGCATGTGGACACTCAAGCATCAAGTTTTTATGGTCACATGACACTAGGGCTCAGGATTCATTTTCCCTATTAAGTCAACCCAGTGTTTCCAAAACATGTTCTTTTATCAATTCATGCATTCATCCGAGTCCATTTTGGGTGTTCGGGAAAATATTCACAGCATTCACCCTTCAGGTGTATACACAGTTTTTCAAAAAAAATCCTTTGTTTTGATCAATGAATCTTTTTTCAAAGAAAAGATGGAAGTTATTTCTTTTCAAAAGCGTGTTGGCTTTTCAACCGAAAGATATATTTTTTGTTCTTTTTTGTTTTTGTTTTTTTTTTTTGAGGTATTTTGCTACCTAAACATATGTATATTTTTGTGAGGTATTTTTGTTATATACATGCATATCCAAGGTATCTTGCTACCTAAACATACATATATATATATATATATATATATATATATATATATATATATATATATATATTGTGAGGTATGACTACCTTCCAAGCTTGTGCTTGTTTTATTTAAATTCCTAGGATCATGAGAACCTAGGTGTGTCCTACTATGACTTGAGAAACAAAAGGTGATCAAATAACAAGCAGAAATTTAAAAGGTACTATGTTGCCTCCTAGTAACGCTTCTTTAATGTCTTGAGCTGGACGCGTGATGACTTGTCGGTCATGGACCTAGTACTTTTGCTTACCTTTGGCTTTGGACTTGGTCGCCTGCTGGTCGGCCACGGGTCGTAGGCAACGCTCCAGCCTTTGTAGATGAGCTGAGGGGCTCTGGAGGTGGCGGCGGTGTGTCTGTTGCCCGCTGCCGGCCATCCCCTGGCTTTTGTGGTATCTCGCCCTACACATGCCTGGGGTGCAATACTTCCCGATGAAAGCTCGATAAGTAGGAGGCCTGATGACCTTGTTAGGGGCGACGGGCACTCCGTAGAACTAACAAAGGCTCGTAATCATAGCTGGAAACCCCAGGACCCTGTTGGACTTCTCCGGGCCCACTAAGTGTCTTATAGGCGCGATCCCTGCAAATAGTAGATGACATCAGAAATCGGTTGAGCCATGTGCATACTTACCTATGTCATGAGGGCGCGATCCCTGCAAATAGTGGATGGCATCAGAAATCAATTGAGCCATGTGCATACTTACCTATGTCATGACGGCACAAACCAACTGACACTTCGGCAGGGGGAATCAGAGTTGTGGTGGTGCGCATGATCCGCACTCGTCTCCCTGTGGCGGTCTGGGTGAAATCTTGCCTCGGTATGCATAGTAGCTGCACGATGGCCTCCCTCTCTGGTTGTGCTCGCACAATTGGTCGCCCTCCAATATTGGGGGGTGGCCCAGGAACTGATAAAAGCAAACTACTAGTCCCTCACCTGGGAGTGCAAGCCTCGATTAAGTATTAAGGGCGAAGGACCTTGAGTTCTCTGAAGGCGCAGATGTGGAGCCCTCTAAAAGCGAGGGCGTTTCATCCTTTGAAGGTGAGGACGTGTAGTCCTCTGAAGGCGAGGATGTGTAGTCCTCTGAAGGCAAGGACGTGCAGTCCTCTGAAGGCGAGGGCATGAAGCCCTCTGAAGGTGATGACGTGTAGTCTTCTGAAGGGGAGGGCATGTAGCCCTCTAAAGGCGAGGATGTGTAGTCCTCTGAAGGTGAGGGCATGTAGCCCTCTGAAGGGGAGGACATGTAGTCCTCTAAAGGAGAGGACGTGCAACCCTCTGAAGGCGAGGGCATGTAGCCCTCTAAAGGCGAGGACTTGTAGTCCTCTGAAGGTGAGGACTTGTAGTCCTCTGAAGGCGAGAACGTGTAGTCCTCTGAAGGCGAGGGCATGTAGTCCTTTGAAGGTGAGGGCGTGTAGCCCTCTAAAGGCGAGAGAGTGCAGCCCTCTAAAGGCGAGGACGTGTAGTCCTCTGAAGGCGAGGGCGTGTAGCCCTCTATAGGTGAGGATACTAGTACCCAAGGGTCCACCCTTATGAGAAAGCAAGAGATTGACTCATTGAGGGCCGGTCATTCCAAATTCAAAAAGATTGGACAGTAGATGTAGGAAATCTATGTAGTTAATATGATTTTTAGGGATCCAGATGCATGCAACCTTTGTCTTGGAATGCGGTAAATGCGGACTTCGTATGCAACAATGCAATGTAATGGAAAGTTGTACAATGTTCATGACATTCTTTCCCTATTTTGTGATTTTGATTTTGATTTGATTTTTTCGAAAAACACAGATTGACTGTCCTTTTGAAAGAGGTGATAATTCATGCAACCTCATCCTATCTTTTGCAAATCTCTCCGAGAACTCCCTCAAAGTGTATGTTTTGTTTGATTTAAACACTTGACCATTTTGGAGTGACGGCAATGGAGCCGTTTGACGTTTAATCAATCCATTGAAAACCCAGGGTTTGTCCCCCTCTTTTCATTTAAAAACATCGACGGGTGAGAACTTTTGATCTTCCCCTAGGTTCACTCGAGGCTTATGCACAGTGCCCCTCATTGCCCCAGTGTAGGGTTTTGAGGTATGAACCTTGTCTTTTGTCATGACCTTGTAGCAAGGAAGAAACTGTGCAGGTTCTCAAAAATGAATTTTCAAGGACAAGAAACATTTGAAGGATTTTTTTTTCAATTGACAGATTAAGTCAGATGTTTCCTATTTTTGATAACTCACATTCTCTCTCAAAAAAGACAAACTTTCAGGAATGATAAAATGATGTCACATGAATGTCTGTACTTTATTTGAGACACAACCAATCAAATGTTTTATCCTTTTATTTTGAAACTTATTGTTTTGAACTTTACTCATCGTTTTACGGCACCCTCACCAAATGTGTAGCCCGAGTAATTTCTGATTGAACGGTCTTAGAAGTCCAAACTCAGGAGCGTAGGTCGCTTGAGCAAACAAACCAATGGATTGCACCCACATTCCAGTGGAAGCAAAGATGTAATTACGAGAGGATGAGGGACAAAGATGTCAAATTTATCCATTTTATTTAGCATTGTAACTGTGGTTTACAATAATGGCATAAACTTGAAAATCCTGATGAATCATTAGAGACATCTAACAACAACTTTCAAAATTGCCCCATGTGTGGTGTTGCTTGTCAATGTTAGGATTCACAAGCGATTCTCCTCAAATTTCAGCCAGCCTGCATTAATTAGACTTTGCACCTTACGCTTCAAGGTCATACAGTGCTCAATGGAATGTCCTGGAACTCCATGATATGCACATGTTGCGTTTGAGTCGTATCCTCAGAAAAATGAAGGTTGAGGAACCTTGGCTGGGGTTATAGCAACCATTGAATTATCGAGCAGATATGGGAGCAAGTCAGCATAGGACACCGGAATTGGGGTGAATTCAATAGGATTTTTCACTGCAAAAAATCATTTATTGGTTGGTGTTTTGGTTTGCGCTTGGCATTGGATGTGCGGCCATCAAACTCTATGGATGACTGGGTGGTGGGTAATGAGAAGGGCCGATATTGGCTGAGCGATGACATTGTTGGGCTGGTGGGAAGTTTGGCCATGTAGGAATGGCAGCCACAACATGGGTTCCTTTCTAATTCTCATCCTCTTCATTTGCCCCAGTTTTCTCATTCATCAAAGCAGGATGATCGAATTTGCCTCTTTTCTGACCCGCTTCGGTCCTTTCCCCGACGAAGACCAAATCCGCAAAGCTTGAAGGTGCGTACCCCACCATTTTTCATAGTAAAACACTGGTAATGTGTCTACTATTATTGTGATCATCTCTTTCTCCGTCATTGGAGGTGCGAATTGAGCTGCCAGGTCTCTCCACCTTTGAGCGTATTATTTGAAAGATTCGTGCCCCTTTTTGCACATATTCTGTAGTTGCATCCTATCCGAAGCCATATCAGAATTGTACTGATACTGCCCAACAAAGGCAACCATTAGGTCTTTCCAAGAATGGACTCGGGAAGGTTCCAAGTTAATGTGCCAGGTAACAGCTACCCCAGTAAGACTTTCTTGGAAGAAATGTATCAGTAGTTTCTCATCTTTTGCGTATGCCCCCATCTTCCGACAATACATCTTTAGATGGTTCTTGGGGCAAGTAGTCCCCTTGTACTTGTCAAAGTCCGGCACCTTGAACTTGGGAGGGGTGATGATATTAGGTATTAGGAACAACTCTTCTAGGTTAGCAAAGGCATAATCTTCGCCTCCTTCAATGGCCCTAAGCCTTTCCTCTAGATGATCCAACTTTCCCATTTCTGCCATAGCATGAGGGTTTTTACCCGTTGTGGAATGCAAGAGGTGTGCTTGTGGGTGATACTAAGGGCCCTCCAAAGTGTTTTGCAGGGGTATATCACCAACTGCTTGCCCTTCAGTGGCATATCCGAGGCAAGGCTCAAAGTCGGCTAGATTGTGGTGGGGCATTTCATGTGTCTCCCCCATGGGTCAAGAGACATGTGCATGATGAGGTTGTCGGCTCTCAATGAGTATGGGAGATGGAGTTATTGACATCCTCACCAAGAGTGTACGCCACATTGGGTGGTGTATAGTTGGAAGGCAAGCCATTTGGCGGGAAGGCGTGCTTGTTTTGAAATTGCACATAATGGAGGCCGCTCGTACTTCCTAAATCTTTGCCTACCATATCTGAGGTTGGATGATTCATTTGGTTGAGGCCAGATGGGGGCGTCGGGTTCAGCTTAGCAACAACGCTGGTAGCGGTAACTGCAACCGCATTGGCTTCCATTATCTTCTTCATGCTCATCATGGCCTTCATCATTGTGGCCATTTGCTCTTTCATGGCCTCCATGTCGGCCTTCATCTACTTTTACACCTCCTCTACTTCACCCATTACTCTAGCTCTAGCACGGGTTCGGTAAGGGTGTCGTAAAGCGTGTTCTTTCCTTTTGATAACAATGATTAAGTTCATTTTTTTTCAAGGAAAGAATGTAATGAGCAATGCAACCAATGAAAAGCATGGATGTATGCGAATGATGCACAATTGAAGTATTGCAAATTTTTACGCAAGACATGGGGTTGAATCAATTTAGATTTTCAACATGGTCCATAACATCTTTGTCAAGGTGAAACTAGAAGTAACAAGGACATCAACAGTCCTAAATGTGTTTGGCAGTAGACGAAGCAACGATGTAACCCGATCCAACTTTTGCCCCAATTTTTGCAAGATGGTTACTTCCATACTTCAACCTGACTTTATGAACCTTTTTCGTAAAAGCATGAGCTTGGTTCAACCCCATAACCCAAGGAATGGCAATTTCAATTGCCAATAATTTGACAACATTTCACAGAGATGAATGACTCGAGCATACTTAAGCTATGCATGGAAAATGTAATTGTGAAATTGAGATGCCCGAAGAAACATCTTTTCTTAGTTAACCATGCATTAGGTACCATGTTCAATCATTTTGTTTTTAAGTGAAACGAGTTTATGATCCCAACATAGTTGGCTCATGGTACCGAACATATGTAACTAACAATGCAGCATGAATTTTCATGCTTCTTTTTTTGTTTTTGTTTTGCAAATGAAAATACAAGGATCATGCATGAGTAAACATGAAAACAAATGGTATGCAAAAAACATGTTAGATGCAGATGCATGGTGATGAAGTGACTTATGCAAAATGCAATGCATGAATATGGTAAGTGACAAATGCAGGAACGATATGTCCATTACGATGCCATGAAGAGATGTTTGTGCGGTGCATGATAGGAATGCATTTACGGACACGAGAGACCGAAAAATCATATCTTCTTACTTGTGCATTTGGGGGCGCAGTGCCCCATGTGTATAGTTAAGAAGGTGATATGAACCTTCTAGCTTCCCGTGACAAAAGACGAGACCAACATACAACGCATGCATGACGACATGATGCAGATGCGCAAAAGCGCAATAGGGGGATGTACACAACATGGCAATATCCTCAAATAATCATACAACAAAGGTGTACATGACATTTAGGTTATATGCATGGCAGTGTTTAAAACGCACGCAGCGTGTTCGCTTCGTGCCCCTATTTTAGGGACCTAAACGAGAGGAACTAAAAGGCTTTTAGTGATAATTCCCAAGGTGGTCATATCTCTCTTGATGGTTTCTAGAGGTATCATCCCCTTTGAAAAAACATATTGCGGCAGTAGGGACTACCAGCAACAATATGTTATCAAAGAGAAAAACTCTAGATGAGGGTTCACTGTTATCAAGCAAGTCGGAGACCCAGCATGACCACAGATTCACCTCCACTCCTTATGTTCCCATGGACCCGAGTATAGGGCCCCTTTTCAACTCACCGTGTGTACAAATAGTGTTGGTGTTTGTGTGCATCAAATGAATAAATATCTATCTAATGCATACATTTCAAAAACACACTAAAAGCATCAAAGAGTTATATACAAGAATGTGAGAGAAATAAAGAAAACCGGCAAAAGAGGAAGTCATGATATTGCACGAGATTAGAAGGACTAACTCTCTAAAAACAGTCCCCAGTGGAGTCGCCAACTGTCGCAACCTACCCTTCGGCAGGAGAGCGACGCGGGGCTCACGGGTGCATCTTCCAAGAAAGGAAAATGCGCGGAGTTGCCACAAATGTTTATTCAAGGAAAACGTCGGAAAAATCGGAAAGGTGTGGTCTACGAACTTTAATCGTGAAAGGTTCGGGAGTTATTTTTACACACGGGGAAGGTATTAACACCCCACGCGTCCGTCACAAGGGACGACAGCCTTTAATCAAGTGTGCAAATATGACTTCAAAATGTTTTATTTTCCCTTTTTTATGTCTTTTTGTGTTTTTATGTTTTTTATGTTTTTTGTATTTTTTATCTTTCTGTGGTCGTCAAGGGTGTTTCCCTCGCTCCTATGTATCCTTAATTGCGATGAGGAAATCAGACCTACGTAGTTCTTTTAGAACTAAATGTTGGTTAAGTTGTTTTGATCTTTTTCCGCAAGATCGATTTTAACCGCACAAAACTCATTCAAGGAATTGGACCATTAAATGATCTTTTGATTCTTTTGAAAGGACAGAAACGTTAAGGCATTGGACCATTAACGATCTCTTGGGGTGGTTGACAAAAGTGAGGCTTTTGCTCCTACATATCCTCAATTGCGATGAGGAAATCAGACCTACGTAGTTCTTGCAAAAGTGGTAAAGTTACATGTTGATTTTATGCTTTTGAACGGTCCATGTTAACCGATAAAAGCAAAGAGAACCGTTCAAGGCGTTGGACCTTAAAACGGTTTTAAGTGACTTTTACGGACAAAGCTTGATTTGTGAGTTGATTTTAGCCTTAGTTTCACTTTGGTTATTAGTCAATTCATTCAAGAAAAATTTCAAAGAAAAACGACCGATTGATTTTTTTGATTATTTAATTCAAAGATATTTTGATTATTTTATTATTATTTTTCAAGATATTTTGATTATTTTATTATTATTTTGCCTTTTTTCGGTTTAATCGTGGTTACAGCGTGAACGATCGGTTAGGTTTTGTTTTAACAATGATTAAACGAGATTACAACACAAATGATCGGTTGCAATTCATTTTATCATTTATTAGGTGAGAAAACGACTTAAATAAATGGTAAAAAGCTCGTTAAAGAAAAAGAAAAGAAAACTGAAAGTAAGCGAAATTAAAGTGAAAGTACATAAAACAAGTAGGGACCACTAAGATGCATAGAATGAATTGAAAGATTCGATTTCGGGAACTTACCGGTTGAAGACTGAAGAACAACGAAGAACGGTGAAGAACGATGAAGAATTTCCACAAAATCACTTACAGAAGCGTTACGAAAGAACTTCGACTCGATTTTTCTTCACGAAAATGTGTTTTTTTGTCCAAAATAGCTGAAATGCATAGCTTAGGGGTCATGAACATTTTTGAAACAGCCCCCCTCCCCTATTTATAGGGAAAAAGAGAGGTGCTTGCCGCCCAGAGGCTTCTTGAGGAAGATTTCTAAGCGCACCCCAATTACTAAGTTCACCCCCCTTTTCGTACTTTATGGAAAAGTTACGGAAGCCTTATGGAAGTGTTTCGGATTTGATTTTCATCTTTTTTTTATCTTCCCTTTCACCAATGTTAAGTGAAATATGCCTACCCAAGGTTTTCGAAAATTTTACGGAAGCCCCGAAAACCATTTTTCAACAACGTGGAGGAGCTTGCCACCCAGTTGCTTCCTCCTTAAGCAACCCAATTTCCAAAATGTTTTGGGAGGGCCTAGATTCGAATTGCTATTTACACCCCTATCTTGATAAGTTTACCCCCCATTTTTGTGTTTTTGGCCGTTTTCTTTCCGAAATCTCACAAAACTTTACGGATTCCACAGTGACGAGTGTTAAGTCTTCCGAAGCGATCAACAATGGTCCTCGGATGAAATTAGAGTGTAACAGTTTATTTACACACACCCCACTTTGCTAAATAAACTCTCATTTTCGTGTTTTTGACCGGTTTCTTCTCTAAACATCTCGGAACTTTACAGATTCCACAACTATGGGTGTTAAACATTTTGAGGTGATCAACCGAAAGTCGCATGCCAACAAACAATGGTCCCCAGACGAAATTAGGGTATGACACCTTGGAATTAGTGGAACACTGACTTCAGTTTGGTAATGTCTTGTGTCATTATATTCTACCAATCGATGGTCATTTTCTAACTCCCACCAAGGTGTATTATCCATAAATCCAACAATTTTGGCCTAAACCACACACAAATCATCCTTCACAGTGAAAAACGCCATATGTATATATTAGTGAAAACCATATTAACAACTTCAACAATCCAACTAAATGGTTATATATGAAGAATTAGAAAGACTAACCCATCCAAATAAGTGCAAATCAGCAATCTTTTTATGGGCATTAAGAATTAGGAATTTGAAATAAATGTCTTTTGGATTTGGTCCAAGATTAATCATATTTGGCCTGACTCTGTTATGGCACATGTAATGTTAATCTTAAATGAATGCATATTTGACCACTGACAAAGGCAATACACATTTGGCCAAAATTGTAACTACAGTAGGTACACATTAAATGAATGTATACCTTATTCCAGAATTAGATATGGTGGTAAGTTTGGATTCAATATTATGTTGCTGACATTAGCCACCGTTTCAATATACATTTCACTTGTTTCATTGACATGTTTTTAGTTAATATATTTATAAATGTATGTTGTATCATCAAGCGAGAATGACATTCAACATTAATATTAATGTCTGTCATGAGTCAATGCACCACATACTTGCAATCTGCTATGTTGAATTGCCAAAAAAGGAGAAGGAACATTGCTATCTCTCACTAAGTCTATTATAACTTTGACATATTCATCACAGAAAACACACTCAATAGTATTCCTGCACAATAATACAAAATTGGCTATTAGACACTGTGTAGTATACAAAATGTAATTTCAAGAAAAGTGAATCATACTCTCCATCAGTGAGGTGAGCAAATATCATCTGAATAGTGGTGCCAGTTTTTACAAAGTTTTCCACGGACAATATTGCTGAAATCTAGCCATCTATGTCTTTATTACATAAAATCTCCAACAAATTAAATCACAAACTTGCTCATAACATTATAACTAAATCCTATTACAACAACACAACTATTATACCTATGCAATATGCAGGAATTTCAAAAGATTCAGTAATGGCTTCTATTGGAACTGGTTTCAGGCAACATATTTGAGTCAATGATTTAGATCCCATTGACGTAACAACAAAGAATCTTGTTATTTCCAGCTTATATTCATGATTTGTCAAGCGTAATTCAACATCGTTCCTCAGTACACTAACATTCTGTAAAATATAGAGCTTTCCTTCTTCCATATTTAAACTCAGGAGATTCCAAATATCTTCACTTATAGTTGTTTCAATTTGATCACCCTTATTACATATAAAAATGAAACTTGGTGTAAGGCACAAATACATTTTTCCATAGGTATCAAACAAATAAGCTATAAACACAATAACTTTATACCTGGCTATCAAACAAAATCATTTCAAACCTCCCAATTGCACTTTCATTAACGTTGTCAACTATTTTCCATAGCTTACTGACGTGAGCCTTCATAGCCCAATAGGTAATAGAAAGAGTAATAACCTTCACTAGGATTAACAAGTATCCTAAAATTGCCATCACCTTAGGACAACAGTATCACGAATACAGGTGTGTTGTGTTTGTAACGAAATCAGTTGCTATTACTAGCAATGTATGAGCAAAGCACCTCTACTCTATGCTTTCTGGATTTAAATTTTGTTCAGCCAAACACTGTGTAATGCTGAGAGTGTTAACCTGTCATTTCATGTGCACAAAAGTTAGTAGGCTCTACTATTAGTAATTGTGTGTATTCTACACCCATCTCACTAAAAGATCTTCATCTACAACTATGTAGCGCACAAATCAATAACTTTGATTGCAATGTGACTTAAACCTTCATGTCTATCACTATTAATGTACCATTCTTGTAAGGAAAAGGAAGAACATCTATGTGACTATCTACCAATTAATCAAATATTTACATTTTATTCCTCATGATCTTTTTGACTATGTTATATGTCAAGAGACTGCCTAAACATTATTGAATTTTTAGCACTATTTTAAATAATAATCCCAACACAGGTGACAACCTCATAATAATCCCAAATTGTGTTATATTTTAATGCTTCCGTAAGGCCTGCAACACATGTTTTAGAACGGAGGCTAAAATGTAGTGGACCAATTAACACTAAATATTCAATTAACACCGATGACTTTTGTTTCAATTTGATCATAACACAACTCTGGTGTATAAGGAAGGCACCTCTGCTGTATTAAAAAGTGGTATACATGAGGAGAAATACATAAGCTCATGTCCAATATGAAACATTTCATAGTCAATAAATCATATTTTATATCATAATTTAAGTATGCTACATAGAGCATTAGTGTTAACATATTACAACACCCAAAATAAAGCACATTACTATTAACATATTACAACACACAAAAGGCAACATTAAATAACCCAAAAAATAAGCAGGCTTCAAAATCCTTTTATCCAATCATGTTTTACTCAGACTTGATATGCTTGGATAATCTGGAAACTGAATTGATGACTGGTCTTCAAATGGTACTGATTCCAATTGAGATTCAGAGATCAGTAATTCTCTCTTTGCAGGAGTTATTGACTTAGATGATTCAGGATCAAAATCTCCACTGGCTAATAAGGTTTGTTGTTGTGGTAGTATATAAATACAACAAATGTTAGCTTAATTGTAAGTTAAGTATTCATAAACATAGATTAAAATAGAAATATATAATTTACACAAATTAAAATAGAATACAATTTATAATCTACAATTGTTCTTCAAGATTATTATCTTGAACGCACTCTATGTAAATACAACAGATGTTACCTTAATTGTAAGTTACATATTAATAAACATATATTAAACCATAACTTACAGTATAGGATATATCGTCTCTCTGCTTCATAGACAAATCTAACATTTCAGGCTCAATTTCAACAAGCTATATTGAAAAAAACAATAAAATTCAATTATATTTGAAATTGTCATGTTACAAACCATAAAGATTATAAATTATATTAACCTCATATGTAGGAAGTCTCTTCAATAATAACATAATTAGATCTTCATCCTCTGATATTTGCGACACAGGATACTGAGTATTGTTCAGCATACCCTTAAATCTAAAAGCAAATTTTTTGCCCAGTATCCTATCAATAGCCTCGGGAATGTCCTTTGGATCAAATTCACCTTCCTGCCAACTCAAACATCAAATTAAAATATATAAAAACCACAAATTAAAATATATAAAGCCATTAGATTATGGTTTAGACCTAATCAATTGTCTGTTATTTAATCTCACTTGCACTTTCTTTAATGAGTGCATTGCACTCACGATCCCATAAAGTATAAAGTTAGCAATTTCATTTGGTTGGGCAACTCTCACTTCTAACCAAAACCTTTATAATATAAGATATGTAACACCAATTGGTTGGGCAACTCTAAGTGTGATAAAAAATTTAATGACACATCAATTAGAAAATATATACATAAGCTATGAAACACAAGGTTTAAACAGATAACCTGGGTACAGTTGACGCACTTTCATTTCCACAACCTTGACAGGTGTATGGAAATTTCTCATAATCCACTTTCTTGTTACATTTTGGACAAGCCTCATATATCCAACCATTGGTCACTAAGAACTTGGTTATTGTGGCAACAATCACACAAACACATTCCTAGCAAACACAATATATAAAACTGCTAAGATCACATCATTTACACATCATTCATAATAATGAAATCTAATGAGTCCTCAAAATCAATCCTAGCAACATTCAACATGTACCTTTTCAACTCACAAAGTTCATTCAATGATTTTACTTGAGCATTATAAACAAATCTATCCTCTGAAGTAATTTGAGAAGAATAAGATATTTGACTCAACCTTTGACTGCAAGTCACAAGGCTTAGCTCACTTGGATCTAACTTGCAATAGAGAAAGAAAAAGGAAACATAATCAGAACCCATTTTTATCTACCAAAAATGAGTATTTGTCAGAAAGTAATTCATAATCAGTACCCATTTTTATAATCTTTAATTTCCTTCAAGTCTTCATTTATAAACAGTCTAGAACAATACATTGAGTTTTGAATGGACACTGCATAAGCCCCTACATATGTATTATGATTATTAAGGCAAACACAATAAAACCAATAATTTATGTACATAAATCAAAAGTGAAATTAAGGTTGTTATTCAAGAAATAATATGACCTCGTGCTTCCTTTATTTTTGCCAAATGAAGCAAAAGTATAACCGGTCCATTTTCATGTTTGTCCAAATAATCTTTCAGCATGAAAGTGAAATCCTCCCATAGAGTACAATTGACAATGGTTCCACTATTAAAAAACAAACGATAACTATAGTCAACACCATCTTTTTATATTTCTATTTAATTAATTTAAGACTAAAATAAGAATGATAGAAAGTACCACTTATCCTTCATAATGAAGACCAACTTTTTGGGTTTTCCATCAAGGCTCCATTGCAATACATCAAGTAACTCCCCGATAACATCTGCCTATAAGCTGAAATTTATTAACTTTTGAATACATGACAATGGGTGTACTAAATAAGAAGTAAGTAATAAACATACCTATTAAGTAGTCAGGATTAGCACTGCTAGTAAAAACATCATCAAATAGTGTAAAATCATACTTCATTTCTGGTATCATTGGAAAATTATGCTCTTTTATTTTTGTGGCATTGACAAACTTCAGTTTAAAGGCATGCTTTATTGACCAAAACTATCCAATATTCTTTTCAACTTCAAAATTTTGTATCATATGTCTTACCCACTTTAACAACATCATTCCACTTACCAGGATCAACATTTTTAATTTGAGCAACAATCTTATGAGCCTATGCAAACATTAAAAAATGTGATATCATATGGCAATTATTTGACAATAAACATTAATAATATATATTATACCTTCTCATCCATCAATATCATTTCAATGTTAATCCTTGGAGCCCTTCGGATAACCCACATATTAATCACACACACTAATTTTCCAAGTCTCCTTTTCAGCAGTAATGTCCATAATGGAGTTAAGCTTACGTGACATGATAAACTACTAACATAGATAAGCATTAAAACATGAACCATGCAAAGTAGATAGGTTACAGCAAACAAAAGCACGACAAGACACAAAAAAGACAAAAACTAAAAAAGAAGGTTGTGCACAGAGCATGAGACAATATATACAAAGAACCTTACCAAGTGAAGTGAGGTTCTTCAACCAACAAAACTGACAACCTCTGTACACCGAAGAATGAAAATGCAAAAGGAACCAAGAGATGAAGATGAACACCAAAAGAATGGTAAGGCTACTGCAAATAAAAGCATGGCAAGACAAAAAAAAGACAGAAACTAAAAAAGAAGGTTGTGCACACAGAATGAGAAAATATATACAAAGAACCTTACCAAGTGAAGTGAGCTTCTTCTACCAACACAGGTGACAACCTCTGTACACCAGAGAATGAAAATGCAGGATCTTGGTTAGGTTGCGGAACATGCAACTGGAATGCAGAAATGAGGTTGGAAGAAAAGCAGTCAGAAGCTAGGTTAGGTGGATTTTTCTGGAAACGCAACAAATGAAAACCAATCGGAAGCTACTCACAATTGTGTGAAATCGGAAGCTATTGCACAATGTGGTATAGCCTGGTGTGAGAATAGCTTGGCGACGTGACAAAATGAGTTGTGCCTGGAACCTATACACACCTAGGTTGTGCTTTTGAATTTGAATTTGAAAATGGAAATCAAAAAATGGTGGAACGAAGAAGCATGGAAGCAGTACGTGAAGAGGTTGCGCGGGAGGTGAGGGAAGCGCTGACACGTGGAGAACGTAAAATGAAAGGTGAGAATCGTTGGAGCGGCAACATGTGATTAGTGTGGTCGTTCTTTTACTATTAACATATAGATTTAAGGATAATTCGTATTTAGGAGTTAATATCGATAATAAAATATTTTAATATTTTCATTTAAATTCAAGTTTTTTTTTAATTTACAAAAGAAATAATAATCTTTAATATTAGTAAAAAAATATAGAAAATATAAACAATATTGAAATAAAATTAAATATAGAAAATATATTAAATAAAAAAAATATTCACAAAATATAGAAAATATTAAATGAAATCATATCAAATATATATATATATATATATATAATATTAAATAAAACTAAAAAAATATGCATTTTTTAATTAAATAATTATATTAAAAAATTATTTATAATTTTTAAAAAACATATTAGAAAAAATAGAAGTCGTAAATGAATTTACGACTTCTATAACAAAAATTTTAAAAACTTTAATGAATTTAAAGTCGTAAAAACAAACAAAAAAAATAGTCTTACGGCTTTAAAGTCATAAATTTTAAAAAAAATAACTAAAGTCATAAAATATTTTAAGACTTCAGTTAAAAAAAATACAAGTCGTAACATCGATTATGACTTTCAGTTCAAAAGTCATAACAAATGTTATGAGTTACCTCCTTTTGTGTAATAATCCAAAGAGAACCCCAACATGGTAATTAACAAAAAAACAACCCCCAAATGGTTTCACCAATTCTACGGAGTACATTGGTCATAGAAATTGGTAGAAATCACCTCACACGTGCCTTGCGTTCTGAGCGTATGCAGCACAAATTAAAACTTTATTGACCAAACGATCTATTTAGTCTCTTATTTTATTGTCTTATTCAATTTGGTCTTTTAATTTTTAGAAAGTTCGATTTAGTCCTTTATGTTTTTTAAAAAAATATCAAAATAGTTCTTTCTTCTTTTTTGAACTAACATTATTAATAATTTTTAAAAATTGGAAATTAAGAACAGCCAGACAATGTATCATTTTTTCCCTTCATCTTCCTCGACTTCTTCTTTTGTCTCCTTCATCCTCTCGGTTCTTCGCTAGAAAACACACCGCCAGTAGAGGTTCCATATGCTTATGAGCATCGAATTTAAGCACATCGTCTTCAACTTCGTCCTTGTTGTCGACAAACCATTTTTTGATGCAATGCTTTCACGCATCATCTTCAAGTTCGTCCCCGCCCGCATCATCCTCTACTTCGTCCTTGTCGGCAACCCCTTCTCCGTCGCGATGCTCCAAAGCATCGTCTTGAACTTCTTCCTCGCATTGGATCTAAATCTAATTCAGATATGAAATTTGGGAGGTTGTCCTTGTGATCTATGTTGTTTGGTGAAGAATCAAGAAGAGGAAGGAGAAGGTAGAAGAAAAGGAGGAAGATTAAGGAACAAAAAAAAAAGATACATTTTGTAGAAATTTTTAGCTACCAATTTTTTAACAACATTAGCATTGTTAGTTCAAAATAGATGAAATGATCATTTTGGTCCTTTTTTAAAACATAAAGGATCAAAATGAACTTTCTAAAAGATAAATGATCAAATTGAACAAAAAAAAAGATAAAGAAATAAATAGATCATTTGGCCAATATTTTTTGAGTCAACATACTATTGGAATAAACTAGGGGAAAAAAGACACTTTGTGTCTCCTTCCCTGTAATTTTTTAAAGACTGGAATATAATTTTGATCTCCCTAATCTTATAAATAAGTGATTTTGGTTCTCTACAATTTAATTGAGACATTTGGTTCCTTAATATTTAATTGAGATATTTGGTCTCCATAGTTTTAAAAATTTGGGATTTTGGTTATTCTATTATATTATTAACAATAATTGTTTTTAATAATGTTATTAAATTAATTTAAAAACTATTAATTATTAAAAAAAATATAAACAATTATTGAACCCTAATCTTCTCCTCAATCTCAGTCACAACCTAACTCATCTTCCCTTCTATCTTAGCCACAAATTGTTTTTTCCCCGACCTCTCTTTCCCTCAATCTTTGTTTTACATTCACCACATACTTATGATAATGAGGTCTTGTAGATATGTGACTCAACCTTTTGATTTTGCATTCACTAAGATATATATATAGAGAGAGAGAGAGAGAAAAACATAAAACATTAACAATGTTTGATTGAATCATGTCATGAAGCAATTGGAACGTCGTGAGGGTGTCATTTTGATGATGATGATGATGATCGTCGCGGTGGATGTGCACACCCTCGAAACCTTCTAGCAGACCCTGTAGCATGTCAATGAAGTACACGGTGAGCCTCTCCATGTTGGAGTTGTGCGCCACGTGGGACACCAACTCGTCGCAATTGAGTGAAAGGTCATCGTTGAAGCCAAAGTGTGAACCCTTCACCGCGATTGTGTATTGTTGCTTTCTTACATGTGTTTTGCGAAGGTGACATCGGAAAAGGGTGAGAAAGAGAATTTAGTGTGCAAAGTGAAATTGGAGAGAAAAAAGAGAGGACTCAGTTGGGAAGGAAAGATAGGGATCCATAAACGTGCCGAGAGAAGGCCAAGGATTTGGACCTTGGAATCATCACCCGTGACACCCTAAACGGGTGCACGTGCACACGCTTTTCCTCAAATACTCATAATTAAACTTAAATAATTCTTATAAGAACTTCGAAAAAACAAACGTAATTTGCAACACATAAAACCACAGTAATTGAAAATTCGAATAATTAAAACTTTTCCACATAACTAAACTTTCTCAAGAAAACATTTATATGATATCGTCACATACATCATAAGGAGTTTAAATCTCATATACAAAATAAATTATACACATTTAACAATAATTGTGCATAAAGATAACATATGGTTAGAGGAAGGGTAATATAATTACCGTATGCAAATGAAAACAAAATAGAGTATCAAAGACAAAGAATAGGACTAAATAAATACAAAAGGAACTCAGCCTAGATATACCAAAAATAAATACATAAAGAGGGAAAACCTAGTCTTAGAGCGGTCCTAACTACAACAACCTGTATGTACGCCTGTTGTACCCCACCCTCTATCCTATCAAAACTTGTCATATCCTAATTTCATCTGGGGACAATTGTTTGTTGGCATGCGACCTCCGTTTGACCACTTCAAAATGTTTAATACCCATTGTCATGAAATCCGTAAAGTTCCAGGACGTTTCGGAAAGAAAACAGTCAAAAACACAAAAGCAGGGGTGAACTTATCAAACGTAGGGGTGCACCCAGGAAACTTCATCCAAAACATTCTAGAAGGGGGGTGAACTTATCAATTACGGGGTGCATTCAGGAATCTTTCTCAAGAAGCCTTTGGGCGACAACCACCTTCATTTTGTTAAAAAAAATGGCATCCGGGGCATCCAGAGCTTCTGTAATGCTTCCGTAAAATTTTTGAAAATCTTGGGTTAGCATATTTCACTTAATATTGGTGAAAGGGAAGAGAAAAAAGAGGAAACTCAAGTCCAAAACACTCCCATAAGGCATTTGTAACTTTAATGTAAAGTACGAAAAGGGGGTGAACTTAGTAATTAGGGTACGCTCAGAAATCTTCCTCAAGAAGCCTCTTGGCGGCAAGCACCTCCCCATTTTTCCTATAAATAGGGGGAGGAGGTTGAGTTTCAAGGGTCCTTGACCCCTATACTATGCATTTCAACTATTTTGGGTGAAAAAACGTATTTTCGTGAAGAAAATCCAAGCCGAGGTGCTTCGAGACGTTTCCGTGAGCAAATCCGTGAAGATTTTCGGCCATTCTTCACCGTTCTTCGTCTGTTCTTCGGTCTTCAACCAGTAAGTGTTCGAATCCGAGACTTTCAATTCATTTTTTGTTTTGTTTGCTTTCATCTTGATCTCGTTCACTTTCGATTTTCTTTCCTTCCTCTTTTAACGAGCTTTTTACCGTTTATTTAAGTCGTTATCTCGCCTAATAATTGATAAAATAAATTTCAACCGATCATTTGTGTTGTAATCTCCTTTAATCACTATTAAAATAAAATCCAACCGATCGTTCACGTTGTAACTTCGGTTAAATCAAAAAAGCAAAATAATAATAAAATAATCAAAATATCTTAAAAAAGTAATAATAAAATAATCAAAATATCTAGAAAAAATAATAATAAAATAATAAAAAAAATCAATCGGACGTTTTTATTTGAAAGTTTCCTTGAATGAATTGACTAATAATCAAAGTGAAACTAAGGCTAAAATCAACTCACAAACTAAGTTTTGTCCGCAAAAGTCACTCAAAACCGTTTTAAGGTCCAACGCCTTAAAACGATCCTCTTTGCTTTTATTGGTTAAAATGGACCGTTCAAAGCATAAAATCAACACATAACTTTATCGCTTTTGCAAGAACTACGTAAGTCTGATTTCCTCATCGCAATTGAGGATACGTAGGAGCAAAAGCCCTGCTTTTGTCGACCACCCCAAGAGATCGTTAATGGTCCCAACGCCTTAACGTTTCTCTCCTTTTAAAAAATCAAAAGATCGTTTAAAGGTCCAATGCCTTAAACGACTTTTGTTCGGTTAAAATCAATCTTGCGGAAAAATATCAAAACAACTTAACCAACGTTTAGTTCTTACCAAAGAACTATGTAGGTCTGCTTTCCTCATCGCAATTGAGGAATATGTAGGAGCGAGGAAACACCCTTGTCGACCACAAAAAGATAAAAAAAAATACAAAAAGGCAAATAAAAACTAAAAAACATAAAAAATGGGAAAAATACATAATTTTGAAGTCATATTTGCACACTTCATTGAAGGCTTCCGTCCCTTGTGACGGACGCATGGGGTGCTAATACCTTCCCCATGCATAAAAACAACTCTCGAACCTTTCACGATTAAAGTACGTTTCGATTTTTCTGACGTTTTCCTCGAATAAACATTGGTGGCGACTCTACACACCTTCCTCCCTTGGAAGATGCACCTGTGAGCCCCGCGTCGCCCTCCCGCCGAAGGGTAGGTTGCAACAAAACTCAAATAGTCAAACTAGACTAAGCTCACGGGAAGATTATCATAGGGAATCTCCTTTGTGTCTTCCTTCATCTGCCCTAAGCACTGCCTCAGACAATGTCACCTCTTCCAAACCAGTCTCTAGCACTGGAAGACATCCATTCCCTGGTAGGAAAGTGTGAGTCTCCCTCAGCATGGTCCTAGATGACTCAGTGGCAGATAAAGGCTCCTCGAAATATTTCGAGTTAGCATCCTCATCTCCGACGTCAGAATCAAACGACAACTAAATGATCTCGATAGTCCTAGCACAATAATAATACAGTCACATCATCTAGATCCACCAAAAAAAATCAAACGTTTGAGGGGTTGCATCTGGCTCGTCTAACCTCGTTACATAAGTTTTGAGGAGTCCAACAAAATCATTGCAATGATAGTCCTAATTATGAGGCCAGTAGCCCTTAATCATCCATTTTAGACGTGGTACCTTGGTCACAACTGCACCATGACATTTTGAAAAGATGTTGATTGTATAGGTGAGCTTCCAGACTTCGCATAAACCATCAAATAGATGAACCTTGGGTCACAAAAAAACATATACAAACTTGAGACAAAAATCATATTTCACACGAGTCTACTGCCACTGGAACTCCCAGAACACAATGGTTTTACGCTTTTAAGTTGGATGACTGTTGGGAGTACACCTTCACCACACAATCAAACATCATCAATAACAGAGTGATCATAAAGGTAGTACTTAGGCATGCGATAATGAATGATGTTGAGAGTTGTGAGTGATATAGATAGGATTTGTCCCTCCTACATAACAAGAGTTATGTTTATGGGTCTCTCGATAGAGTGAGACGCATTATATGCATAGCCATGTGAAAATGGGCCAATATGAGATATTGGACTTGTTTGTGTTTACACATCCACTTGAGCATTGACAAATCATTGATCGAAATTAACAAGAATTATACTCTTTTGTCTCGTGTTTGATCAAGACATTTGAATAGAGACAAAGGCTATGCAGTCAAAATGGTTGCAGCAAGGTTAAAATTGAGTCACTGATTTTCTCACGAGTTGGGTGACAGCGATGCATTGCTAGATACCAATCATTGCTTATAATATTATAAGAATAATATTATTATAAATCTAGTGGGAACCTATATGATTTAATACTATAAGGTCACACATATAATATTATTCTCTCGCAAGCTTGAGCTAATTCAAAGGTTTAATGGGAAAAATGGAGCTACAAAGTCTCAATCTTGCATCTGGATTTTCTATTCTACATTTTTTTGGGCCTATTTTGTGTTTATTGGCCTATTAGGTATTTTTAGTCAATGGATTTCTGTCCATGTTAAGGACCCACGAATTTCACTCTCTCTTTTGTAATAAATATCTTTACTCTTTTATAAAAACACACAACACTTTACATTACACTCCCATTCTTAATTTCATATTAAGTTTTTGTGCTCCTTTCTCTCTATTCTCTTTCCTTTTCCCCTTCAATTTTCTTATTTTGCTAAATCAAACCCTCTAATGAAGATTTTCACAGAGGGTTAATTTCTTTTCAATCCAAGGGTCCCAAGGCTATGGTAAATTTAAGTTCTTCTATTCTTTAATTTTTGTTTCATGAATTATGTTTTTCCCCCTTTTTCTACTTTTCTATTTTTTGAGTTGATGCATGATTATGTTAAGATTTGGGAAATTCATTTGGGATTAGGGGTAGGATCAATTAATCCGTTCATAGTAATTGATTGATTGCTTTTTTAATTCGAACTATGCTTAAATTCATATTAATTGAGGGATGCAATTGTATCTCTGATTTTGATGAATGAATGTGAGGAGTTTATTTCAGTATTTCTATTTAAAGACACACTCATAATTTCATTTTATATATTATGGAACCAGAATGATTTACTGAAGTATTGGATCCTTGGGTTGTTGTTTTGAATTTGTTTAGGCGTTTAATTAAATTTTGTTTTTGTTCACATTTGCAATTTAAAACCAAATCCCCCCTATTTTCAAATTAGCAGACAAAGTGTTTGATGGAATATGTCTTTGGAAAACAACCTAGGATCATTCCTTATACTACATAATTTTGGGGATTCTAGTTGCTTTTGACAATACTATGACAATGCTCATCAATGCAATTTGATAAGATAGTTAATTCTATATGATTTAATTAATTATCTATATATCAAATCAAATAAAACTTGATAAAATGATTATTTACACCAAATAAGATTTGATATGATAAGATATAAATGGAATTTGTATCAGATCACTCTCCCATATATATATATATATATATATATATATATATATATATATATATATATATATATATATATATATATATATATATATTATGAGGAGGGATCAAATTAACTTTAATCAATTGTTACACTATTCAATAACTCTCATTTGGATAATATTTTCTTAAAACCTATTATTGGATTGAAAGTTTCCTTTAACATAGATCATATGTACAAAATTTCATATTAATCCAAAATTATTTGTTACCTCACTCATATAGATTAAATCGATGTAACAAAATTTTAAAATATAATAAAATATGGATCATTTGATTAAATTCTTATTGTTGTTCAATTTTGACAAAGTTAGACACATACAATTTTGGTAATATGTAGATATAACTCAACGATTGGATTGATAAAAGTCACATTCTATATTAAGATATAGAATGGTGTAATAGTTGTTTAAGTTATGCTAGTGTAATTTGATCCTTTTTCTTTCTCCCTCTCTCTCTCTCTCTCTCTCTCTCTCTCTCTTTCTCTATGTATATATGCTAAAGGTAAAACTGATGATGCACATGAATCTAATAATTCACTATTGAGAGAGAAAGAAGTGTGTCACACCAAAGCCTTACGCATCTACCATCGGCTAACACCAAGACTCCACTCTAGTATTGCTCGCGTGGACTGAGTAGAGGTGTCATATTCTTTGACACTTGGGGATCAAAGGCAACCTCTTTGTTGTTTAAAACACACTACAAAGGTAACCTCTAAACCCTCAGTGACTCTTGCATAATGCATGATCCATGGGATAAGTTTTTTTTTTGTTCATGATTTATTTATAAAATTTTAAATTATAGACCATGAAACCCCAATAGATCTAACATCATGACTCAACGCCAAACCCCATAGGACGATCATGCCATGCGATCATCCCCCAGATACCACTATGTGGTCTCTTGTTGCTTTGAGGACTGACTCCTCAACAACACTCCCCACCGGGATTATCCAATGGATCAATGTGGTTTTCATTGCCACAATACGAGACAATATTGTGACATATTATGGATCCTTTCACCGCGATCTCCTCTCCAATACGGGCACAATTGCCTCACACAAAAGCAACGATATGATCGAACATCCCACATAATCCACTTCATCTTCATGACCACACATCGCATGTGCCTTGATCCTCGATCGACGTGCATCTCGCTGGGATGTCACTTCGTTATCATCATCATCATCATTCATGTTTGACCCTATCGCAACCTAACCTTCGGCAGGCGGATAAAAAGTGCATCTTCTCATAAAGAAAATGTGTGGAGTCGCCACCAACGTTTATTCAAGGAAAACGTTAGAAAAAACCAAAAAGATGAAGGTTTGCAGAATTTGAAAATAAGGGTTCGGGAGTTGTTTACGCATGGGGAAGGTATTAGCACCCCACGTGTCTGTCATAAGGGACGACAGTCTTTAATCAAGTGTGCAAAAAATGTGACTTCAATATTATTTACTTTTCCCTTTTTATATTTTTTTATTTTTTGGGGGTCGACAAAGGTGTTGCCCTTGCTCTTATGTATCCTCAAGTGTAATGAGGAATTCAGACCTACGTAGTTCTTTAAGTCTGAAAATTTGTGTGATACATTGATTTTATGTTTTTTGAAAGACCGATGTTAATTGCGAACAAAAGTCGTTTAAGGTGTTGGCTCTTGAAACGACCTCAACTGATGTTTGATGAAAAGCGGAGAGAATCATTAAGGCGTTGGACCTTGAAACGATCTCAAGTGATATTTGACGAAATGAAGAAGTTTATGAGTTGGTTTTATTTTGGTTTTGCTTATTAACCTTCAATCTTTTTTAAAGATAACTTGCGGCACTAATGATCGGTTAAAACTTACTTTACAAGAAGAAAATGAGATTATTGATGATAGGAGAAGGATATGAAGATACACAAAACAAGAAAGAGAACCCTTAAAGGTGCATAGATCGCATTCAAATCCTTAAAACAAAAACTAACCAGATGACGAATGAAGAACGATGTAGAAGTCAATTATGGTCGCAATTCGGTAGTGCCTTGGCCTCGTTTTTCTCTTCTTTCTTCTTCTTCTCTCTGATTTCTCTCAATGTTGGACCTTGGAACCCCTTACTCAGCCTCCCTCACGCCTGTTTATAGCAAAAGATGGCATTAGGGGTCATGGCAGCTCGCCCAGGTGAGCTTAGCTCGTCCAAGTGAGCTTAGCTCGCCCAGGCGAGCTGGTTACTTCACCCCTAAGCTATTTGGGGGCCTAGGCGAACCAGAGGCTAGCCTGGGCAAGCAAGGGTTTAGAAAAAGGCTTAAAATGACCCTTTTGCCCTCCTTTTTTGGGTATTTTCTGTATTCTTTGCCGAAACGTCGAATGATCCTTCATCTTGCGTAGTAACTGTCATCGAGCAGCTCAATTCAGCTAGCGAGGATCAAAAGATCAATAAACCATAGTCCCTGGATGAAATTAAGGTATGACAGAACCCAAAACAAAAGGTTTCCCTTTCCTTGATGCTCACAGTAAAAGCTAACAATATGAGCACCAACATCCTATCATGAACCCACATTCATAACTACACTTGTGTCTGATTACATTTTATGACATTCCTTATGTCACTCGATGTTTTATGCTCAATGTTGTCATAGTTCTCCAAGTCCTTGTATAGGTACTAAATTAATTTTTAAGTCCATATGTCATCCTCAAGTAGCTTTATTATTAAAGCCAAGTTCATATTTAAGTGTTTACACATTTCTTAACAATGGCCTACTCTTGTAGTTCGTTTTCACCCACATGTAATGTTATATATGACAAGAGATCAATGGGTGTAACAAAAGAGAACCCTATTGAAGCACCAACATCCAAGAAGCTGAAGTTGCCTACCTTTGATGCACCAATTCCCAAGTGTCCAAGAGTGAAGCACACTGCTCAAAGAACTAAAGGAGCATCTTAGAAAGCTTTAGTAGATGAGCAACCAGTTGAAGAAGTCCTTAGACCTAAGAGAAGGACCATCAAGAAGTTATGCATGCCTATTGAGAATCTAGACGATGACTGAACACCACCTCCTCCACCTTCTGAAGTTGCAAATTCTTCACCAATCCAACCTCAACTTTCATCTTCAACTCCACCCTTTAATCTTGACCAACCTCCATCAGCCATACAAACAGAAAAACAAACACAAGATCAACTGTCTACTAGTTGTGTCCAAACTAAATCTTCCCAACCTAAATACCCATATCTTGTTTGATAACTATCTAGTTATCAATTTGGGATCCCTCATTCTTGACAATGTTGAGAATTTTATTAATTAACTATGAACTAAATTAAATCATACTTAATTTATTTATCCGCTCCAATTAATCACTTTACGTGTGTGACCCTATAGGCTCCAACTAGACTAGTAATAATATTATTCTTATAGTAGGAGGGACAAATCCTATATGCATCACTTACATCCCTCAACATGATTCATTGTAGACCCAAGTACTACCTTTATGATCGCTACCTTCATGGTTGTATTTTATAAAGGCTTATCGATAATGGCTTTGACTTTACTATACATGTTGGTTGATGCGTAAAATATGTTAGACTCACACAAGAACAATGCAATGGTAATAGTAGACTCAAAAGTTTGGATATTGAACCCAAATGATCAGTTGTATTCCCAATTAGTTAAACTTATTAAACTAACAATAGAATTGATTAAAAAGAGGATTTAAAAAATATTTTGTGGTTTTGATTTTTATAATAAAACAATTAAATAAATATAAAGAGAGGTTTAAGTGATAATAAGAATGACCAGGAGTTATGACTTATTAGTATCAATTTTCCCCCAATCCTAGTCCTAATGAAATTCTTCACCCAATTAATTATCGATTCCGAAAATCAACTAAAACCTATGATCAAGGTCAAAAGATGTTTCTTTCCTTAAATAAATACCCAATGATCATGGATATGTCAATTTAAGTCAAAGGATAAAATCAATTCTATGAATGATTAATTAAAGATTAACTAATTTATCGAAGACTACCCAAAGATTTTGATCATGCAATTTGGTGCAAAATATTATCTACTTAGATCTATCAATTACATGCAGATGATCATTACTATGCAATTGATTGAGTATTAGAATGGTTGATTCCAAATAAACATTAAAATAAGAAAGAAAATTAATTAACATAAAATAATGAGGAATTTCGATAAGAACAAGGATAGGAGTACAAATGGACAATTACATCATAACCTTTGGACTAGGAGAACTAGCTACTCATGATAAGAGTAAAACTAGTAATCCTATAAAGAGTAAACATAGACACATCAATAGGCAGGAACGATGATCATGATCTGTCCTAACGGTATTGTCTACACTCTTCAACCCTTAAAACAACTCAAGGTTTTCTCAAATTCATAAAAATATAAAAATAAGATTGGATAATTTTTTTACAAATTCTAGAGACCTATATATAGTTTCTTAAAGATATCTACACGAAAAGGTGCACCAGGTCATGGTGAATCCATCACGGTTATGGTCAGAAGTGACGCTGAAGCCTTGGGCCATTATGGATTGACCATGGTCCTCTTGGTTGATCACGATCCTCATAAGTTGACCACGATTCTCATGAATTAACCATAATCCTCATTAATTAACCACGATCATTGTCGGATTTTAACACTGTTTTGGAGAGCTATTATCACTTTATTGTGGTTGTGCTGATTACCACAATCATAATCAAGTGTAGAGTTTTCAAATCTTCATAAATTTGTGTAATTTTCAATCCTTTCACTCAATTGAGCGATTGTGTTTCTACAATACAAACCTAATGTCTAGGCTTGAGTTCTTCGAAAAAATACATGCAAAATGACAAAAAAACTCATATAAAGCATTTTTCAAAAAGTGGTTTACCATTGGTGTTATTGGGGAAAGTGTATGATATGCACCATTGATTGAACATTCTCTTACAATGTATCTTAGGAAAACAATTATGACTTCATATGAACAAAGAGGTTTGTTTATAATTAAAAGTTTAGAGTGTTATTTGGGACACCCTCTACCCTAACATGCATATAAATGGGAAAAACATATAAAATGGGAAATCTAATTAAATCAATTTTATTCAATAAAATCGTAAGTAAATCCACGTCGGTAAAAGGTCTACATTCGCTTCACTATTATTAAATAAAACTTCTCAGAAACATTTTTGGCTCAAAACAAGGTTGTTCATGTTTACAAAAGAACTTAAGTTAAGTAGCAGAATAAATTAAAGTAAAATGACATGTGTGGAACATTATGCAATTAAAATAGAAACTCATGCCCCAATGTCACATCCTATCAGAGCAGTATGTCCCGACATCTTCCAGCACGAGGTTCCTTAAAGCAAACCACCTAGCTATATGCTCTCATGAACACAAGGTTCGAGATCATCACAGGATCCAAACACAAACAACGTACGGGGAGTAAGTTATCACATTCCTAAACAGGTAGAGATAAACAAAGACACATATATATTGTATAAGTATAACAAGCTCAACTTAGCACAGTTCGCATCATTTTACTACTCATTGTGTAACATCACTTGTCCCAAGAATTTAATCACAAAATCAAATTCCACACCTTCACATTAATCACATGTTTAGAACAATAAATCTCAAGCGCAACACAATATTTCACACTCACACAATTCATTACCCACCATCACGAAGCACGTCACAATGATCATTACATAGGTGTTATGCAACAGATACACTAAGACTCAATCCTATATGCAATGTGGTACCATGTTGATGACAAACAATATTAGGGCACCTAGGAGTACATAACAAGACACGCCACATAATGGGTATGTTAGGTCACTCTCACTAAGTAAAATCATAAGGTGACCACTCAAGGTCACTCTGTTTTGTGAGAATGCTTCAACCATATAGGATCAACATAGGCTTAAAGAAACACTCAAACCAAGTGCATTTACCCCCAAGGCCTAGACTCCGAAGTATCTGTTAGGGCCTCACCTTCCTAATTTAGGTCCAACCCCTAAAACAACTTTTGCATGCAAACACTACTCATAAATTATACAATACCAACGACTTCACACTTATTTACAAACACGTTTAACACAATGCGCTACAATTTAACAACTCAGGTTCTTAACTTGGAACCCTACACTTTCCTTTTAACACCTCACACATTGCGCTACAATTTAACACCTCAAGTTTCTAACTTGGAACCCTACACTTTTCTTTTAACACCTCGCGCATAAACATTTTTCTCAAGGTAAACATCGATCGGGTTATTGTATAATTCCCAACTCAAAACACAAGTAATATCACATCAAGTATTAACCACACAACTATTCACAAACATATCACATGTCCACAATTTAACACCTCCCAACATCACAATCCACCATCACCTGCTCATGTATATCTCACAAATTAACACATGCTTAACTTGCTTCATATACTCAATCTCAATCACAATTCATATTATACAAATAGTATTGCATATATAAACAAACACAATATATAAATAACTAAACACACAAATATTCTAATCATGAATTTATAAAGTAAAATATAATCAAACAAAACTGCACAAAGGATTCACTAAAACTTTCGAAGAACCTTATAGTTAAATAGACTTTGGTCGATTTTAAAGAATAACAATATATAAACTTATACTAAATATTAAAACTAAAAAAAAATCGAGAATGTCATTTTATTAACCTATTCTAGTTCAAAATTATAATATTAATTCCAATCTATATATATAAAAACCCTAAAAAGCACAAAAAGGAGAAAAATACAAAATCAATATCTCACTCCCTTTTACGGTAAATCTCTCCTTACTTAATTTCATCAATTCACACTAATTAGAAAAAACTCAATTTCTAGGTTTCAAACTCAACATCAAAACATATCAATTTCACAATAATTTCACATCCGGACATCAATTGGTCCGTCAAACATAGTCAATTCATGAATAAAAGAATAAGAACGAAATTGAAATTCATAAAACAACCCACAATAACCCAAAATTTATCCTCTAAGAGGCCTCACATGTGTAGTCTAACAGTTTCCTAAGATTCCTCAAGTTTTTCCTCTGGTTGCTCTGTTAGGGTTTCCAAGCGTTGGAGAGAAGAATGGATTAGAGCCTCAATTTCACTATCTTCATGTCTCTATAAAGACATTATTTCAAAAATCCCAATGGTGGAAGTGTGTGAAAATGAGTTCCAAAGGTGTTGTCCAAATTTCAGGATGATCCAATGGTTAACAGGTCCAACATTGTAGTTTTACCGAGATATATTTGGGTGTATGCGAAAAAAGAAAGGGTTTTTGGAAAGGAAGAAGGGAGAACAAATTTGGAAGCAAGAGAGAAAGTAGAAACATATAAATGTAAAAACTGATCTGATATGTCTCTATTCATAGTTAGGGTACTCTGAGCCTATTATTTACTCTATTTTTCCTTATTTTATTATTTTATAAAAGGAAACTCTATTTTACTCTTTCATTAAATAAATAATCAGTTAAAACATCCTTTTATTTTATAAAACATCATTTTACTCTATTTATTTTCTAATACTATGAAACTTTTATTTTAATTAACAAAAAATCTATTCTCTCATTTATTTAATTTCTAAGAATTCTATTAATTTTTAAATAAAACTCTTTATTTATTTTACGAAAACGGGATGTTACATTATTGATATTTGCATATTTTGAATTCCTTAGAAGTATGGATTTTTCTTTCATTTTAAACATTAAATCTTAAACATAAATTTACATAGGTTTTTTTTAAGGATGGAATATTCATCGTACACGATCATGTCAGTTCTTAACATTGATCAATGGTGTTATCGAGGATGCAAGTGTAACCATCTGTGAATGAAGATGCCAAAATTTACTATTTTGCACCTTGTTAGACTAATGTTGTGGACACTACTTATAAGTAAATACATACTAACATTTTTGTGTCAAAATGTGTGCTTTGAAAAGGTTTCTTGTCTCATACTTGTCTTATTTATAGGTTCAAGCTGAAGGTTGAAGTTTTTTATGGTTTCAACACTAGTGCATTTGTTTTATTTGACATTGATTGTGTGAAACTGTTGGAACAATCCTGTGAGACTTTGTTGAATTGCAAAGAGGTTTTATCCCAAAAGAAATTTCTTACTGCAAATTTTATATATTAATTATCAACTTAACATTGTGTAATTCAATATTTATCATTTCTAAATGTATTATGTGTAGCCCAAGGACTTCACAAGGACCACACAAAAAAATTGATAAACTTACTGAGAAGTAGATGCTATTCAAAGTTGAAAATGAATCTGATTATGTCTTTCGTTTTGATGATTCATTCAAGCTCAAAAGAAAATGCACAAATGTGGAATCATTGAAAAGTTCAAGTATGAAGTTTTCATTGCCACTCCAAAAAAGGTTCATGTATTTATAATTTGATCAAGTAATATATTAGTTAGTATTTTTACATTGTTAGAATTTTAGCGGATCCTTATAAAATACCAATAATCACCAGGAACACATTATATTAGATTATCAAGAAAAGTTTTAGGAATATCTGGATCTATAATGATTGATCAAACAAACACAACAGAATCTGAATCCATAGATGATTTCTAATTTATGTGCTCTTCTTAGGATTTATTAAAGAATGTTGTAGAGACAATGGATAACCAGCTAATAGCGTAACCGGTGGCTTCATGGTTCTTCCTCAATCGGAACATCTTTATTCCTCAATAGGACCTTTGTAACTCTTCATATGGGAAGAAAAGAAACTATGTGTGACAACCCGATATATTGGGAATCATAACCTTCTTATAGTATGTTAACCTAATAGGGTTCCAATTATCCCCTAATGGGTCAACACTGACATATGTTCATTTAAGTCCATATCATCTAATTTAGTTGTATAACAGGCTCACTTAATTTGATCACATAAAATAAAACTCACTAATGATAAATAGCTAATATAATTGTCTTATAATATTAGCCCACATTAATTATTGGAATAGAAAATTCCAACAATCTCCCACTTGGGCTACATATTGTAACGATTATATCAAAATCCTTATGCGCGCATTCGTACGCTATTTACCTTTAGACCTCCACCTTAACAACCTGGTCCATCTCATGTATCAATAATGGAATCCATTGTGGCTTTCGATACTACAACAAATTTAACTAGACCCCAATGACCACCATATCAATACACTCAATGACATAGGTCAATATGGATAAGCAGCATGAAAATTACAAGCAATGTGATCTCAGTCATGCCTATTTCCAATTGGTCCAAACTTTATTCTTTATAGAGATCAATCCAAATACAACATAAATATTGCAAACAAAACAAGCTTATAATGAAATGATAAACTTTAACTTTATTTTTGCAAAAAATCCAAAAAACAAAATGTTTGTAAACCATAAGATATAGAACATAAGCAAGACTCTCACTAAACTTAAGGTACTATCAAGAAGTACACCCATATGAGCAGTGTGCTCATGAAAAAACTTCAAGTGTCAGACATTTAGTAAGTGGGTCATCTAGCATAGAATGAGTCCCTATATGTTCTTTACAAATCTGTATTTTCTTAATTTTTTATTTAACAACCAAATACTTTATATCAACAAACTTTTACTTGGTTGAATCCTTAATAAGACCGTTAAGATATTGTCCCAATAAACACCTGATGGCTTCTTAATGTTGGCAACAATAGGCAAGCTAGTTACAATAATTTGGCAGTCATAAATTCTAATATGATGTCTCAGCAAAAAATATTAACTCCACCAATATGGTTAAATGTGGATCCTTATGTGGAGTGGTTGCTATTAAGATATTTCATAAAAATCGAAGTTAGAATACTCAATGATCTCTAAACTTCTAGACTTTTGATATGAAAACATGTAATTTCGTGTTCTCTTTAATTAGCACATTATGCATTTTACTACTTTCTAGTGTTTCAAACCAAGGTTACTCATATATCACCTTAGGAATCCCACTAAAAATTGTTTTGGGACAATAAAAAAATAAATAAACTTAAGCATACATGATAAATTGCAATATAATTGTTTTGCAACAATAAATCGTATGATGATAGTAGGATGTCATCAACGTATAATACAAAAATAATAAATTTACTCCCATTGAACTTTTAACATACACAATCATCAACCAAATTTACCTCAACACTATAAGAGATAATCTTGATGAATTTTGTAATACCATAGACGAGAGACTTGTTTAAAAGCATAAATGGATTTCTTTAGTTTGCATACCATAGACTTTGGATCATCTTAAACAAGGTTTTTTGGTTGCATCGTATAAATTGTTTCATTAATGTTTCCATTTAGAAACGTAATCTTTACATCCATCTATGCAAAAAACAATCGTCAAAATGATCTACAATGTCATTATAGTTCTAAGATAGTCTTTCTAAGAAATAGAAAAGAAAGTCTCTTTGTGACAATGTCTCTCTTCTTGTAAAACTTTTGGCGACAAGACAATCTTTATATATCTCAATATTACCCATTGAATTTGTTTCGACTATAGATATTTATCTACAACTTATGGGTTTCACACTTTCAAGCAATTTGATGATATCTCAAATGTCATATTTAACCATCGGTTTTATTACATCATTTATGGCATCAATCCACTTGAGAGTTAGAGCACAACATGACTTGACTAAAGTCGATTAGACTTTCTCAGTCAACCTAATGTCATATTCATATTCTTAAATAAATATAATATAATCATATCAAATTATTTTTTTCCTTTCTCTATAGGATCTTCTTAATGACACTTCTTGAGGCTATTGAGTTTGAACTTTAGGTGTTGTCTTGTCTTTTAATAATGTTAGGAGTAACATCATTATTTAATTACCATATCCGTTTCTTGAACAATGGTAAGTACAAAGACTTATCTATTGTCAATAACATATTATTCTTTAAAAACAACACTCTTTATGTTTCCTCTCCCTCCAAACTCAATTTCCTCAAGGAGTCTTGCGCGTCTCAAACATGATCTTAAAGTGGAATTGTAAAACTTATACATGTGAGAGCTTTAAATGTAACAAAAAAATTGTAACTAATTATCTTTAAGTCTAGCTTACCTTCATGCAGCATATAAGGCATTGCTTCGGTTGGACATCCCCAAATGTGCATATGCCTAATGTTGGGATTTTCTTGCCTCACACCTATAAGGGTTATTAGTGACTACTTTAATTGGTACCATAAAAAGATATAAATTGTATTCTTTAATGTCTTTCCCCAAAGTGACTATGGTAGAGAAGAATCAAACTTCTTACCATATCTACACAAGTCTAGTTTCATCATTCTACAACTTTGTTCATGCTAAGTTTGCCTAACATTATATGTTGCAGAAAAATTTCACAATTATTGAAGAAAACACATGGGGGACTCCAAACGTAGCACCTGAATTTCAATTTGTTTGTATATTTTTCCTTTATATACTCAATGTATACTATAAGGTCCAACCAATATAAAGGACCCAGAATTTCCAATAACACAAGCATCCAAATTCTCTATTAAGATATATGACTTAAGCACTTATGTTATAAAGTGATGAAATTCTCATTTAATTTTAAGTTTTGTACCACCCAAAATTATTTGCAATAGGAACACTCAAATATCCATAAAAGAACTCATAACTTGCAACATTTGAATCACAAGAGAGACTAACTTTATTATTTAATCAAACAAAAATAACTAAATTTGTCCAAATTAGAAATGAAATTTGGTTTAATATAAAAACTCAATATATGTCTCAACCAAATTCATTTTGAGTCTTTTAAAGCAACATAAAAGTTTCTATAGCTTCAACTACAACTTTATATCATCGTCCACATAGATGAATCTTTCATTATTACTTGGCGGATGACTCCACAAACATGCTTATGTGACTAGTAGAACCAAAATCTACTCACTAACGTCCTTAGGTACAAAACTAAATTAACTTTAAAACAGACAAAAATAAAAAGTTTATCATTCTTCACACACTAAATAGTGTAATTGGGATTTTATATATATATATGTCTCACCCTATAAAAGCAACAAGGAAATTCCTTATCTTGTTCTCTTGTTTCTTCTCTAAAAAAATAAATAAAAAATTATGCAATATCCTCAACTCTCAACTGACTCTTTTCAAACTCTAAATTTTATACATGCAGCTTTGGGATTCAAATAATATGAGTAATTTAAACCATAGTCATAGCAACAACAACAATTAAAGAAGAGAACAATAAACATACAATGCACAAATAATCCTTATGGTAAATTTCAAGACCCAAACAAGATACCTAGCTCACCATTAATCCTCAATCTTTGGATTGAAAATATTAACTGCAAGTGGTACTCTCAACACATTGATCAAACATTAATGATAAGTCCTGTCAAATAAAAGTTTTCTTGGACACTCCATTGCTCAGCTGAAAAACTTATATGATGATTACTCCAGTCAAATAATGATTGTCTTTGAACATTTGATTATTCACATGAAAATCACATTATTTATAATCACCACATGTTTACCATCACAAACATGTAATTATTCTGCCAAATTGTGTCTTCCTTTGGGCCAAGCACAATTCGCATGAATAATTTCGTGCAACATCTATGTAAATTCAATCAAACCAACTTACGCAACAGAGATTACTTTGGTAACATGTTGTTTCAATCAATTTAACCAAAAATACAAGAATTTAATATAATAAATAGGAGGTCTTAAAATTACACAATTTTCACCTATAATCAAGTAAGTTATATAAAAATATATATATAATAGAACGTGCAAATATTTTGCATAAAAGACCCATTAGAAGATACTTAGTACAAAATTAATTCCTAGTATTTGGACAAAAAAAATTAATTTGTAATTGATACTCTCAACGCAATGATCAAATATTGACAATAAATTCTGTCCAATAATAGTCTTTCTTTGGACCGACTATTATTCACATGAAAACACCTTATAATTGTCACACATTTATCATCACATGTACAATATTATTTGACCAAATTATGTCTTCCTTTGGACCAAACACAATTCACATAAATAATTTTATACAAAAATTTATGTAATTTTAATCAAATCAATTTTCACAATAGGGATTACTTTGGCAATATATCGTGTCAATCAATTTAATTAAAAAAATTACTAGATATGCAAATAAATGAAAAGGATCTGTTACTGTTAAATTTACACTCAATCATGAAAGTAGAAAAATATAAAACATTAATTACGACAAATAAATATCATATCCTTAAATTATATTAAGGTTATCATTAATTTATACTTAAAATAAGTTGTATCACATCAGTAAATAAAACTATCACAAATTCATGAAAGAAATTTAAAAAAAAAAACCAAACACAAACAATACAATAAACCGAGACATTTCATAAATCAAGTGTTAGTGCTTCTAATCTTTATAGTTTGTTCCACCGTACCAATGCAAACAAAAGAATGAAAATTAATGTCATCTACCCAGCGTGAAAATGGCATCCAAAGTATTCACAAATTGCACAAAATAACTTTATTAAAACCATAACCCATATGACTTTGAATTCAACATAAAAAGATTTTTGGAAACCAAAAAAAAAAATGTTCCTCAAATATATATCACAAGCGACATGAACAAAGGTTATGCATAAATCCAAAAAGGATGCTAAAAAACAATAGAATCGAATTCAAACCAAATATGGAACATTGCAATATTTGAATATAACAAACACAACGGAATTTGAATCCGTAAGTGATTTCTGATTTATGTGTTCTTCTTAGAATCGGTTACGAAATGTTGTAGAAACAACGGATAATCAGCTAACGTCATGATCAGTGGCTTTATGATTTTTCCTCAACTGGAAATTTTTTATTCCTCAAGAAGATCTTCGTAACTCTTTAGATAGAGATCAGAGAAATTATGGAAATGATGTGGAATGGCTCAATATATTGGGAACCATAGTCTTCTCATGATATCTCAATCTAATAGAGTTTTTATTATCTTCTAATAGGTCAACATATGATCATTTAACTCCTTATGGTCTGATTTAGTTATGTAACTCACTCATTTAATTTGATCACATAAAATAAAATCCACTAATAATAAATAATTAATATAATTATCTTATAATATTAACCCACAACCCGTAGTAATTATTGGAATAAAAAATTTAAAAAATTATCATATTTATAATACGCATTGTTACAATTAAAAAGGAACGCACAAATCTTTGTATTGCAGCTGAAAGTCAATATTGGTTTTCAAAACACCAACGTGGATGTTGTTGAGATTGACAACTCGGATGTCAAAACAGAGGAAGTGATTTCACTTGCTGATGATGATGTCGTGAGGTATGCACAAAGGTTTTCTTTTTCTTTTTCTATTCTCTTTGTCTACAATTTTCATTTTCTTTTCGTCATTTGTCATATTATTTTTTTTCTTCTTTCTCCTCATTCTTATTCTCATTGAAGAATAATACTAAAAATTCTTAAACAACTACATCTAAGTTTTCTCCTTATTCAAATTCTCGCTTAATGAGCATCCCTTCACATGATGATTCCTTGGCTCCAAAGGACCAATTAAATAAATAAGACTAAATAAAACTATATAGAATTTGGCCGTGGAATTTAAAAATCTTTACAATAATTTTCAAGGTTAGTTCTCTCTGGTGTTTCCAGCATGTCAACAGTATCCGTAAATAAATCCAAGTAGAGCAATAAACCCCTTCTTACCACTCATTGTAACAAAAAAAAAAAATCCAAGAGTTCTACATGTAACTGGTGTATTTTAATTTTTCAGGATCCTATTTTGCATCCATTTTCATCTTCTTTTAAATACAACTTCAATTCCCAGCTAGTTTGAGAACCACATTTGCAAGTAAAATATTATATACACTATGTGCCATGCATGACATGATTCTCTCTTCTCTCTTCTATCTAGTTTCTATTCTCCTTCATTTTGAGCTTCACCCTCCATTTCTTGAACTTCAAGGATCTCAACTCTTCGGTTCATCTTTTTCTTTATCTTTATTGCAACATCCCCTGGTTCAAATCTGCCAAACACAAATACCCTGCGCTGCTGCTTCTCTATCATATGGTTCTCTATCGCTTCAATATGCAACGAGAAAGAGGTTGTTAAAATGTCGGAACTTTTATTTAATAAAAAGAGGTTAATTTCTATGAACTGGTAGCATTAAAAAAAACACATGAATTTAGTCTTTCATGCAATAAAGAAGGAGGTTTTTTTTTAATTACTCATTTAGTCTTTATAGTTTTTAAACTTATCTTTTTTTAATTCTTATAGTTAATAAGTAGATTTTTTAGTATTTAAAGTTTACATTTTAATTTCAAGAAGGTCTTTGCATTAAAAAAAAATTAACTCAATTAATTAAAGAATTTTAACGACAGAGACTTTTTGATAATTAAAATATAAATTTCAAGAACTAAAAAATTCACTTGCTTTAAGAGATTAAAAAATTCACTTATTAAATATAAAGATTAAAAGGGATAAATTTAAAAATTATAGGAAGTAAATGAATAGTTAAACTTTTTTTTTATCAAATTTGGTCAATATAAATGAATTTGATTCTTAAACTTTAAAAATTACATAAATTTAGTCCTTCTAACTTTAAAAAAATATTATGAACTCTTAAAAATAAGAGACTAAATTTACATGGTTTTTTTTCTAATAACCAAATTTATCAATATGAAAATATAGCCACTTTAACCATGTGTTGACAAAAAATAAAGGAACTAATCGCTTTTTTTCCCACCATAATAAATTCACAACATTCATTTAAGTCATTTACCTTTCATCCTTAGAATGATCCTCCTTAATTTTCTGCAACAAGAATTGCAGTCAACGTTGATTCTCATGACCATGCAACAATACTGCAAACGTAAAAACGGAACCAGCATTAAAATTAACCAGCAAAACAATTGACCAAAATGATCAAGGGCTTTTGAAATAGAAGAATTTTTGTGGGGATAGAACAAGAACTTGCCTTTTCTGACATGGGGTGAGAATTGACGGAACCCACGATTGGTTTTTTATTTTGGATAAGCCAAAAGGCAAATGGAAAAGGAGTTTGTGGGAGCTAGAGAATATGAATATGATCGTGATCTTGGTCGTGGATCAACTGATATTCATATTCATATTTATATTTATTGTCTATTTGTTTTGGAATCTGATTCCACTTGGAGTTGGACTAAGCTATATAAGGTAGTTGTTTGTCTTATAAGTCCTTTTATCCTTGACTTCGCCTTTACACTTAATTCATTTGAAAACAACATGGCAAGGGGAAGCATCTCTTCATGCACATGGTTTGCATAGCCTAAAGCAATACTAAAAACTGTAAAGCATCTCTTTATTTATTTCCCAAGTTATTTATAAACTGCATTACGGGAACACCTCATAAAATTCTCAAACTCCACTTTTGTTGCCTTCAGGAAGAACTTGTAATAGAAAGTGGTAGGCATTACCCAATGATAATTAAGGTTCTACCCTGTGACTTACAAGTCACAGATTTTAATGGTAGAAAAGATTATATCTCTCTTTGTATAGGTAAACTTGCATGTATATACCGTTCCCAGACTTATAGAAGGGAGACTCATGCACTGAACTTTTTTGTTTTTGGGAAAAACTATAATCTCTATCAATTAAAGTGGAAAGAGGTTATTATCCTAATATGTTATTGTTGGCAGATAACTATAATATTTAAGCATGTGATTAGGAGTTTGATTCTTTGTTTTGTATGCATGATCCGTTAGAGAGATCAACCTCATAAATTTCAATTTCTCAAGAAATCAGTATCTGACTCAGGACGAGGAAATACTGAGTTCAAAAAAAAAAAAAAGTGGGATGAGACTATTGCTATTAT
The DNA here is from genome assembly GCF_004193775.1 of Glycine soja. Taxonomy (NCBI): domain Eukaryota; kingdom Viridiplantae; phylum Streptophyta; class Magnoliopsida; order Fabales; family Fabaceae; genus Glycine; species Glycine soja. The sequence goes on along the minus strand of NC_041002.1, from coordinate 23,312,867 downwards.
TGTTGAAAAAGCTATAGTCCAAAACTCCAAATGTTGAAGACGGAGTGAAAAACCATTTTTCAAATGTTTTATAGTATATACTAAACATGTATAAGTTTCCTAAGCATGGACTAGGATGATTATTCTAAGAAAAAAGTGGGATCAATGACTATGCATTTGTGGCCCAATTTCCATTCCATAGATTAGAAAAAAAAAATTATTTTGAAGACAAAGTTCAATAAAGTCCTACGTGGATGCCCTCGTCTCAGTGGGGCAAAATTAATACAGCAATAGCAAAACAGATTCAGTCATGAATACAAAATCTTCCTTTCTTCTTTGTCAAATTCATTATGCAATCACCAAACTAATTGAATCATGAATCCAAAAAAAAAAAAATGAATCCACAAATATTTCTTCTGTACATAGTCAAATCAATCTACAAAATATTCTTATGAACATGTGGGTCAAGCACGCGAAGAGCGAAATAATCGCTTGATGATGGCAACTTTGGGGAGGGAATTCCTGTTGTTGATGTGAGTAATTTTCCGAGTGGTAACTTTCCCTATTGATGGTAATCTGAAAGTAAGTGTTACTTTCTTTTCCAAAACGTTAATCACCACAGACTCTGTCTCTACTATAGAATCAAAAATACATATCAAGAGTTAGCATGAGAAATTCCATCACAATTTTGTGACAAAGTTCATCAAATAGGAAACATTGTTAACTAATTTTACTAATGTTCTTGCAATCAAATATTCTAAGATACTTAACACAATGGCTTTTGTGTTTCATTGTAATTGATATTTTCATTTTCACTGAACACTTCTCTTCTTTTACCCTTACTGAGCATTTTCCTTTAATTTAACTGGTGAGAACCCTTATATGAATAAACTGGTCCTACAAAAGCACAAAACCCGGGTTCTTATTATACCTCTGTTAGCACAAGCAAATCAAACCAGAAGCGAAGGAATAATAAAATGAAAGCAATGGCTATTTTTTGAGAACAAACATTTTATATAATTCAGTTAGCATAAACTCACAGCATAATTTATCCTATCAACCAATCTTGCATTACTGAAAATCATTCTTCCATTATTGAAAATCATTTACTTTTATGATAATAATTTTAAAAGTTATAAATAAGGTGTTATTTTATTATTTGATAGTGTAAAAGTCTTCAATTTAACTTCTATAAACTTTAGAGTGTAAAAAAAATTACATAATAAATTAACAACAAATCATGGTAAAATATAAAATCATATTAGTTTTCTCAGTGCATAACCTGTCTACCCAAAAATCTTTCTACCCAAGATGTATCAAAATTTTTTGTATTTAGATGAATCATTCTTGACTAACGATAAGCTTGAGATGGCTTTGTTGTTTCTTGTGTCTTCATACCTATGTGGCTTTATGGCTTAGAGGTACGTAAGCCACTAAAGGGTAAGATCAGACTACTTAGAAGATGTCAAATTAATCAATTAACAATACCATGGGTGTTAAGAGAACAAAGAGCTTCCAGAAGAACCAAGAATAGAAGATTCCAAAGGCTGAGTTAATAAAAGTAAATAACAATGATAAATGTGTCATAAATTAAATTTCTCTCACACTTCATGCCAGAACATATGCCAGCCTATTCCTAGGGGGAAACCAACAAGGACCACCTCTTATGAATGATGTATGCATTTCCCTCACTCTCTCTCTCTCTTCTCTGGCTTCCTGTTGGGAATCAAATGCTCCTGTTCATCCTACGAAAGTTGCCTCTTAGGAATCAATTATTAATTTTCAAAAAACAATTCTTTTCCAATAGACCTTCAAAATCAATCAAAAGTTTGCCAAACATATGCAACAAACTAATCCATAAAAAAATCACTCTTGAAAGGAAGCATCGCAAATTACATCCAAAGGGAACATAACAAACAAGCTTACTTACCATTCATTTTTGCAATAATGTCAGTAACCCTCTTCTGGCACTTCTCACATTGCATGTCTGCAGAGAGAACAACCTCCTGAACCTGGTTTTTACAACAGCAGAACCAACCAACCCATCAACACAAAACTCTAGAAATCCATAACCAAAATCCTCAAAATAGAGTAAGCTAAAGTAAAACACAAACCTGAGGCATGGACAAGAACTCCATAGAAGCTAGACTAGTCCCACTCCCACCAAGAGGAAAACCCTTTGATTTTCTTACACCAACAACCACTCCTTGAAGCTCCTTTTTAGCACCATCTTCACAATCCATACCTTTGATTAGGTGTGCAACAGATACATACAGTGCTTTATATGTATATTTAATAGATTTGCAGCCTCAATCCCATCCTGAGAGAGAGAGAGAGAGAGTGCAGAAAACGATCTTTGAACAGCTCCTATTACACTGATGGAACAACCCCATCTCAAATGTTAAGTAGTTGGTTGAAAAGAGAGAATAAAAAAAATGTACAGGGGCATAATGGCACAGTATGGTAAAGTGAAAAAGGTTTTATGCCAAATTGATAAAGATTGTTAATTGTTATTTCACTAACGTGCAGAAACAGCCCCACATACATAGTGCTTAATTGTTTTTTTTCTTCACAATGATTATTATTCCCTCAAGGTTGCTTATTAAACCAGGTTCTAGGCTAATTCAATGAACCAATTAAACTAATGGTGCTTAAGGGGTTCTTGGCTCAGCATCAAGAAAGCGACTAAGCAAACCAAGCTGACACTGTTTACAAGTGTTGTAATTATGGATGGTTACTTTGATAGTACTTTGGCTTAAACAAAGAGTAAAAAGGTTATGTTGGTGGTGATTATTATTTCTCCAAGGTAAATGATAATTAATCACTTATAAAAAAAGTATAAATAGGCTTAAGGTACTTGATAAATGATCAAATTTTATTTTGGTCTCTAATAAATTTTTTGTTGTTTTGAGTCTCCAATATATTAAAACTTTTATTTTGCATCTTATCATCAATTAAGTGGTGATGTGTCACCTTACAAACTAACCATCTCAACATTATCAACTGTTGTGACAATACATCATCACTTAACTAACGACAAGGACTCATGATAATGACTATCGAATCGTTCTAAAAATAAATAAAACTAGGAAATTCTGTAGTATAGGACTAACTTAGGTCGACACAGAAATACAATTCAATTTGGTTCATACCTCAATTCACTTATAAACAACAAGGGAATTTTAATGAATAGTTTGTAGGTAAATATAAAGGAATGCGAAAACACAAAAACAAAGATGAAGAAACAGAATAGAACAAAAACATAATACAAATCAAGTTTAATAGCATCAATTCAATTCACCAAACCAATGCAAATCGAATTATCATAGTTATTACGAATGATGTTCAGAGTGTGAAAGTTCAGTCAAATTCATTAAAGATAGTTCGATCGAATCAATCCCTAAATTGTTTGAGATCACAAATTAGGTTGGAAAATCATCCAAACAATCTGTGATTAAATTTTGAAATTAGAAAATAAATTCATAACCTAATTCATTTTCAATCCTAAGCATAATCATAATCATGAGAATCGAAAATAAGATTGAAGAAAAAAATGAACATTCACAAAGATTAAAAATACTAAACCATAACTCAAATTCAATCTGACTTGGAGTAGATCCTTAGATTGATTAAGTGTTTAGCCTTCCATGATCATCACCAATGCATAAGCCATGAAATTTTTGCAAGAGAAAAATGCTCAATCAACTCAAAACAAAAATTTTAATATATTAAAAATCCAAAACAATAACAAAAACTATTAAAGACTCATAACAAAATTTAATCATTTATCATGAACTTTAAAAATATTTAAACCTAAAAAATATAGAAAACATTTAAAGAAACCAAAATATCTATTATGCTAAAAACATAAAAACTATTGGATATGTATTATGTAAAATAACTAAAATAATTTAATAAAATACAAAATTATTTTTAATAAGGCTAAATATGTTTTTTTTTTCTATGCACACAAGGAAATATTTATTTTTAGTCCCCAAATTGCCTTCTTTTGATATCTCGTTTTTTGAATTGTAATACTTGTAGTCTTTGGTTCTAAGACCATTTGAAGTAGGAAAGCAAACAATAATTGCAATTTACAATTAATAAACTACCAATTTCATCTTTGAACTATTACTTTTTATTTACTTTAAGGACCACTTTAGAAAAAACGTAATACTTCAAAGATATAATTAATAGTATGCTCTTTCCATAAATAAGAGAACCAAATCAAACGACTTTTTAAGAAACTAAGACGAGCATTTACTAAATTACATCAACTAAAAACATATTTAAGGGTTATCAATAAATATTCTAAGGACCCTTGTTAGAATAACCCTTTATCCAAAAGTTTACTACTAGTCTAGCATTGGATCCACTAACCGTAGTAGGCCAGAGTACTTAGCTAAAAGTCAAACAAGTGGTTCCTCCTTGCGGACCAAAAACCATAAAATAATACAAATATGCATAAAAAATAAAAGTGCTCTTTCCTTCGTATCATATTCATTGGTCTATCGGAGATGACCCATTTCACTTCTGGTATGCAATTTACTTTTTTTTCTTCTTCTAAATAACATGTATATATTTTACTTGAGACAGTTCAATTTAAACCAAATATAATTATTATAAACGATAAAAAATTTAATATTTATTAATATAATTATATATCCAAAATTAAAAATTTTAAGATAATTTCACATCTATCGATAAAATTGGTCGTATATATGATCAAATTCAACACGGCAAAGAAATGCTGAACTGTGAATTAATAAGCACGAGTACCTTTTTTCTTTCTTTCTAAATTCTAATTGGATGTATCCATTGACGTATTTACACTAGGCGGCTATGACTAATTTAGATGATTGGGATTGACCAGCGGAGGAGTCGTATTCAACTTCATAAAATATCATGATACGAGAGGTTGGGTGATTTAAACTCAAATTCTATCGTCATTTTACTAAGCATTAATATCTGCGTTACAAATAAAACGGAGAAATGCGTAAATTTTTTACGTTTAAATTCTCTACTCTTTTACGTTTTTTTATCTCGTTTATAGCTATCAAAATGGTTCCAATCTGTCAATTGAGTTTCAAAATAATTAGCTGATATCCCGAGTTATTCCGACTTTTTTTCGCTTAATTACTATCTTAGTCTCTCAATTCGAAGAATATATTTTTTTGTCACTAAAATTTAAAAATATTTTTTCAATCCCTTTGATAATTTACTTTCTTTTAATTTACTTTTTTTTAGTCCTTCCCATAAGACACTTTATACGATTTTTAATATTTTATGATGATTCTTTAGTATTGACAATTTTCAAATATAAATTCAAATGGTTGAAAAATAAAAACTAATTTATGAAACAAGTATCAATTTATTATACTAGAAATTAAAAAAATAATTTATCAAAACTCAAGAAATGAAAATAAATAAGAATTAAAAAAAATACATCCCAAATTTAAAGACTAAAACAATAATTAAATTTTATTTAAAATTAATTTTGATACTAAAGACTAATTTTTATACTTATTTTAAAATTTATTAAAATTAATTTAACAATAAAATAAATTAATTTTTCAAATTAAGTCATAATATTATTTAATTTTGAATTTACATTTTGAAATTGTCACATTTATTAAAATCCAAAAAATAAAACATTCTTAAATTTCAGAAACTAATTAAATCCGTAAATAATCTCTTTTTTATCAAGGAAAGAGTTATTCTAAATTTATACACCTAATTCACAACTTAAATTGACTCATGAACTGTTTTAGATATATTCTTTAAAAAAATGCCATCACCCTACACCTTCAAATCAATCCACTACTAAGTGATAACGATAATATTTATGGAATTTTTTATTTGTTATAAAGTAATATTAAAAATATCAATTTAAACAAAAATTATGCGATATCGTGAACATAATTAACAAAAACTAATTTAAATAAATAAAAATTAATAATACAAATGACTTTCAATTTTGTACAAATTTTAAAATTTAATTAACAAATTATGTTAATAGTAATTCACAGTCATTTTATTACATTACATCAAATGTTTATCAACAATTAATCTTAATTTTAAAACTAAATGAAAATATAAAACTTTACAAACGTTAACTATTTAACTCAACATTCAGCTCAAAATATAAAAGAACAAGAAAATTGCTACTCTTATAGAAAGTTTTACACAAATTACATTGGATCATTTTATATGAAAAGAACACAATCTATCCTATAAGTCAAAGCCACCCTTGGTTATTCCACTACGTTACACTTTTTCCTATGCCAAAACTTGTATGGCATCATCCTTGCCTCCTTGGCTTCGATGCCACAAACCACAAAACTAATGAAAGGTGGGAAAGAAAAAGACTAACCTAAGATAAATTTCTCTGTTATCAAAGGAAATGGACGAAGAGAATAGATACTGGACGTGAAGATCTGGACAAGACAGGCATCGAAAAGATGCACTAAGGTTTAGGGGCTAAATACATGTACTTAAAAGCAAAGGAGTGAGAGAAGTAAAGAACCCGGAAACTAAGATATGAATCATGGAGTCACCTACACATAACCATGTTAGTTAAAGAAGGCACAACTGAAGAACTGAAGATGGAAGGATCCCCAACATACTTGCAGTCATCATGATCAACTTTCAATGATGCCGGGATCAAAAAACTGTCAGGAGCATTTGATTTCATAACATTCGGTGACCTTTTCTGATGGGTGTCAGTGCACCGTGGCTTCTGATATGAGGCGCTGCTTCTTCCACGTTTCCTCTTTCTGGTGGTCTTCCACCTTAACTGGGATGACAAAACATTCTTCAAAAGGTCTGGAACCACTTCAGCTTTTCTTGGTCTATCCTTATCAGAATCCAAGCAAGTATCCGATTGCCCAAATTGTATTCCATCTCTGGTGATTGCTCCAGTTGATTGGATGTTATTGGAATTGGATTTGCATGAGTTTTGTTTTGTTTTCAAGCTAGATAAAACAGAAGCCACAAGATCAGGTCTTTCCCTCACAAATACCCACTCATTCCCCACCCAATCTTGAGACTCTCTCAAGTTACCAGGACCAAATACCGACACCACTTTTTCCCCTGCAAAGACATTACCATAGGAATTAATCAAAAATAAAAAAACGAACTAATAATCTAAGTACCAAAAGAACAGTTACCAACCTAAGCTAATTAACATAGAAAGAGCAGAAATTCATACCTGGGAAATAAACATGACAATTAGATTCCGAGTCCTTTTGAACAACAATGCCTTCCCACCATCCATCATGCCACCAAGCATCAACAACAAAACCAACATCGCCGACCCACGATAGTTCTCGTTTGTTGGATGGTGGAGCTGGCCGGACCATGGTCCTCCCACGCATTCGAAGACCCAGGTTGTCAGGCACTGCAATTCTGGAAGCTAAAACCCATTCCTTAACCAAAGAAAAAAAAAACTATATTAGTCTCCACATATAAACAAAATCATTCTCACACAAATGACTATAAAGATAAAAAGAAGGTTTCAACACACCTCAAGCTTCTTGGTTTCATCGACAGCATCCTGAATATCTTGATATTGCACCTTGACTTTATCTTTATTCTTCTTAATGACAGAAGCTCTGAACCAGCATCCTCTCATCCCACCGTCTTGAGAGAGGACCTCGACTAGGGAACCTACAACTAAATGGTGTGAAGCATGTTCATTTGTCCCTTTAATGGTTGCTGTCATGTTTGTGTGCCCAATCAGTTTCCCAGAATTGTTTCCAGTATTGATTTTGGTATTATTCTTACTGTTATTCACATTTTCTGTTTTAAGGCCAACCAAATCAACTGCTTCTTTGGCATCATCTGCTTTGGTAAGGCGCAGCCTCTTCTTAGGTCTGATAAAAACGGTAGTCATATGATTTTCATCAAGTTCCAGGTCATCATCTGATTGCCTGGAACTCCCACTAGACTTCGAGTCCAATTGGGTATACATGTACCTGAGAATTTCCTGTTTCCAATAACCCTTAATCTGTGTTATATCAAAGGGTTTCACATCATCATTATCGAACTGGTGGTTGCAGATGAATGGCTCTAAGTGAGTACAACGGGCCTCATTCTGAAACTTTTCGTAATGCCCAGGACTGAGGACGAAAGCCAATCCATCTATGCATTCAATACTCAGATCTTGAAGATAAAGAGAAAAGAAAACCTCTCTGTCACTAAAACTGTGAGGCAAAGCAATACCAACCTCATCAATTTTGTGAAACCAGCGCACCACAACCATCTTATTGCCTTTGGAATCCTCATAAAGGTCTTCCAAGTAGGCAACTAGACGCTTGTCCTCTTCTGCCAGAACAAATATAAAATCATGCACCTGAAAACATTTAAAACCGCAACAAAAAAAAAAGAATCACCAGAGTCAGGCTACAAATGATATGTGTGGCCAACAAAAAAACTCAATGAAAAGGGTAAAAACAAAGAACAGGACTCACGGATATCTGAAAACCATTTCTCTTATATGCCTGATAGTGCTTTCTTCTTTTCTTACACGCCCATGGCAACCCTATCCATGAGAATTCTTTTGTACAATTGCGCATCCTCTGCAATTGATTATCCTGAATTACAAACACAACAAAATTTTTTAATACAAAATAGATATTAAAAAGAGCCGAATAACAAACCCAGATAAACAAGATAAAAAGGGCATTTATGTTAGCATAAGCAATACCTTCAAGGCTCCAATTTCAGGTTCATAACCATGTTTTCCCACCATAGCCGCATCCCCAGAAGACGAATCTGAAAAATTAAAAGCAAAAACAACAAATTTAATTTCAATTACCTAAACCAAAGACACAGAAAAACCAAAAATTAAAACAATTATCAAACCTTATCACAGAGGTCACACGCAACGAAAAAAATCTCAAATTTTAAAACAAAAGAAAAAAATACGAATACATGATTCAATTTCAGATCCAGCTAGACCGAAAACCCTCAAAATCTGAGAAATCACAAACCAAAACCAGAACGAAAACCCAAAAAATAAAAAAATAAAAACAAAACGCGGAACCCTAAGAAATAAAAAACAAAAAAAGGCTATTTTTCAATAACAATAAAAAAGATGAGGTGAAGATGAATTAGAATCTTAGGGCGAAAGCGCGAACCTGAAACAATTGAATCCAACCAATTAACAACCTCTCTGCGCGACCTGAGCTTAAAGTAAGGCCGAAACGACGACGTGTTTCGAATGGCGTAGCGATACGACATGTGTTTGAGGCTCTTCTCTTTTCCCAAAACGGCCAGATCCGAGCCACCGCCTCGTCGTTTAAGCAAGTAATGAACCTCCCTCCTCCCCTTGTCGTTCGACATAAACACCTCCTCCCAGCTCACGTACTCACACGACGTCGTTCCCATCCACCCACTAAAAACGACGGCACAGCCTACGCGTTTTCCGAACGAAACGAAAAAAAGAAAAGAAAAAGAAGAATAACGAGCAAAGCTCCGAGGAGAATGAAGAAAGAAGATTGGAGAAGGAAGTGAGAGAGTGTTTGAATTGATATTTATATGTAAAAAAAAAACGCTGGTTCTAGGGTTTCGAGATCTGGGAGATGTATCCGACGGTGGAGATTGCCTCTGACGCAGGAAAGGCGAAGGAAGTTACGCGGGGAGGGGAAGTTATGGAATTGCCCCTGCCAATTTTGTTGGAATTACGGGTTTGCCATTTTTTTTTTGGAGAGAGAAATAAAAAACGCAAAGGAAAGTCGATGGTGGTGCCCGGAATTGCCGGTGGAGAAAGGAAAGAATGGGAAGACTCGATCTTTCTGGGTTCCAGCTGGACACATGCCAAAGTGAAAATGATGTCAAATTGGGCCCACCAATCAAAGAAAAATGAATTGGTTTGTAGTATAATTATTGAATTTTTTTAGGTTTAAATATTTTATTTTCTGTAGGTTTGTATTTTTATAATTTTGGGTTTTTAGTTTTTATAAGTCATGGTTTTTTAAGTTTGGTTCTGTAAAATATTTTGTTCTTTAATTTCTGTAAGTTTATATTTTTTAATTTTCATTTCTGTAAGTATAACTTTATGTGTACTATAAATAAAAAACTAAAATTTTAAAGGTACTAAAAATCATAAAAACACAAGCTTACAAGAATTAAAATTCAACAAAAAAAAAACTTACAAAACCAAAAATTAGAAAAACATCAACTTATAGAAATAAAATAATAAAAATAAACTTACAAAAACTAAATATTAAAAAAAGAGTCAACTTACCAACACCAAAAAACCAAAAACATATTTAAGCTTTTTTTTTAATACCTAATTCGTTAGAATTTAAACTAAAACTATTACACACATAATCCTTGATTTCTTTGAATGTTATTTAATTTTAAGTTTTAAAAAATAATTAGAATGTGTATTAATTGACTTTAGGGTGTTATAATTTAACCAGTTTTTTTTTTACTGGTATGATGCATGGGATAAATAATTTGTTTGTGTAGTTTTAGGTTGAGTTTATGTTATATAATATAGTTGTATAATTAAAAAAATATTGAATTTTGTATTGAATAATTTGTTTTGACATATAATAAATAAAATATTAGATAAATAATTTAATCTAATAAACGTAAGATAATATGTGTTACTATTAACAAAGTAATTAATGTTAGTTATAAATTGTTGTAAATTATTGAAAAGTATATATAATGCTTCATTTATTGTTCAATGTCCCAAATACCTTATAAAAAAATAAGTATAAAAATAATTTAGTATTGTATTAGAAGTATACATTTAAAATTTGGATGGTAATATTAAAAATAATGTATAATTAATATATAATTTTATACACAAGATGAACTATATTTTTAATTATAAAAAATCAAAACCTTCCTTATAATATGTTTCTGATAGTAAAATATTACAATATTACTTCTGTTTTATTTATATTTTTGCTTTTATTTTTTTAAAAAAAGAGTCAATATTTGTTTTTGAAAATTTATTGAGGACCAAACAATCACATATATAATATAAAAGTTATATACAATTAGTTTTGGAAAATTACATTTAAAACATAAACAAAATTCATGCATAATATGAAAAATAAACTTATTAATAAATGATTTTATAGCATTTTCACCTTATTATTTTTTTCTTTCAATTACATTAATAAATTTATTTCTGTTTTTATTTTTTTTATGTCTTGTTTTCTTTTTTATACAAAAATTTATTTCACAAATACAAATTTTTAAAGTAAAAAAAAAAAGAGTAGTAATCAACAATCTTAATAATGTTCAAATTCTTCGAATACAACATCCACACACTTACCATCAATTCAGTAATTTAGTGGTATTCTTTTTTATAGTCCATAATTTAGATAATTTGAAATCTTAAAATAGAAAAAAGAAACTAAATTCAAGAATATAATAATTTATATATAGATATTTTCAGCATATGTAAATGAAGAATCAGCAAGATAAAAATATAACACACCATTCATATAGATATATGACATGTTCTGTTGTACCAAAGTTGAAAAATAAAAGTAAAAGGAAATTAATAGCATGAATGAACATTTGTATAATTTATTTTAGTTGAATCAAACCATGGTGATCTTATATTTTTAAAGTTATCAATAATGACTTATTTCTAATATTAAGTAATGGGAGTCTAATCTATGATGATGGTAGAAGGTTGTATAAGGTGGAAAATTGTGATGGTAAGGAGTTATTCTCTTACTTTTAATGATTTTTTTTAGGTTTCAATCTACTATGGTAATAAAAGGTTTCAATCGACTAAGAATGAAATATAAATATATATATATATATATATATATATATATATATATATATATATATATATATATATATATATATATATATATATTAAACACATAACAAACATGATCAACAATAGTGTTCCAATTAAATTAAAACTGTAGTATATAAGGAGCTATTATGTTATTGTTTTTAAATTTTTATATTTCAATCTATATCAAATTAATAAAAATATATCAAATTTCATTATCTTGCCTAAACAAATTTCACTATTCCTCACGTTATTGTAACTTTTTATTTAAATTATGTGAATACGTGATAAAATAATGTTATCTAATCATATATTTCAAAGAAACTTGAATACATCACTAAAATGATAATATCGAATCATATACTTTCCTCATTAAAATATACAAAATGTTTGAATTAATTTATTTGTTAAAATAATTTTTGAAATTAATAAACAAATTAACAGTTATAAAAATATTTAAATATGAATTAACTGATCAAATTGTCTTAAATGTTATTTAATCATACATTAATAAGCTTTAATTATGAATTAAATGTTACAATTTAAATTGAATGATAAAAATAAAAACCAAACATTTTATAAAAATAAACTTAATTAAAAATGTTATTATTAATACATTTAATATTGGTGTTCTCTTGATCATTTTTGTCCTATGATTAATACAATTAGTTTACATTAATTAGTGAAATAGAATTTGCAAATAAAATATAACCTATCACAATTTGAATTAATTTATTTTCTAAAAAAATTTTAATTTAATAAATAAATTAACGATTATGAAAATATTTGAATATGAACTAAATGATTGAATTGTATTAAATATTATTTAATCACGCGTTACTAAGTCTTAACGATATACGAAGCAAACATTTTGTAAAAATAAATCTTACTAAAATCTTATCATTAATACAATTAATATTGATATTCGGTTGATAAATTTTCTCCTATGATTAATACTATTAACTAATAATTAATTTATACAATAAAAATTTTGCGATGCTCTCTAATTATTTATTTTATTTTTAACAATAAAAATAAAATATTTTGAAATAATTAAATAAATATATCAAATTTGTTGTCACATTAAATTTTGATCAAAGTTCACATGTATTTAAAAATGAAGACAAATTAAATAAATATATCAAAATGATTGAAGCTTATTATTTTTATAACATCACAAAAATGCACAATAATACATGTAAAAAAATTCATTGAAAAACACATAAAAATATACAAACAACATAATAATATATTCTAGTAAGGTCATCCAAATCAACATTCCAGAATTGTCTTGTTTTTCTTCAAGTCATTTATAGTACACAATTCAATTCATTTTTCAATAAGTGTAGCCTCTTTAATGTTCCTTCCCCAATTAACATCACAAGTGAAAATCCCATATTCATCATTCACAACAGTAACAAGGTAGTTTTTTTATACTTCATAATTTGTTTAATCATATTTGCATACAAATCCTAACAACAATAAAATTATTTGTTTCTCCCACCTATTATTGTATTTGTGAGAAACAAACAGATGTTGAATGGGTTTTTAGTTAATTATTTATAGATGTTGAATGGGTATGTATTAGTAATTTATTTAAATTTTGAATAATTTAATTTATCATTAATTATTAATTAAATAAATATTATATTATATATTTAAGGTTACGTAACATTTTATGCTATAAATTATTGCACATAAATTATTGAATTCATATATGAATTAGTTACATTAGTAAAATAATTAAAGATCATTTATTTAAATAATTAGTAAAATGTTAGTTTTTTGGTAACGTTAAACATATAAATTAACGCAAGATAAATAAAATGATAAATAACAGTTATGTTTCTTCCCATAATTCCGAGACAAAATTATAGTTACGTTTCTATTATTAATAATTTGGAGTATAAGATAAATAATATAATTTTAATCATTAATTAATAATTAAATAAATATAAATTATTAATTGTATTTAACTCATATATGAATGTTATCTAATGTAACTGAACATAAAAATATTAAAAAAATTTAAACTAATGTATGATTAAATAATATAGGATATTTGATCATTTAATTCAAACTGACTATGTTTTCATAGCCGTTAAATTATTTATTTATTTCACAATTGATTATTCATAATGTTATTAAATTAAAATTTTATTTGAAAAATATTTTTATCTAATTATTGGTATTAATTAATTGTAGTAATTATATATAACGGTAACATTATAATACATAAAATTAAAAACAACAGATAAAATTATAACCAAAAAATTAAAATTAATAACAATTTAATATATCTCCAACAATATCAACTTCTACACTTTGATTAAATAATAGTTAAGACAATATTTTTATTTAACCTATATTTAAATATTTTTCATGAACTTTTACTTAATATTGATTATATTATTGAATCATTTTAAAGTGGAAAATATATAATTAAACAATATTTTATATATTATGCTTACTAAATGATGATCAGGAAAAACCCAGGGAAAAAAAAAGGAATTCTTTGCATTTAAGATGATTAGTTGAAGTTTAAAAAAGGTTTTAAAAAATTAATTTGGAAATAATCTATTTTCTTTATTATTTATTATTTTGAAGGGAAATAAAATATATTTATATTTTTTATAAATAAAAATTTATTATTAACTTAAGTAAACATTAAAAATCATGTAATGGTTAAATTAAAGTGCACCATTTAATACATAAATATTTATTTGATTTCAAATTTCAAAATATAATATTTTTTCAACTAAATTTTGAGATATATAAATCTAAGAATAAGAAGACATTTTTATCATTCACACATAAATAGACACTTTAATATATTTTATATGTCCATGTCCCACATTCAAAACCAAATAAATTTTATTCTTCAAAAAAAATAATTGGTTAAAAACAAACATCAAAATGAAGTAATTTTTTTCATGTATTTTGAATACTAATTTATATCCTTCTAATGGAAACATTCAAAATCATATGCAAAAATTGTCATTCATTAAAACAGGAATCGACATCAAAGTCTCGTGGCACTAGTGACGTAGCTTCATGCGAAGTTTGTATGCCTTGGATCTTCTTTATCAATGGAGTCATTTGCTTCTTGAAGCTTAATGGCAGCGGAATGGAGAAGGAAGAAAGATGATTGGAGACGCCACTTCAAGGAGAAGATGAGTCAAGAAGAAGTTCACCATCATAGGAAGTCATGGATAAGAGATTGAAGGTAGGAGAAGATGAGTGGAGGGAGAAGGAGAGAAGGAGCACGAAATTTTGTGCCTCAAATGAGGTTTGAACTTTGAAGTGTAATTCTCAAATGATCAAAGTTGAAAAAAGTGCACACACATGGCATTTATTTATAGCCTAAGTGTCACAAAAAATTGGAGGGAAATTTGAATTTCTATATTTCACTTGAATTTGAAATTGAATTTGTGGAGCCAAATTTTGGAGCTAAAATCTCACTAATTATAATCAATGAATTTTAGCTATGGTTCAGCCCACTAATCTAAGATCAAGTCCAAGATTTTTCACTAAGTGTGTTTAGGTGTCATGAGACATGTAAAGCATAAAGGACATGCACAAAGATATGATATGACAATGGGTGTAGCAAGCAAATGCTCACCTCCCCCTCTAAAATTTAATTGGATTGGGTTTCTCTCAATTCAATTAAATTTATTTCTCAACACACACATCAAATATTCACTTAATGCATGTGAAATTACAAAATTATCCCTAATACAAAAATTAGTCTAGGTGCCCTAAAATACAAAGGCTGAAAAATCCTACATTTCTAGGGTACCCTACCTACATTATGGAGCCCTAAATACAAGGTCCAAAAATATGAAACCTTAATTTAATATGTACAAAAATAAGTGGGCTCATACTTAGCCCATGGGCCTGAAATCTACCCTAAGGCTCGTCAGAACCCTAGGGCCTTCTCTTGCATCTATGACTCAATCTTCTTGGAGTTTTCTATCCAATGCTCTTGGGGGGTAGGATTGCATCAACAAGAATCATAAGACCACATGAAAAAGGCAAAATCAAGCAATTTTAACATATGAAAAAAAATATAAAATACAACTACAATAATATTGCACAATATTTCTAGCTTCCCGTGGGCAAAAATAAAAGGCAAAGCTACAATAAAGACATGAAGTTGTCTCTTCTCGTCAAGGAAAAAAGAAGCATGAGTAGATGAACAAGAAACGTGCACTAGCCCTCACAAGAGTGTACCAAATTGTTAGGGTAGAACAAGTGCAAGCATGCTTTTCGAGGCCTCAAACATATTATCTCTAAGCAAATGCACACCCAAGAGAACCCAAGATCAAATAAACCTTGGGAAAAAGGCATATAAGTGTAGAATCTCATTCTTATTTCTAGGAAGACAATTTATATACCCAATGTTTTTTGACTGATCAACCATCTCAAGAAACAAGGAGGAACGAAAACATCAACATATAAAATTAAGAAACTAAGGAAGACACATCTTACAAAATAGATACTCAAGGACTTTGAAGTTACAAGCAAAGCAAATCAAAACCCATTGAGTAGCTAATGCATAAAGTGATATTCCAATCCTCACGAAGAAGATGACACAACCTTGAATCATATTTATCGAGAGAAGTGATGAAAGAATATTGGTAAAAATAATAAATGCTAGTCTTGAAAATGTGTATAGAGTCAAAAGAATGATATTGAAAACATAAGTCACAAATGAAAATGCAGGGCAACATTTATGGAAAAATTAATTTTGAGAAAGAAATATGGGATGATGAGATTTCAGATAGGTAAAAATCAAATAAAATTAAGATGCCAACGTCATAAAAGATTTGGCACATCATGAATGATATAAACATTAATTACTATCTTCGGCAATCATGACAAAGGAAATAAATAAAAAATACAACAAGAATCCTACAACTAAACAAGACAAAAGACAAGATTTCTAAAAATAATAATTCATTCTAAAGGTGGAAGACAATATGCAATTAACACGTTGTTTGCTTTGTCATAATCTGTCATCAATTGGATACTCAATTTTCAATGTCTTCTAAATCTTCCATTAAGTGAGTAATGGCCATCATTTTATAACCATTCCTATAGTAAGGAGGAACATCCATTTTAAGTTGTTTAATCTACTCCACGTAATCAATCTCTTTGAAGAATGTCTCATTAGCAACTTCCATCTTAGTAGCTTTAAGTTTTCATTCAAGGGAATCAATCTCGGAGACATGAGACTTTTTGGTAGAGTTAGCTTCACCACTAAGCCAACCATATATCCGCTCTAATGAGTCAACTAATTTGTTCAAGTGTTCAATTTGAAGTTCGAAAGATTGAATATATGACATAACCTCATTCTAATAAGAAAAATCATCACAATAGTCATAATATAAATCTTGAAATTGAGTAAAATAGATAATGAAATAGCAAGTTAAGTTTGTAGTAAAGACGAATTAAAAAGTCAGAAATGTTAACAAGCGCAACAAAATAACATCACAGCTAAAAGCTAAAAGGTAACAATTGTTAAAATATTACAATCACAACCAACATACCAGCCTTTCAAGATACCCTCCTTAAGACTAAAGTTAAGCAATTTTGTCTATTTTTACCTAATCAACATCTTCGTCAAAGTAGCAATTGTAGCCATTAAGTCAATAGGTTGCTTCTCTGCAATGGGGTATAAATAAAACCATTAATCATAGACTTTGTGGCATCATCACTTGGATAAGGGTCAGGAGTTCCTGTAACAGGGGGAGCGATAGGCTCAATAAGAAAAATTTCTTCACCCATTCCATGCATTGTTGAAGCATGATCAAGGCTTATGTTTCGGCTAACTAGATATACGTTTGATTGAGGGCATTGTTGAAAGAGTCAACCCCAATAGAAACAAAGTCCTCGTCTACTTAAGTGTACTTTGACTTTAACTTCAACAACTTGGCTTTGACCTCTGAAAACCTTTTCTTGTGCATAGTAGCAACATCAATTGACTTCTTAAGGGACGATTTAGTGCCCTCAATCTTGGTCTCAAACACCTTCCTACAGAGAACTACATGTTCATAAGCCAAAATCATTTGTTCAGCGAGCATCCTTTTCAATAGACAAATAGGTGATGGAGGTGGAATGACAGTCACCTTAGCTCCTTTAGAGGCAGGTTCCTTTTGAGCAGGCTTATCTTGAGTGGAAAGAATCACTAACTTGTTTGTAGGGAGATCCTCAAGTGTTTCCACTTCATCATTCACATTCTCCCAAACATTAGGACCATCTTGTGGCACGACATCATCACACATGTTCCGCAATGCTAGGATTATCTTGAGGTGCAACATAAGCAATTTCGCCATGAGTAGTCGGTGTAGCCTTGCTATGCGTAGTAGGACCTATCTTCACCTTTGGTTTAGCCTTAGCAACATTTTCTTCAAAAGCAGCAATACGAATGGGTTTGGCCATGTTAGGAACTTTCTTTTATCGGCATTGGCAAGCTTAATAGCTTGCCTCATCGCATTTGTAAGTTTGTTCTTCACCATTGGGTCAATTGAGGATAGTAAAAAAGATATATTAAAAGACAATAAGAGAAATCAACCCATAAATCATGTTAACAAAAATGTAAAATCTAAACAACAAAAATGTCAACAATATTACAGGCCTAACAACTTACCATAACCTTTAAGGCAATTCTCAACCTAAAACTTTGCGATGATAATACCATTTTCTGACATTACAACATCCTTAACTTGGTTGACCAAGGTGAGATCTTTGAGAGAAAGATCTTTTTTCATTGGGACATAGTAATTTCTATCTGGCTATAATGGCCTTGATTCCAGTAAAAGGGAAACCGAGGTTGGATAATTCCATCCTTACCATCCTTGATTGTGAAGAGAGTTCCCCACATTGCTTTGGTTGGACAAAGGAAGTTGTAGCTTATTTTCAAATTTTTGTATGATTCATCAAAAGCCTTAAACAATGATTGGATGCAGTGATTACAAAGATTCAACTAGGACTTCAATTCATCATTTGAAATATAGGGGTAAACTAGTAACTAAAAACCCTCAAATTAAGCTCAATCCCTTTCCAGCAACAAAAATGTACAAATGCAATAATGAAAGCCCAAGAATTATAGTGAAACTGTGAGGGATTGATGAAGGACTACAAAAGGATGAGAACCTTAGCTTGGGAGGAGTTATTACTAGATCAAGGTTGAAGAAACTACAAGAGGACATTAATATGAAGATGAACTCACTTATGGAGAAGGAAGAGGAAGGGGCTTTGAAGATAATAAATTTTAGCCAACTCTTTGATTAATAGTCATTTTTAGAACTCTTTGTTGGACTTTAATAATTTTGCAATTAAACTCATGTGTGAGTACTAACTTTATTTTAGTTACATTGGTAATTTTCTTTAGTGTGTTAGTTTGGGGCCTTGGCCCAAGTGCTCATTTTAGTGAGAGGAATAAATATACCTCTTTAACATTTTATAAGGACCTCTGGATAAATAGTTACAATTTTGGCATGTTGCTAATAGAGATAGTGCTTATCTTTGGTTCTTCCTTGGAACCTTGATTCTCATCAAAGAATTTCATTCTTTATGGCGGATCTACCTTAACTCATCAATTCATTTGAATTGTGGCATTATTCTTTCACTTCTTGTCTTGATCCATCTTTTCCTTTAGCCTTTTTTTTTAGTGAAAATTCCCAATTTAATGATGCTGTAATTTAATCCTAATTATGATTTCTCTCATTTGGTAATCAGAGCAAGGTTTCAACATGAATTTACTTTTGATTTGGTTGGATCATTTAATTTGAATATGTATCGGTGACTGTGTGTTAAAACTTGATTCGTGAGATTTCATCATCTGACCCAGTGTGTGAATTTTTGGTTGCGTCTTTATCTTTCATGGCTTGATCAATTTTTCGTTCATGCCAACAATTTGATAGTTGATTTGAATTAGGCATTGGTTGTTTGAAGTGCATCAATCAAATTTCAATTGGATGTGTGTCACCTACTTGTGGCATATTGTGTTAATTTGCTATAGCATTTTAATTCCATGCGTCGGTCTTCTTTTGAATTCATTCAGTGCCTTTCTCTTTGTGATTGCATCATATTCCAATTTGAGCCTAATTTTTGCTTCTAATTTCTATTTGGTGCGTCATTATTATTAGCATCAATTTGTATTGCTCTTGGTGCTTGTGCGTCAATTAATTCCTTTTGTTTGCTATTGTTCCTTAGTTCAAATCAATTCCTTTCATGTGAATTTGTTTAGTGATTTTAACTGCTATTGGCACCACTTTCATGCTAAGTTGTGCATTTATTGTTTAAATTAATGTTTGAGAAGCTTGAATCATTTGTGCTTATGTTATGTTAATTGAAATTGAGTCAAAGTCTACACTTTAAGAGTTCATATGTTCTTCTTTATTCTTGAGAGTTGTGGCAAAACCCTTTTATTTGATCAATAAAAATTGGACTTGTGAGTTTGGGTGTTTTAAAAATATTGCAAAGTCGAGGATTTATTAGCAAATTAGAGAGACTGAAAACTAAAAAAAAATATTGGGGAAAAATTGCCCTATATAAAAAGTCCTTCTACATCATTACCAAATTCCTTGATTTTCATACACCTTTAATCCATTTTGTTGCTCTTGAATACACTTGTTCTTACACAATGAAATTTGTGGATTCTTAGTTTGTGTTGTTTTTAATCTTTTGTCTTCTAGTCTTTCCTTTTCTTGACGTTCTATTTTTTTGTTGTCTTTTTCATTTCTTCTAGCTTTAATTATTTGTCTTTAAATTTTCTTACTTTGGTCTTAGAGTTTTTTTTTTCTTGGCCTTCTTGAGTTAAACTTGCATTCGTGACATATTTCACATTGAATACTTTCTTGGATATTGAATTGAAGGTTCATCGTAAGAATTGAAGATAGACAAGAGTGGTAAAAGCCAAGAGTGAACATTATAGAAAAAGCCTTGAAAGTGTGATACATGAGTGTATCTTGAGTGAAACACTTACCTTGTGATGAATACTTTTAACAGAGTAATTCATTTTAAATGAGATATTAAATATCTGTCATTTTAAATTTAGTGTTTGGATAATAATTTAAAGGGAAATTGAATATTTGGGATTTTAATAGGGAGTTTTAATTAACAGAAAATGAATAATTTGAAATTCTCTTAAAAACCAAGGAATTTCAATTTCTTCCCGTACCAGTACCACTCCTCTTTATGCGTGCGTACTCACTCCTCTCTCTCAATCTGTCCTCAGAGGATCTGAGAACTCCAATTTTGACCCACAATCTTCCTACCTTGCAATTTCGACCCACGGTCTCGCTCTCTTGCGATTTCGACCCACACTCTCATTGTGCCACAATGGTTCATACAAGGTTCTTTTGATTTTCCTAAAACTCTAACGGTGGTTCATACATTGCAGAAGGGTTTCATTTTATTCCGTTAATTTGTGACTTGATTGGGTTTTGTTGATTTCTCGCTCATTAATCATTGTGCTTTGTTGTTGTTGGATTTTTCCCACAACGTCGATTCCATCATAAAGAGGCCTCGAGTAGCATACGACCTTGCACTGTAGGTGCTTGTGTTTATTCTTGAAAGATGTTTTCTGCTACAACATGAATCAGGGTGTATTGTAAATTTGTTAGGAACAAACCCTGGACTGTAGGTGCTTGTGTCTATTCTTGAATGATGTTTTTTGCTACAACATGAATCAGGGTGTATTGCAAATTTGTTAGGAACAAACCCTGGACTGTAGGTGCTTGTGTTTATTCTCCTATAGAGATTTTTCCACAAGCAAAAATGCCCACAGATTAAGTGTTAAATTGACCAATAAGCTAGTTACAGTATCAAATACTACTCCATTTTTAAAACTACAGATAGAGCCTTTTCCAAAAGAAAGAAAATTTATTCCCTTAGGTGTCACAGTCGATAATTTCTTAGGAATGTCCACCTTGTTTTGAGTTTTGTGAAATGCACTTTGATCTTCATGGGTCCCAATTTGTATAGGACTTTCCTTGGTTGTTACTATGTCTTGTTTCAGTGAACTAAAGCTGGGTGATAATTTTGCAAGATTGATGAAACTAATTCCGTTAGGTGGTATAGGTTGTTTTTCTACAGATAGGATAATAATGTACAAATCATTCATAGGTCAAAAAAACTGCAGCATTTTCTGCAATGTTGTCCAACATCTTTGTCTACTATTATTTTGTTGATCCTAATATACAGAACTTTGTTAGTTTTTTTTCTAGTTGATCATCTCTATCTATACTTTAAATTGCACTAGTATCATTGTTTTGCATCTTTTACCTAGATATTTGTTTTAAATCTCAAAATAGTATATACACATATTATCTTATATCATTATCATGCAGTTTGGATTGAGAAGCAATGGATCCAAGCATAGTTGACACTACAATTATTTCAAGAAAATGTAAAAGAGAAGAGTATAAGAAGATAATCTTATTAGTTGTTGCTTGTGTTGTTCATATGGTCATTGGTGTGGTGACATGATATCATAATAATTATTTGGTTAAGGAACCAACCCGTAATTGGGAACTAGAATGTCGCAGCTTCCTTAATCGTCTTTATAGAGGGACAGAGAAAGATTGCATGAACAACTGAGGCTTAGTAAAAAATCATTTTTTAACCTTTGTAGAATTTTACAAGAAAAAGGTGGATTAGTAAGAACAAGAAATGTTCCAACAACTGAAGCAGTAACAATGTTTTTACATATCCTTGCTCGCAACCTAAAGCATAGGGTAGTGCAATTTAGTTATTATAGATTTAAAGAAACCATAAGTAGGAAATTCAACAATGTCTTGAGAGTGGTAATGAAAGTGAGCAAAGACTATTTAAATTTTCAACCCTGTACTTTAGAAGGTGCAAAAGCAAACAAGTGGAGATGGTTTGAGGTAAGTTTATCAATTGTTAGGAGAGATTAGTTAATTATAAAATTTTCTTAGAATCTAAAAAAATTGTCTTGTTTGTAGAGATGCATTGGAGCACTTGATGAGACTCATATTCTGGTTACAGTTTCTCCTGATGAGAGACCTAAGTATCGTAATAGAAATGGTGATGTCTCTACAAATGTGTTAGCCACTTGTGGTTCAGATTTAAGATTTATTTATGTGTTACCTGGGTGGGAAGGGTCTGCAGGAGATTCTCGAGTATTACGAGATGCATTACGTCGTCAAAACAAACTTGAAATTCTAACTAGTAATATTTCTTGTAAATATTTTTTTTTCTTTTTTTTTGTCTAGTTTAAGCTTGTGTTTTTTATTTTAAACATTGTAGGTAAGTACTTTCTTGTGGATGCGGTATATACCAATGGTCAGGGATTTTTAGCACCATATCGAGGGACTAGATATCATCTCAATGAGTGGATTGGAAACACCCCCTCAAAGTTACAAGGAGTTATTTAATCTTTGTCATGCAAGTGCCCGAAATGAAATAGAAAGGTCATTTGGGATCTTGAAAAAAAGATGGAGTATATTAAGAACTCCCTCATTTTTTGATATAAAGACACAATTAAGAATTATCAATGCTTGTTTTGTGTTACATAATTTCATAAGAGACGAACAACAAACTGATTAACTTCTAGAAGTTCAAGACATCGAATTCTTATATGTTGTTGATGAAGAGTTAGTCCATCAATCAAGGGAAGGAGTTCAAAATAATGTCATAGATGATATCACAACTATTCAAACTATTGAGGAATGGACAAGATTTCAAGATACATTAGCTATGAATATGTTTGCTAACTATCAAGTTAGAAGAAACTTTGCTCAAGGATAGTTCTTTTTTAAATGTATTTTGCTATTGCAGACAAACTTTGTGTGCTTTGTTACTATGGTACTTTGCTATTGAAGATAGACTTTTATGTACTTTGCTATTGCATAAAAACTTTGCTTGAAATATTTTCTATGATTGTGCAGCGGACTAATCAAATGAATAAAGTAGGTTGTATCTAATATTTGTTATGTGTAAGTTAAATAAGTGACATTAACTTCAATGGAGTCATCTAATGAAAAAATGACGGGCAAAAGAAAAGTTTTAGGAAAAAATAATGAGAAAACAAGAAGTTATTTTACATGGAATTTGGAGATGGAACATGTATTGGCTGATGTACTAAGAGATCAAAGGAATTTGGGCAACAAGGGTGACGGAGGTTGGAAAAGGTCAGCATTGAATGCTGCAGCAGTGTTGTCTACAAGCTTCAATATTAATGTCACATCAGATAATGCCAAAAACCGTATCAAATTATGGAGATCATGGTATGGTATTGTAAGTGACATCCTTGACCAGAGTGGGTTTGATTGGGATGACACTAAGCACATGATCATAGTTGAGAATGAAAATGCTTGGAATGAATAGTGCACCATAAGTATTCTTTAATATATTGCTATTTGTAATTCAAAGTAGATTGGATTTGACTTTTTCTTTTTTCCAGTCGCATAAATCGGCTAAACCATTTCGATTCAAGGTGCTTCAAAACTGGGATGATATAGTGGATTTGTATGCTAAAGATAGAGCCATTGGTCATGAAGCTGAGACTGCTATAGATGTAATTCATGAAGATTTTGATGATGTCAAGAAGAATTAAGAATTTGCTTGAGAAAGGGAGAGAATGTAAATCATGCAAGCTTTGATGGTGTTGAGAAGAAATCACATGTTTGTCATCATCAAAAAGGGGGAGAATGCAAATGTATGTATACATGATTTTGATGATGTCAAAAGAAGAATCAAACAGGGCTCATTTTGCTTCAAGATTAATACAAGATTGTTTCAACAAACAAAGCCTTGATTCAAGATTTCTTCAAGATCAAGCCTTGCCTCACAATGAAAGGTTTCAAGTCATTCAAGGCACATGTAATCGATTACCAATACATGTAATCGATTACCAATGGTTTGAAAGTGTGTAATCGATTACACATCATATGTAATTGATTACCAGAGACTCTGAACGTTAGGAATTCAAATTTTAAATGAAGGATCACAACTGTTCAAGAAAAACAGCTGTGTAATCGATTACACTAATTCTGTAATCGATTACTAGAGAGGATTTTCAAGGAATATCGCCAACAATCACATCTTATCATTTGGATTTTGAATGGCCATCAAAGGCCTATATATATGTGTGACTTGGGACGAAATTGAAGAGAGAGTTTTGCTAGGCAAAAATGTCTTATCCTCTCAAAAGACAATGAGAGAGATTCCAAAAGAACTTCATTGTCAAATGCTCTCTCAAAAGAAATCCTTGGCCAAACACTTGCAAAATCTATAAGGATTCCTACATGATCTTTATTGTAATATTCTTCTCTTGAAGAGAGAATTCTTCTTTCATTCTTCTTATTCAATGAGATTGGTTAAGAGACTATGAGTCTCTTGTTGTAAAGGATTCCTGAACACAAGGGATGGGTTGTCCCTGTGTGGTTCAGACTTTATAATGGATTTTACAAAGATAGTGGAAATCTCAAGTAGGTTGCTTGAGTACTGGATGTAGGCACGGGAAGTGGCCGAACCAGTATAAAATTGTGTTTGCATTCTCTCTTCCCTTATCTCATTTATGTTATTGCAATCAATTTTGCCTTGCATGTTTATAGAACATTATTAAATTGATTGTTGTTGCTTCTTCTGCATTCTAAGCCTATCCCTCTTAAGATTATTGAGGCCACAAGGTCCAACAATAGATGCTGATGAAGTGATGAGTAGAGAAACAAATGAAGTAGAATTCATGGGTTTAGGTGCTACTGCTACTATAGACGTAGAAGAACCAAGCTCTAATACAAAAGGAAAAAGACAAGGTTCAACTTCTTCTGGTACACATTCTCACAAGATCGAAGAAAAAGAAGGAATAACAACTTCTTTGGATAAAATGGCCAACTCTTTTGACCGGATGGTAGAAAAAATGGATGGTAAAGTCAATGATGAAGATATTCAAGAAGTATTACGTGAGACAACTTTGATACCAGATCTTAATAGACAACAATGGGCTAAAGCTATTAAATGGTTAGCTGAAGATCCAAAGCAGTTAGCTATTGTGAAAGCCCTTCCAATTCGCGAAAAGACAGATTATGTTTTAACACATCTTGCAAAATGAAACTTGGTGAGTAACCTTTTGTCTACATTTTCAATTTCAACTTTCAAATTATAAAATTGTGTCTTTTTTATGCCTAATTGAAGTGATATTTTCATTAAAGTTATTTGTCTTTCCTGTTGTGACTTATATTATTTTATTTTGTTTCTTCTATGTCAGGTTATTGTGAACAAGGAATAGTAATGCAATCCTACCCCGCAAGGGCATTGGATAAAGATTCCAAGAAGATTGGGCCAGAGATGCAAGAGAAGGCCCTAGAGTTCTCATGAGCCTTATGGTAGATTTCAGGCCCATGGGCTAAGTATGAGCCCGCTTATCTTTGTACATATTAGATTAAGGTTTCATTATTTTTGGGCCTTGTATTTAGGGCTCCATAATATAGGTAAGGTGCCCTAGAAATGTAGGATTTTTCAGCCCTTGTATTTTATGGCACCTAGACTAGTTTTTTGTATTAGGGGTAGTTTTGTAATTTCACATGCATTAAGTGAATATTTGATGTGTGTGGTTGGAAATAAATTTAATTGAATTGGGAGAAGCCCAATCCAATTAAATTTTAGAGGGGGAGGCGAGCATTTGCTTGCTACACCCCATTGCCACATCATATAGTCACACTTTGTGCATGTTTTTCATGCTTTACATGTCTCATGACACCTAAGCACACTTAGTGGAGAATCTTGGACTTGATCTTGGATTAGTGGGCTGAACCATAGCTAAAATTCACTAATCATAATTAGTGAAATTTTGCCTCCAAAATTTGGCTCCACAAATTCAATTGCAAATTCAAGTGAAATTTGAATAGAAATTCAAATTTCCCTCCAATTTTGTGACACTTAGGCTACAAATAGAGGTCATGTGTGTGCATTTTTTGAACTTTGATCATTTGAAAATTAAACTTCAGATTTCAGAGCTCTTTTAGAGCACAAAATTTCGTGTTTTTCTCTTCCTCTCCCTTCATTCATCTCATTCTTCCTCCAAGCTCTTATCCATGGCCTCCTATGGTGGTGAGCTTCTTCTAGACTCATCTTCTCTTTGAAGTGGCGTCTCCTCTCTCTCTTCCTTCTCCATTCCGCTGCCATTCATCTTCCAAGAAACAAAAGAATCCATTGATGAAGAAGATCCTAGGCCTACAAGCTCCAATGGAGCTTACATCAAATAGAGAGGAGTTGCATTCTTACAAAGCAAGAAAAAAGTTGATTCTTCTAAAACTGTTTGATTATGTTGTTTGTTTTGGACCCTCTAATTTGCAAAGTAATTCGTGAATGGTTGAGTATTATAAGTGAAGTGACATCAATGTGGATGATATATGATTTTAGGTCTTAATATGAATTGAAATATTTTCTTCTCTTACGAACAATGAAATTAATATCATTATTTGAATTTTGTATGAGATAATTGTCCTTAAATTACGTAATTATTTAATTTCAATGCGTTTTTTTAAAATTATTGTGAGACTAGGTAATTGAATTTTTTTTTAACAAGGAATTAGATTGAACAAGGAATTACATATCATTCATCTTTAATTTTGCAATATTGTTTAATTCAAGTTTTTTTTGTGTGTTAATACAAGAATATTGTGTAAGATTCAAAATTGTTTAACATTAAAATTATTTTGATTATTTAATTATTAAATATTAAAAAATTGATTATTAAATATTGTATAACATTAAATTTATTTTGAATATTTAACTATTTAAAAATGACTAATATTTATTTTCATTCAATATTGAAATTTTAATTTTTAAATAAATATTGAAAAATGAAAATTTGAATTTCATTGAAATTGAATTACTTTATCTAAACAAGGAAATTAAAATACAAGAAATTGAATTGCTTCATCTAAACAAAATATTTACAAAATGAAAGGAATTTAAATCAAGGCAATCAAAATATTGTGTATTTAAATTTCCTAGAAATTTTTAAATTCCCCATCTAAACACATGGTTATGCTTATACTAGAGATAGAGGGAACAACATGAAGATCAAGACTAAGAAGTGTTTGACTTTTACATGCCCAACTCTATATTGAGTGGCATTTGTATTGCTTGTTATCCTTAGTCAATCTGTGTGTACATCATGTATCATCATATAGAAGTAGAAAAAACAATTTCTATAATAAAAAATATCATTTATGTTGTACAACTCATTGGTTTAATCAATTACCACATGTGTTTAATCAATTACGTAAGTGTTTGAGAACTTGTACTGAAATCATGGCTCTGGTTTAATCGATTATCATATATTCATAATTGATTACACAATTCAAATTGAGACCATGATTGTTTTTTTAGATCTCTGGTTTAATTGATTACGAGGATATAGTAATCGATTACATTGTTTTTTAAAGTATTCCTAGAAGTGATCAAGAACACTTTAATCAATTAAATTAAGAGTTTAATCGATTACATTATTCTTGAATTTTTTCCAATATTGGGGAAGAGTATTTTAATCAATTAAATGGGACATGTAATCAATTGCTTTGATGAAATAATCAATTATATTGTCAATTTATTCGATTATAGACGGTTATAACTATTTTTTATATATACCCACCTTGTGTTCTCACTCTCAATGAACTTTTACAACTCACAAACTTCAGTTTATGATTCTTGGAGCTTTTTAAAGTAAAGTTTCTTTGAGGGTTATGTGATTAGTGAGTTGTAAACACACTTGAGATGAAGAGAGGTTCATTCAATCAAGTTTTTTGCTCTTGCATTTGAATGTAAAGGTTGTATCTCTCCTTGATTATGTTTCATATTCTTTTTACACATTGTTACTACATGTGCAAGAGTTTTACTGCATGACAAAATAAGTGTTTCTAGTTTGAAGCTAAGAGTAGGTTTCTCTTAGGCTTAGATTCATTAAGGACCCTAGGGTTGGATGCCTAATCTTGGTAGGATTTGAAATTGTTTGTGATTGCTTGTAAAACTCACATTGTATAGTAAAAATCTAATTCAGGTTAAATTAGATAACTGGATTAGCTTCTCTAGAGATAGAGAGTGAACCAGTATAAATCTTATTCTTTAGCTTCTCATTAACTCTCATATCTCTCTATTGCATTCTTTATCAATTTGCTAAGTTTCAAAGATATTTAAAATTGATGCACTTTAACAAAAAGGGTATTATGCTTGGGTGATTGATTCAATATTGTTTTAATAAGAAAGTTCTGATACGATCTTTTGGGCAACAAAAGTTTTAAAACTCTTTTTGACGATTTGATTTTACACCAATTCACCCCCCTCTTGGTTTGGTTAGTCCCATTGTCTTTTTCAACTTAGTGAGTGGTGAGGTCCTATTTTTCTATATTTTGTGACTAACATCTCGTAGGTATGTCATCCAAAAATGATAGTGATCCACTTTTTCCTAAGACTGCCAAGTTAATGGCATCTTTGACTTAACAAATGGAGAAGATGCAAAGCCATATTGAAAGAAGGATGAGAGAAAGGTTTGATGATATGCAAAGGAGTACTCAAGAGTTAAGTGAAAGGTGGAAGGCATAGAGAGGATGAGACATCATAGGACACCTCCATTTTCACAAGGTAGTAATGATGATTATGAGGGAGGAATAAGGCACAGAGATAGGACAAATAAGGATGGTATGGAGGATGTGAAGGTTAAAATTCTAAAGTTCCAAGGTGCATATGACCCAGAGGTGTCCCTAGATTAGGAAATGAAGGTTGATCAAATTTTCAATTGCCATAACTATAGTGAAGAAAAAAAGAAGATAAGATTGGCAAGTATAGAGTTTGAAGGTTATGCTCTTGTGTGGTGGAACCAACTTCAAGTTGACGTGGATAGGTTGAGAAGACCTAGAGTGGAAACTTGGTTAGAGATGAAGAAGGTTTTTAAAGAAAGGTTTGTACCTCCTTATTACAAAAGAGTGTTGCACAACAAATTGCAAAGATTTTACTAAGGAAATAGAAGTGTGGATGAACATTACAAGGAGATGGAGATTTCTTTGATAGGGCTGAAATGGAAGAAACTCAAGAAGACACTATGGCTAGATTCTTGCATGGTTTGAATAAAGATATCCAAGATGAAGTGGTGCTTCAAAGCTACAATAGCATGGATGAACTCATACAATGGAGACTCAAAGGCATATGGAAGGGTTGCTGAGAAATGGATAGGTAAGAGAAAGCTTGAGTCCATGAGCCATGCCAATTATTCTAGTGCCCAAGAAAGATGGATCATGACTGATGTGCACGGATTGTAGGCTTATTAATAACATCACTGTGAGGTATAGACATCCAATCCCTAGGCTTGATGATTTGTTGGATGAACTTCATGTTACATGTTATTTCTCCAAAATAGATTTGAAAAATGATTACCACCATATTCGAATGAGAGAAGGTGATGAGTTGAAAACCTCTTTTAAAATTAAGTTTGGACTCTATGAGTGGTTGGTCATGCCTTTTGGCCTAACCAATGCACCAAACACTTTCATGAGATTAATGAACCATATTTTGAAACACTTCATTATTAAATTTGTGGTTGTGTACTTTGGTGATATCTCGATCTATAGTTTGACATTTGATGACCACTTGGACCATATTAGGAGTGTTTTGGAAGTGCTTAAAAGAGAGAGCTTGAATGCAAATAAGGCAAATGCACATTTTGCACTAATCAAGTAGTGTTCCTAGGATTTGTTGTGAGCTCTAAGGGCATGCAAGTCGATGAGGATAAAGTGAAAGCTATTTAGAGATTGGCCTACCCCTAAGAATGTGGGTGAGGCGAGGATTTTCCATGTGTTAGCTAGTTTCTATAGGTGCTTTATCAAAGACTTTAGCACACTAGCTCTTCCTTAAATGAAATTGTAAAGAAAAATGTGGGGTTTAAGTAGGGAAGTGAATAAGGGGAAGCTTTTAATATCTTGAAAGAGAAATTAACACATGCTCCTATTCTTGCTCTGCCTAATTTTGCCAAATCTTTGAAATTCAATGTGATGCATCTAATATGGGAATAGGTGGTGTGTTGTTACAAGAGGGGCATCCTATTACTTGTTTTAGTGAAAAGTTGAAGGGTGCTCATTTGAGTTATTTCACATATGACAATGAATTATATTCACTTGTAAGAGTTTTACACACTTAGCAGTATTATACTTTACCTAAGGAATTTGTTATACATAGTGATCACGAATCTCTTAAGCATTTAAAGGCAAACTCAACAAGAGACATGCCAAATGGGTGAATTTTTTGGAACAATTTCCATATGTGATCAAGTGTAGCAAGGCAAGGCCAATGTGGGGGTCGATGCTCTTTATAGGAGATAGTCTTTACTCTCCATGCTTAAAACTAAAATGCTTGGGTTTGATCACATAAAGGAGTTGCTTGCTTGCGATGATGACTTCTCTAGGTTGTATGAATTGTGTGAGAAAAATGCTCACAATGGATTCTTTAGCCATGATGGATTTCTATTTAAAGATAAGAGATTGTGTGTGACTAAGAGTACTTTATGTGAGTTGTTGATTAGGGAAGCTCATGACATAGGCTTGATGGGTGACTTTGGGGTTAACAAGACTTTGGACATTTTGCATAAGCATTTCTTTGTCCTAAAATGAATTAATAAATATTGTGTCGAATGAATTGTATGTCATAAAGCTAAATCTAAGGTCTTAAACCATGGATTGTATACCCTTTTGCCTATTCCCACCTCTCCTTGAACCGACATATCCATGGATTTTGTAGTTGGTTTTCCAAGGTCCAAGAGAGCCAAATATTCTATTTTTTTTGTGGTTGATAGGTTCACAAAGATAACTCACTTCATTCCTTGCCATAAAGTGGATGATGCTTGTGTGGTAGCGAACTTGTTCTTTAGAGGGGTGGTGCACTTACATGGACTTCCAAGAAACATTGTGTCGAATAGAGATTCTAAATTCCTAAGCCATTTTTGGAGGACTTTGTTGGGAAAGCTTGGCACCAAGCTTTTTTTCTCCACAACTTGCCATCCCTAAACCGATGGGCAAACCAAAGTGGTAAATAGTAATTTGTCTCAACTCCTATGGTGCCTTGTCAAAGGTAATTTGAAAACTTGGGAAGATTGACTACCCCATGTAGAATTTGCATAAAATAGGATAATCAACTTTAACACTTATCATTTTTCTTTTGAAGTTGTTTATGGATTTAACCTAATGTCTCCTCTTGATTTGATTCCTTTGCCTAATGTTGATTCTATGTTGAATGGAGATGAGCTTTTCAAAGCCTCTTTTATTAGAAACTTGCATGAGAAGGTGAAGGCTTAGATTGTGAGAAACATGGAACAATATGCTAAACATGTAAACAAGGGGAGGAAAACGATGGTGTTTGAGCCCAACGATTGGGCACATGCATTTAAGGTAAGGAAGGATAGGTTTCCTTCTGAAAGAAAAACTAAACTTCAAGCTAGAGGAGATAACCCTTTTCAAGTTTTGGAACACATAAATGACAATGCATATATAATTGATTTGCCTCTTGATTATGGTGTGAGTGTCACTTTCAATGTTAGTGATTTATTTTTTTATGGTGCAGGTACAATTGATTCAAATCCGAGGACATATTCTTTCAAGAATGAAGGGATGATGAAGGACTACAAAAGGATGAGGACCTTAGCTTAGGAGGAGTAGATCAAGGTTGAGGAAACTACATGAGGACATTAATATGAAGATGTACTCACTTATGGAGAAGGAAGAGGAAGGAGCTTTGAAGATAATAAATTGTAGTCAACACTTTGATTAATAGTTGTTTTTAGAACCCTTTGTTGGGCTTTAATAATTTTGTAATTGAACTCATGTGTGAGTATTAGCTTTATTTTAGTTACTCTGGTAATTTTCTATAGTGTGTTAGTTTTGGGTCTTGGTCTAAGTGCTCATTTTAGTGAGAAGAATAACTATACCTCTTAAACATTTTGTAAGGACCTTAGGCTAAATAATTACAATTTTAGCTTGTTGCTAATAGAGATAGTACTTATCTTTGGTTCTTCCTTGGAACCTTGATTCTCATAAAAGAATTTCATTCTTTGTGGCGGATCTACCTTAACTCATCAATGCATTTGAATTATGGTGTTATTCTTCCACTTCTCGTCTTGATCCATCTTTTCCTTTCCCTATTTTTTTTTTTTGCGAAAATCCCCAATTTGATGATGCTGAAATTTGATCCTTATTAGGGTTTTTATCAGGGACAAACATCCACAAAGTTTAAGATGGCCACCTAAAACTCATTAATGGGAAGGTGTAGGCCTAAATCTTCAAAGAAGGTGGTATACATGGGCAAAAAATCATGATAAACATAGTCGCTTTCCCCGGTGCCAATAATTTCTTTGCCAATATGCTTAGTGACCCTTTGTGAACTAATTCAATCATGGACTCCAAGGGAAATGACCATCCAACCATCATAACCACTACTCTTGCTAATGGGATAGAGATTTTTCAGTAAGTCCGCAATCGTGGCCTTGTCAATGATGGATTGTGTACCAAGAATCTTGTGGTCAACCCATTCCACCTTTTTTGACTTTGGAACCTCGTGGAGAGTATTTTCTTTTTTAGAGCCTTTAGCCATTTCCTTGTTAAGTGAAGAATCAAAAGAGGACAAGTTAATGGAACTGGTATCTCATAGGTCAGACATAGCTTCTAGTGAGTCAAGATTCTTTATACAAGCTAAATCATATTCTATCGTATCGTCAAACAATTGGGGTTGATCCAAAGCTTGCAAGTGCATAAAACAGTCTTTCAAAAGTTGCTTGCTAATATTCTAGTGAATTGTCACAACAAAATCATCTTAGGGCATATAGTGACACTTATCTTTGTCGTATTGTATGAGAACATTTTCCCTCAAAATAGAAAACTTGGGCCTTGATAGCTCCCTTTTTCCACTAAGGTCATCATCAATAGTAATGTATTTATCGACACCACTGCTACCCACCTAGCGACGATTCTCAGGACTATTACCCCTTTTTTAGTTAGAACTACCACCAGCCAACCACCATTCACTGAATTTTTGAAAATACATCTATATAATTGATTGTGATTTTTTAAAAATAAAAGAACAAATAGAAACAACACACAACATAAAATAAAATATCTAAATCCTTACCAACTAGAAAGCAAGAAGCACTATAATCAATAATGAGACAAAAGAGGGGCAATGTCTAGAAGGTCCACAACGGCAAAATAAATGAGATGGTGCAAAAAATTTGTTGCAAGCCTCATCATATGTGACACCAAAATTTGTTGCAAGTGTCACCATATGTAACACCCTATGTTTCAAGTACTAAAAATATACCCTAAGGAGAATCCTTATTAGGACCCTTCTGTTATATTTTTTGTAAATTCTTGTTGTTGTTGTTATTATTATTATTATAATATTATGTTTGTTGTTATTGTTATATAATTATGTAATTGTTATTAGGACCCTATGTTTGTTGTTATTTTTAGATTAAGTTCTTATAATTAGAATGCTGGAAAACTTTCCAAATCTGGTGCTAGTTTTATGAAGACCCTAGAAATACCATGTTGTATCTTGAGTTATACTTGTCAGATTGAGGTGTTGTTTACGCTGTTGGAAAGCTTGTTGGAAAAGGTATAATTCATCCCTACATATTAGAAACTAAAATCGGTTTCCATCTTAGACAAAATCATCTCCGAAGTAAGACACTTGATCATGAAAAATATTTAAGTCTCACATCGGGCAAAATAACCTTATGAATCCCTTTCTTCCCCTATATATAGAAGAGATCACTAAGCCTCAAGAGCACCAAGATAGAGTGGGCTTAGTGTTAAGTGTGGAGACCCTCATAGTTAATATTTTTATCTTCCCCTTAGAGTTTTCAAACTTGGGGCATATAAGTAGCTTGGGTTCGTGTTTTAAATTACACCCATGTTTTAGCCTTAGTAAGAGTTGTGGGGATCGTGGTGGACGCCATCGCCAAATTTGTGTGGGTTAATCAGAGCTTGTCTCCGTGCTTTCTTGGTGAGTGCTTTTCTTCTATCTTTCTTAAGTTATTGCCTTCTTTAGTTGTTGGTGTATGTTTTTGTTCTTTACATTTATATTTTAATTGGACATGATTTTGATGTGAAAAATGAGTTATGGATATTGTCGCCACCTACCCTTCGGTGGGAGGGCGACGCGTGACTCGCGGGATGCGTGTTCCAAGAAAGGAATACACACGGAGTCGCCACCAACGTTTATTTGAGGAAAACGTCGGAAAAACCGAAAAAGACGCGATCTACGAACTTTTAAGTGAAAGGTTCGGGAGTTGTATTTACGCACAGGGAAGGTATTAGCACCCCACACGTCCGTCCCAAGGGACGACAGCCTTTAATCGAATGTGCAAACATGACTTTGATTTTTACGTTCCCTTTACGTTCTTATATCTTTTATGCCCTTTTTTATATTTTTCTCTTTTTGTGGTCGACAAGGGTGTTTTCCCTTTGCTCCTACGTATTCCTCAATTGTGATGAGGAAATCAGACCTACGTAGTTCTTTCAGAACAAAGTTTTTGGTTAAGTTGTTTTTGTCTTTTTTTGCAAAATATGTTTTTATTGAACAAAAGGTCATTTAAGGTGTTGGACCATTAAACGGTCTTTTGATTTTGAAAGGAGAGAAACGTTAAGGAATTGGACCATTAACGATATCTTGTTTTTGAAAGGAGAGAAACGTTAAGGCATTGGACCATTAACGATCTCTTGGGGTGGTCGACAAAAGCGGGGCTTTTGCTCCTACGTATCCTCAATTGCGATGAGGAAATCAGACCTACGTAGTTCTTTTTTATCAAGTGATTTTTTTACTTAAAAATCATTTTAAGGCGTTGGACCTTGAAAATGATCCATTTTACTTAGTAAAAAATTGAAATGATAAACTTCAAAAACCTATTTTTATGGACGAGCTTGACTAGGCGAGTTGATTTTAGCCTTAGTTTCTCTTTAGTTATTAGTCAATTCAATTAAGAATGAGAAATCCCAAAGAAAAAACGTCCGATTGATTTTCCGCTTTATTTTACTAAAAGACGTTTTTTTTTATTATTATATTATTATTTTACCTCTTTTTTGATTTCCAACGTGGTTACAGCACGACCGAACGGTCGGAATTCATTTTAACCGAAGTTAACGGATAATACAATTCAAACGATCGGTGGAAATTTATTTTATTTTTAGGTTAAGCGAGAAATGACTTAAATAAAATGACTTAAGCACGTCAAAAGGGGGTATAAAAAGTAAATGAAACGAGAATAAAAATACACGAAACACAATGTGGACCACCACGGGTACATAGAATGAATCGAAAAGCTTGGTTCGAGGTACTTACCCATTGAAGATCGAAGAACGATGAAGAACGAATGAAGAAAATCGAAGAATGGTCGAAACCTTCGCGAAATTCCTCACGGAAACGTTACGGAAACGTTTCGCAAGCGCCTCGGCTTGGATTTTTTTCACGGAAACAATTTTTCCAAGCAAATTCGAAAGAGAGAGAAGTGCCTAAGGGGCTGAACCCTTTTTCACTTCACTTCTCCCCCTATTTATAGAAAATTGGGGGAGAAGCTTGCCACCCAGCTCGCCCAGGCGAGCAAGGTTGCTTCCTCCAGAAGCAACAACCTTCTGGAGGAATCTTCTGGAGGGCCCAAGTGGGCCTGGTTGCTATTTGCACCCCCATTTTTACTAAGTACACCCCCCTGCCTTTTTTTGGTGATTCTTTTTTCGTAAAGTTATGAAAACTTACGAATTTCGTAACGATACTTGTTTTCTTTCCGTAATGTTACGGAACCTTGTGGATTACATAATCATCCCCTTTTTGACTTACGGAATGTTACAGAACCTCACTAATTGTGCAACGATGCTTCCATTTGATTTCCGGTGTGTCACGGAACCTTAGGGATTGTGCATCAATATTTTCTTTTACTTTCTGGCATTTCCCGGAATTTCACAAATTGCCTAATGATGGGTGCCAAGCACCTCACAAGGACCAAATAAAAGTTGCATGTCATCAAGCAAAGGTCCCCAGACGAAATTAGGGTATGACAGTTGTCCATCTTTACTTGTCTTTTATTGGAGATAAAAGGAAAGTAAAGATAAGACACTAATTTCGTTCCTCTCGGTAGACAAGAGTCGCGGGTGACCATAAAATTTCCGCATGCAAATGACTTGTTGTTCCCGGGGGAACAAAAGGTGCAGAAGACGATATCAGTCTCTGCATGCTATCAAGCCTTCTGTCTTACAGATAGCAAAAGAATGTTTATACGGATAACCACTCGGGTATTTCCGCCCGCCAGCGTGACTCAAAAGTCAGTATGACAGATCTTGTAAGTGCGGAAGATGATGTAAATCTCCGCGTGTCAACGGGCTTGTCGGCCGCGATTGACGAAGGGTGCAGAATGACCATAATTTGTCTCTGCGTGCCATCGGACACGACTGTGTCTGAATGGCAAAAGGTGTGCGGAATGACCATAATTTGTCTCCGCATGTCATCGGGCCCGCCGCCTCTGGATGACAAAAGGGTGCAGAATGACCATAATTTGTCTCTGCGTGCCATCGGACACGACTGTGTCTGAATGGCGAAGGTGTGCGGAATGACCATAATTTGTCTCCGCATGTCATCGGGCTCGCCGCCTCTGGATGACAAAAGGGTGCAGAATGACCATAATTTGTCTCTGCGTGCCATCGGACACGACTGTGTCTGAATGACAAAAGGTGTGCGGAATGACCATAATTCGTCTCCGCATGTCATCGGGCCCGCCGCCTCTGGATGACAAAAGGGTGCAGAATGACCATAATTTGTCTCTGCGTGCCATCGGACACGACTGTGTCTAAATGGCAAAAGGGGTGCGGAATGACCATAATTTGTCTCCGCATGTCATCGGGCCCGCCGCCTCTGGATGACAAAAGGGTGCAGAATGACCATAATTTGTCTCTGCGTGCCATCGGACACGACTGTGTCTAAATGGCAAAAGGGGTGCGGAATGACCATAATTTGTCTCCGCATGTCATCGGGCCCGCCGCCTCTGGATGACAAAAGGGTGCAGAATGACCATAATTTGTCTCTGCGTGTCACATGACCTGAGGGTTAGTATGACAAAGATTGTGGGGCGGCCGACAAAAGCAAGGCTCCTGCTCCTACGTATCCTCCAATGAGGAACTCAGACCTACGTAGTTCTTGATAACTTGTGAGACTTGAAAAGGTCTCCACCGGAAGATGTTGACATCTCCGGAAAGGGCGCAGATGACCACACTGGCCTCTGCTCATCAATCACACTTGGGGTCACTGAATGACGAGGTGCGGATAACCGTAAGGCGTCTCTACGGGCTACTAGCTCTTGGGTCATGGTAACAAAAAGCGGTGTGGTCGACAAAAGCGAGGCTTTTGCTCCTACGTATCCTCAATGAGGAACTCAGACCTACGTAGTTCTGGATAACTTGTGAGACTTGAAAAAGTCTCGGTGTTTTCTCCACTAAAATGCAAACATGCTTTAGTAAAGAGACAAATATTCCAACTGATTAGAGCAACATATGCTTTTTGGAGTGAAAAACAATGCGTCTACCGGGGAAGGAGAGTCTGCTGATGAAACCCCCCCATAACCATAAATGAGATTTTGAATGTTAGCATTTCGTTTCTAAATGACCATTTAGAGGAAACACTGGGTTCAACAAAAATAGAAGAAAATCACTCAGGGTGTATCAACCTCGCACAGGTAAGTGTTTCATCCTAATTCCGAACCATAGATATGTCACGACTTGACTTTGCGAATTATTTCCTATCAAATCAAAGATTACATGTGTGATCATGGATCAATAGGACTTCCCTTGGAAATGGGTTCTTTTGGTGGGTTTTTCGGCGTTTGATTGATCTGATTTTTTTGCTGGCTTTTGATTTTTTTGGCTTTTGATTTCTTTGGCTTTTTCCTTTTCTGTTCTTGTTTGACGCGAGGCGAACAAGTCACTGACGCACAGGATTTTGGTTGGCAATCAAAGGGAGAAGACCACTTTAGGTCGTGGTTTCCTTTCCTTCTTTTTGTTCATTTGGTGACAATTCTGTATTGCTCAGATATTGTCCAGTCAAAAGACCTTTCTGCACATTTCTTCTGTTTTCTTTCGATCCTTGATCAGGAGCTTTCTTTCCTTCTTCTTCTTCTTCTTTTTTTTTTTTACTTTCTCCCATTCTTTGATTGGGAATTTCCTTTTTTTTTCTTTTTGCTTTCTCTTTGATTGAAAATTTTCCTTCTTTTCTTTTTGCTTTCTCTTTGATTTGAAATTTTCCTTCTTTTCTTTTTGCTTTCTCTTTGATTTGAAATTTTTCTTCTTTTCTTTTTTTTGCTTCCGAGGGTAAGGATTGACATTCTCACCCTGGGTCAAGGTTTATGGTGAGTCAGGATTTTGGCTCAAGGCTTGTAGAATGGCTAGACATGATACATGTCGGGGTTTGGTTTGGCTCAAGGATAAAAGGGATGCCCCACATTATTTCCATGACACAAATGCAAAAATGATGATTTGGAAATTTTATGCAAAACTGGTCATGCATGCACCTATGTAGACACTCAAGTGTCAAATTTTTATGGTCATGTAATGCTAGGGCTCAGGATTCATTTCCTCTATTTTAAATCAACCCAATGTTTCCAAAATATGTTCTTTTATCAATTTGTGCATTCATCCGAGTCCATTTTGGGTACTCGGGAAAATTTCACAGCATTCACCCTTCAGGTGTACACACATTTTTTTTCAAAAACTAGCTATGATCAGCGAATTTTTTTTCAAAGAAGAGTTGGAAGTCATCTCTTTTCAAAAGCATGTTGGTTTTTCAGCTAGACAACTTATTTTTCTTTTTTTTCCTCTCTTTTTTCTTCTTTTTATGAGGTATTTTGCTACCTAAACATGTGTATATTTTTGTGAGGTATTTTTGTTATATACACGCATATCCAAGGTATCTTGCTACCTAAACATACATATATATGTTTTGTGAGGTATCTTTTTGCTACATACATGCATATCTAAGGTATTTTTCACTACCTAAACACGCATACATATATTTTGTGAGGTATGACTACCTTCCGAGCTTGCGCTTGTTTTATTTAAATTCCCATGATCATGAGCAACTAGGTGTGTCCTACTATAAAAAGTGATCAAATAGCAAGCAGAAATTTAAAAGTTACTAGGTTGCCTCCTAGTAGCACTTCTTTAACGTCTTGAGCTGGACGCCTTATGACTTGTTGGTCACTGACCTAGTACTTTGCTTACCTTGGCTTTGGACTTGGTCGCCTATTGGTCAGCCATGTGGTGTAGGCAATACTCAAACATTTTTGTGGATGAGCAGAGGTGAACTCTAGAGGTGATGGCGGTGCGTCTGTTGCCCGCTGCCGGCCATCCCCAGGCTGCTGTGGTGTTTCGCCCTGCGCCTGCCTGGAGACGCAGTACTTCTTGATGAAAGCTCGATTAGTAGGGGGCCTGATGCCCTTGCTGGAGGTGACAGGTACTCCGTAGAACTGACAGAGACCCGTAATTAGAGCTTGACAACTCCAAGACCCTGTTGGACTTCTTCGGGTCCACTGGGTGTCTTGCAGGCGCGATCCCTACAAACAATAGATGAAATCAGAAATCAGTTGAGCGATGTGCATACTTACCTGTGATGACGTGACCTTGCCGGGGGGGTACGGGCACCCTGTAGGACTGATAGAGGCCCGTAACCAGAGCTGGAAACCCCAGGGCCCTGTTGGACTTTTCCGGGTCCACTGGGTGTCTCTGTGGGTGCGATCCCTGCAAACAATAGATGGTATCATAAATCAGTTGAACCATATGCATACTTACCCATGTCGGGACGACACAGACCAACTGATACTTTTGCAGGGGGAGATTGGCATTGCGGTCGCTGGGCAGAATGTTGCTAAGTAGCAATGTCATCTATATCTGTGTAAGAGTGG
This sequence comes from Glycine soja, assembly GCF_004193775.1. Taxonomy (NCBI): domain Eukaryota; kingdom Viridiplantae; phylum Streptophyta; class Magnoliopsida; order Fabales; family Fabaceae; genus Glycine; species Glycine soja. The sequence continues at coordinate 23,272,158 of NC_041002.1, read as the reverse complement.
TCATGTTGGTGCGCATGATCCGCACTCGTCTCTTCACAGTGGCACGGGTGAAATCTTGCCCCGGTATGCATAGTAGCTGTGTGACAGCCTCCCTCTCTGGTTGTGCTCGCACAGTTGGCCCTCCTCCAATATCAGGGGGTGGCCTAGGAACCGTTAAAAGGAAACTACTGGCCCCTTAACCGGGAGTGCAAGTCTCGGTTAAGCATTTAAGGACAGAGGACCTTAAATTCTCTTAAGGTGTAGATGTGGAGCACACTGAAAATGAGGACACGTAGCCCTCTAAAGGTGAGGGCGTGCAGCCCTCTCAAGACGAGGATGTGTAGTCCTCTGGAGGTGAGGGCGTGCAGCCCTCTGATGGCGAGGACGTGTAGTCCTCTCAAGGTGAGGGCGTGCAGCCCTCTGAAGGTGAGGACATGCAGTCCTCTGATGGCGAGGGCGTGTAGCCCTCTCTAGGTGAGGGCGTGTAGCCCTACGAAGGTGAGGACATGCAGTCCTCTGATGGCGAGGGCGTGTAGCCCTCTGAAGGTGAGGACGTGTGGTCCTCTAAAGGTGAGGGCGCATAGCCCTACGAAGGTGAGGACATGCAGTCCTCTGATGGCGAGGGCGTGTAGCCCTCTGAAGGTGAGGACGTGTAGTCCTCTGAAGGTGAGGGTAACTAGTACCCAAGGCGAGGGCGGGTAGCCCTCTCAAGGCGAGGACGTGTAGTCCTCTGGAGGTGAGGGCGTGCAGCCCTCTGATGGTGAGGACGTGTAGTCCTCTCAAGGCGAGGACGTGTAGTCCTCTCAAGGTGAGGGCGTGCAACCCTCTGTTGGCGAGGACGTGTAGTCCTCTCAAGGCGTGGACGTGTAGTCCTCTCAAGGTGAGGACGTGCAGTCCTCTGAAGGCGATAGGTACAAGTACCCAAGGGTCCACCCTTATGAGAAAGCAAGAGATCGACTCATCGAGAGGGCCGGTCATCCCAAATCCACAAGATTTGGACATTAGATGTAGGAAATCTATGCAGTTAACATGATTTTTAGGGATGCAAATGCATGCAACCTTTGTCGTGAAATTTGGTAAATGCGGACTTCATATGAAACAATGCAATGTAATGGAAAGTTGTACAATGACATTTTTTCCTATTTTGTGATTTTGATTTTGATTTGATTTTTTTTTTTTGGAAAACACAAATTGACTGTCCTTTTGAAAGAGGTGATAGTCCATGCAACCTTATTCTATCTTTTGCAAATCTCTTTGAGAACTCCCTCAGAGTGTGTGTTCTGTTTGATTTAGTCATTTGACCATTTTGGAGTGACGACAATGGAGTCGTTTGATGTTTAATCAATCCATTGAAATCCTAGGGTTTGTCCCCCTTTTTTTTGTTAAAAACATCGATGGGTGAGAACTTTTGATCGGCCCCTATGTTCACTTGAGGCTCATGCACGGTGCCCCTCATTGCCCCAGTGTAAGGCTTTGAGGTACCAATCGTTGTCTTTCGTCATGACCTTGTAGGAGGGAACCTATTGGGTGAGAACTTCTAATCTGCCCCTAGGTTCACTTGAGGCTCATGCACGATGCCCCTCATTGCCCCAGTGTAAGGCTTTGAGGTACCAATCGTTGTCTTGTTTGATGACCTTGTAGCTGGGAACCTACTGGGTGAGAACTTCTAATCTGCCCTTTGGTTCGCTTAAGGTTCATGCATGGTGCCTTTCATTGCCCCAGTGTAGGGCTTTGAGGTAACCACCGTTGTCTTGTTTTCATAGCCTCGTAGTGAGGAAGAATGAAAGAAGCAGTTGATTCTTGCAAAAATAATTTTTCCAAGGACGAGAAATAGTTGAAGGATTTTTTTTGATGGATTAAGTCAAATGACTCCTATGTAGAAGCAAGATGTTTTGATGATGCCAAAGGATCAAGTGCTTCCAAGTTTTATTCAAGACAAGAATCCAAGAAAATCAAGATATATGATCAAGTTGATCTCTAGAATCTTAGGAAGAAGTTCCCAAATTGAAAAACAAAAGGTTTGACCAAAGAATTCTATCATTTCAAATTGAGATTTGCTCTCTGGTAATCGATTACCAGCAGCTGAAAATGTTTATAACAGTCACTTGAAATTTCAAAATTTATAAAGTGTAATCGATTACACACGGATGGTAATTGATTACCAGCAGTTTTTTTTAACGTTTTAATTCAAATTTCAAAACCTGTAATCGTTTACACTAGTCTTGTAATCGATTACCAGAGGGGATTTTCGGAAAATAATTTCCAAGAGTCACATCTATTCAAATGGTTCATGAATGGCCATCAAAGGTGGCTTGGAAGCACGAATTTAAAGAGAGTTTTTCATTGCCCAAAATGGTTTTATCCTCTCAAAAGATTAAGAGAGTTTTTCTGAACTGAAATGTCTTATCTTCTCAAAAAGATTCCTTGGTCAACCACTTGCATATTCAATACGGAATTTTGATTGATTTTCATTGTACAATCTATCCCTTTTAAGAGAGATTTCTTCTTCTCTTCTTCTTATTTCTGAAAAGGGATTAAGAGATCGTGGGTCTCTTGTTGTAGAGGATTCCTGAACACAAGGGAAGGGTTGTCCCTGTGTGGTTCAGACTTTGTAAAAGGAGTTTTACAAAGAGAGTGGAAAATCTCAAGTGGGTTGCTTGAGGATTGGACGTAGGCGTGGGAAGTGGCCGAATCAGTATAAATCAAGTTTGCATTCCTCTCTTCCTTTAAACTTCTTTTATTTATTGCTATTTATCTTTTGCTTTAAAGAAGTTTATTTTGAAATGCCTTTTGATTAATTCATGTTAAGGGTGCATTGTTAATCCAAAAAGAAAGAGCGATAGTTCAATTGGGGAATAGTCTTTGCATCTTAATTCAACCCCTTTTTTTCTTAAGGTAACTGAGGCCATTTGTCCAATATCCTATTCTTGATAACTCACTTCTCTCTAAAAAGACAAACTTTCCGGAATGAGGTCACATGAACGTCTTGAAAACACAGTTAATCAAATGTTTTTTTTTCTTTTTGAACTCCCTTTTTTTATTTTGGAACTTATTTGTTTTGAACTTTACTCGTTGTTTTATGGCAACCCCACCAACGTGCAAGACGAGTAATCTCTGATTGAATGGTCTTGGAAGTCAGCACTCAGGAGCGCATGTTGCTCGAGCAAACAAACCAATGGCTCGCACCTGAAAATCCTGATGAGTCATTAGAGACATCTAACAACAGCTTTCAAAATTGCCCCATGTGTGGCATCTCTTGTCAATGTCAGGATTTACACGTGATTCTCCTCAAATTTTAGCCAGCCAGCATCAATTAGACCTTGCACCTTACGCTTGAAGGTCATACAATGCTCAATGGAATGCCCCAGGGCCCCTCCATGATATGCACATGTTGCGTTCGAGTCATATCCTCAGAAAAATGGGGGTTTGAGGGAACCTAGCAGGGGTTATGGCTACCATTGCATTATCAAGTAGATATGGGAGCAAGTTAGCATATGACACCGGAATTTGGGGTGAATCCTACAGGCTTTTCGCTGCAAAATTCATTTCTTGGTCGGTGTTTTGGTTGGTGCCAAAGGTGGTGTTTAGCATTGGTTGTGTGGTAGGTGGGTTTTGTTGTCGATTTAGGGATGGCCTTGGTGGATAAATGGGCGGTAGGTTAGGAGAAGGGTTGAGTAATGACATTGTTGGGTTGGTGGGAAACTTGGCCGTACAGGAATGGTAGTCATAGCATGGGTTTCTCCCTCATCCTCACCCTCTTCATTTGCCCCAGTTTTCTCATTCGTCCAAGAAGGATGATTAAATTTGCCTTTTTTCGGACCCACATTGATCCTTTCACTGGCGAAGACCAAATCTGCAAAGCTTTGAGGGTGCGTAGCCCACCATCTTTTCATAGTAGAGTACCGATAATGTGTCTACCATCACGATTATTGTCTCCCTTTTTGCACATGTTCTGTAGTTGCATCCTATCCGGAACCATATCAAAATAGTACTGATACTGCCTAACGAAGGCAACCATTAGGTCCTTCCAAGTATGGACTCGGGAAGGTTCCAAGTTAGTGTACCAGGTAACAGCTACCCCAGTAAGACTTTCTTGGAAGAAATGTATTAGCAATTCCTCATCTTTGCGTATGCCCTTATCTTCCGACAATACATCTTTGGATGGTTCTTGGGGCAAGTAGTCCCCTTGTACTTGTCAAAGTCCAGCACCTTGAACTTGGGAGGGGTGATGATATTGGGTACTAGGAACAACTCTTCTAGGTTAGGAAAGGCATAATCTTTACCTCCTTCAATGGCCCTGAGCCTTTCCTCTTTCCCATTTCTGCCATAGCATGAGGGTTTTTAACCGCTGTGGAATGTGAGGGTTGTGGTTGTGGGTGACACTGAGGGCCCTCCAAAGTGTTTTGCAGGGGTATACCACCAACTGCTTGCCCTTCAGTGGCATATCCGAGGCAAGGCTCGAAGTCGGCTAGATTGTGGTGGGGAATTTCATGTGTCTCCCCCATGGTTTGAGAGATATGTGCCTGATCAGATTGAGGTTATTGGTTCTCAATGAGTATCGGAGTGGAGTTATTGAGATTTTCATTGAGATTGTATGCCACATTGGGTGGTGTATAGTTGGGAGGCAAGCCATATGATGGGAAGGCGTGCTCGTTTTGAATTTGCACATCATGGGGTCGTTTGTACTTCCCAAATCTTTGCCTACCATATTTGAGGTTGGATGATTCATTTGCTTGAGGCCAGATGGGAGCATCGGGTTCACCTTAGCGACAGCGCTAGTAGCGGCAACTATAACCGCATTGGCTTCCATTATCTTCTTCATGCTCATCATGGCCTCCATCATTGTGGCCATTTGCTTTTTCATGGCCTCCATGTCGGCCTTCATCTTCTCTTGCACCTCCTCTGCTTCACCCATTACTCTAGCTCTAGCACGAGTTCGGTAAGGGCGCCGTAAAGCGTGTTTTTTTCTTTTTGATAATAACGATTAAGTTCATTTTTATTTTATTTTATTTTATTTATTTTTTTATTTTTATTTTATTTTTCAAGGAAAGAATGCAATGAGCAATGCAACCAATGAAAAGCATGGATGTATGTGAATGACACACAGATGAAGTATTGCGAATTTTTACGCAGGACATGGGGTTGAATCAATTTAGATTTTTCAACATGGTTCATGACATCTTGGTCAAGGTGAAACTGGAAGTAACAAGGACATCAACAGTCCTAAATGTGTTTGGCAGTAAATGAAGCAGTGATGTAACTCGATTCATCTTTTGCCCCAATTTTTGCAAGATAGTTACTTCCATACTTCAACTTGACTTGATGAACTTTTTTCGAAAAAGCATGAGCTTGGTTCAACCCCATAACCCAGGGAATGACAATTTTGATCGCCAATACTTCAACAACATTTCATAGGGATGAGAGACTCGGGAATACGCATACTATGCATGGAGAATGTAATTATCAATTTGAGATGCCCGAAGAAACATCTTTTCTTAGTTAACTATGCATTAGGTACCATGTTCACTCATTTTGTTTTTAAGTGAAACGGGTTTATGATCCCAACATGGTTGGCTCATGGTACCGAATATATGCAACCAAGAATGCATCATGAATTTTCATGCTTCCTTTTTTTGTTTTTGTTTTGTAGAGGAAAATGCAAGGGTTACGCATGAGCAAACATGAAAACAAAAGGTATGCAGTTTGTAGAACAAAAAGTATGTTGAACGCATATGCATGATGATGCAATGACTCATGCAAAATGTGATGCTGGAATATGATAACGGACAAATGTAGGAACGATATGTTCATTATGATGCCATGAAGAGATGCTTATGCATGCTAGAGATAAAATGCGGGAGTGATTTGATTCGCACTGATTTTTTGGAGTAAAAACGCGGGATAAACTCATTTTATTCAGAAAGTTTATAACTAGTCAAGATTTGAGCGACAATACAAACTTCCTGGCGGTTTCTAATCATATGGGCCATTAAGTCTATCCTATGTTGACAATAGCTGAGAAGTCTGTGGATCTCCTCGGGAGCGGAGTAGGTGTCCACCATTGCTTTGGCCTTGGCTAGCAATCGGGGAAGTTCTTGACTCCCGTTCAAGGTAAAAGCAAATCAGTCCATCCACATGGTTGCCTCTTGGTGTAACGAGTCGATCACCCTTCCTCTAGCCTCCTTTTCTGCGTACACTTGGGCATGCTCATCCGCCACCCTATGCTTGTGGGCTGTGGCTAGGCTTAGTTCTTCTTGATACTTGCTGATGATGGCTAACATGTTGGTCTCTGTCTCGCATAAACGCTAAGACAAACTTCTCTTGGACCACGAGCAAGCCTTCAATTCATCTTTCAAGATCAAACTGTCTACTCGCGATTGGTCCCTTTCCTCCCTCCGGAGTTTAAGCTCGTTGTTACTACCCCACAGAGCCCCTCGGAACTTGTTCCGACCGTGCTCTTCCCTACGAGCCCTCTTGGTCTCTTGTTCCAAAGCCTTGGTGGTAGCTATATTTATATCTCTCAGTTCGGCATTCTCTTTTCAGATTTTAAGAGCTGCTGATTTGAACCTTTCTTTGACTGTTTGAGCTTGCTTGAGTTCCGTCCTAAGGGCCTGCACCTCTTCGTCTTCCTCCGGTGCCTCATCTTCCTCCCTCTTAGCGGTTCTCAGACTTGGGAGCCAATCCAAACCTTGCACGTGGGCTTTCAACCACTCACGGTAGCCACCAATGGGCCCATTGTCTCTGAGCTCTTTGTCCTTCTTTTGTACCACCCCCCATGCCTTGCGGACCATCTGAAGCATCTCCACGTTGGTCTTATTGAAGCCTCATGAAATGACAGGCGCGAGCTCATCCTCTAGTGGCGCCCCTCTCCTAGGGTAGCCAAGTTGTCTTATTGCAAGAACAGGATTGTAGCTGATGCAACCCCTCGTCCCCATCAAGGGAACATTTGGAAATCTTCCGCATGAAATAAGAACTCTGGTTCCTCCTTCCTTCCATCGAGGGAGCCTGTTGACAGATGCTCCTTCTTTGCTTGCTAAGAGTTGATCCCAATTCGCCCTTCCTTTCTCTGTGCATGAACGGTGGCTTTCTAATGGACAAGCATGCCTCACCTCTTGGCGAAAAAGGTGTGAAACTAACCATACATAAAGAGCTGGAGTACAGCAAACAATCCTTGCATTGCTTTCTTCACATCTTCGGTCGAAGGTGTCATATAGGTCGGCTAGCATAGCGACAACCGGACTTTCCTTGTGGTTATGATAGGCGAGAAAAACGTCGATCGCTGCCAGGTCCACCAACCCATCCACATTTGGAAAGAGGACTCCCTCGAAAATCAACAGTGCGAAGATGTCAATAAAAGAAAGCCCATTTGCCTTGATTTTCCAAGGCCTTTGCCCTTTCCTCCAAACACTTCCTTGGTACTCCGACTACCCTATTCCTGTTTTGCTTTACCCGGTCCAACTCTTGTGCTGAGATTTTCACTACCTTGGCAACTCTTGTCGTGGAAGGATAGAACCTAGAGAAAAGATATGGCTTCCTTCCTCCCAGTGGGCATCCCAGGATTTCTTCAAACTCTTTCACAGTCGGCACTAGCTGGAAGTCCTCGAATGTGAAGCACCTTAGGGGCTGGTCATAATACTGGGAAAGGGATGCAATCGGTTCCATGGAGACTTCTACCCTAGCTAGGTCCCAAATCTTACCATAGGCTTTGCAGAAGGCTTGCCGTTGAAGTTGACCCATTAATTGCCCTAACTCTCGTAAACTAGTGACCTCTAAGCTCTTGATTTTGACTTGATAGAACCTCTTTTTAAGCGAAGGCTTTTGACTTGATCCCATGTTTTACTAAAGTGAAATAAAATCTAGTGCGAATCAAAACTCTGACATCTATCATGGGTGGAATGGATGAATGCATGAAGAAATGCATATGACACAGATGCAATTTACGAATACGGGAGCCCGAGAAATTGTTTCCTTCTTGGATACAACGTTTGGGCAGCATGGCACCCAACGTATGTTTTTAAGAAGGCGACACGGACCCTCCGTCGGTTTGCTAAAGTGAGGGGATCAAAGACGAAACCCACGCATGATGCATATGCGAAAGGCACAACACGGGGATGTACATAGTACGACAATATTCACAAACAAATATAAGCAAAAGGGTATATGATACTTATGCATGGCAGTGTGAAAAATGGCACGCAGCGTGTTTGCTCCGTGCCCCTATTTAAGGGACCTATAAGGGAGAGAGCTAACTAGGCTTTTAGTGATAACCCCCAAGGTAGTCATATCTCTCTTGATGGTTTCTAGAGGTATCATCCCCTTCGAAGAACATACTGCAGCAGTAGGGACTACTAGCAACAATATGTTTTCAAAGAGAAAAACTCTAGATGAGGGTTTGTGAATGTATGTATACATGATTTTGATGATGTCAAAGAAGAATCTAACAAGGCTGCTTCAAATGATAAACATTTGCTTCAAGAATAATTCAAGATTGCTTCAACAAACAAAGCCCTTGTTTCAAGATTCACTAAAGACCAAGCCTTGCCTTAAAACAAAGTGCTTTCAAGACATGCAAGGCTCTGGTAATCGATTACCAGGAAGTGTAATCGATTACCAGAAGACAGGGTTGAGAAATAGCTGTTGAAAAAGGTTTTGAATTTGAATTTTCAACATGTAATCGATTACCATATGTCTGTAATCGATTACCAGCAACGAAACTTTGGAAATTCAAATTCAAAAGTCATAACCCTTCAAATTATAACTGTGTAATCGATTACACAAACATTGTAATCGATTACCAGTGGAAAGTTTTCAAAAAATCTGCCAACAGTCACATCTTTTCATTAGATTTGTGAATGGCCATCAAAGGTCTATAAATAGGTGACTTGGGCACGAATTTTATGCAGAGAGTTTTGCTTGGCAAAAATGTCTTATCCTCTCAAAAGACAATGAGAGAGATTCCAAAAGAACTTCATTGTCAAATGCTCTCTCAAGAAATCCTTGATCAAACACTTGCAAAATCTATAAGGATTCTTACATGATCTTCATTGTAATATTCTTCTCTTGAAGAGAGAATTCTTCTTATTCAATGAGATTGGTTAAGAGACTGTGAGTCTCTTGTTGTAAAGGATTCCTGAACACAAGGGATGGGTTGTCCCTGTGTGGTTCAGACTTTGTAATGGATTTTACAAAGATAGTGGAAATCTCAAGTGGGTTGCTTGAGTACTGGACGTAGGCACGGGTTGTGGCCGAACCAGTATAAAACTGTGTTTGCATTCTCTCTTCCCTTATCTCATTTATGTTATTGCAATCAATTTTGCCTTGCATGTTTATAGAACATTATTAAATTGATTGTTGTTGCTTCTTCTGCATTCTAAGCCTATCCCTCTTAAGATTATTGAGGCCACAAGGTCCAACAAGTGGTATCAGAGCAGGATTCTTGTATAAAGTTTAAAAACTTCAAGAATAGATATGGCATCATCCAAATTTCCATTTTCTGAGGGAAATTCTATCAATAGGCTCTTATGTTCAATGGTGAGGGTTATCATTATTGGAAAACCCGAATGCAGATCTTTATAGAAGCCATAGATCTAAAGATATGGGAAGCCATTGAATTTGATTCCTTTATTCCTACAATGGTAGAGAGAAATGCAACTATATAAAAAAAAACTAGAGAAGAAAGAAGATGATGATGAAAGAAGAAAGAAGAAGATTCCTCTTTAGCCCCAAAATGCTAAGTGCGATCAACTTGGGCACATGAGATTCAATTGTCCTGTGTTTAAAAGAAGAATGGAAAAATCCGACAAGATGAATTTCAAAGAGAAGAAAGAAAAGAAAGGATATATCACTTGGGAAGATAATGTCATAAATTATTCAAGTGATTCAGAGAAGAAAATCATAAGTTTGGGTATCATGATGAAAGACTATGAAAATGGAGAAGAACAAAGTCGATACATTGATAGCAATTTCTCCAAACACATGGCATGCATCAAAGTTTATTCATATTTCTCCCCAAGATAAATGAATATGTGATTTATGGAGACAACAAACGAAGGCCACATTTCTCCCCAAGAAAAGTGAATATGCGATTTATGGAGACAACAAACAAAGGCCACTTGATCAACAACCCCAACAAGTAATATCAAATGATACCAACAGGTCACTTGTCTTTGATTGATTACTTTTGATGCTTGCTTTCTACTTGAGTTTAGACTGTCCTTGATGATTGTGATTGAATTTGATTGACTGTGTTTGATGATTGATTGATTGTATTTTTTATTGTGTGTTTGATTGTCTTTGATGTTTGTTCCTGATTGAGTTTTTGATTGTTTTTAAAGAATCTATTAAACTTTTCAAATTAGTTTCATGTTTTAAGAAAACTATTTAATTTAGAAAAGGAAATTTTGAAATTGAAATTTGAAATTGAAAATTGAAAAGTTAAATTTGAAAATTGAAAATAAAAATTTGAAATTTGAAATTAAAATTTGAAAGTTGGAAGTTGGAAGTTGGAAGTAGTTATTGGAAGTTGAAAGTTAAAAATGGAAGTTGGAAGTTGGAAGTGGAAGTTACTGGAAGTTGGAAGTTGGAAATGAAAGTTATTGGAAGTTGAAAGTTGAAAATGGAGGTTGGAAGTTGGAAGGGGAAGTTACTAAAAGTTGAAATTGGAAGTTGGAATTTAAAATTTAAAATTTAAAATTTAAATTTTAAAAAATTTGAAATTTGAAATTTGAAATTTGAAATTTGAAATTTGAATTTTGAATTTTGAATTTTTTTTTAATAATAGAAATTATTGTGTATAGTTAGTTGATTGTTAATTTAATTAATTTGATTTGAAATATTTGATGATTGATTGTGTTTGATTGATGTGTTATTGTACTTGTTTTTGCTTGATTAATATTGAATGATTGTTTTAATGCCTTTTGGTATCACTTATTCTCATACATTGCAACAAGTGGTAACATCTTTCTCCTTTCTATTCATGATTTGTTTTTGATGTTGACAAAGGGGGAGAGAAAGATAAAAGATAAAATAGTAAGAAAAATTATCTATTGTTTTATGAGACAACTTTTTATATATGAAAAATATGAAATCTTCAATTATCTCATATAAGCAATCATTGTAAAACCAAGGGGGAGTAAACTATATGCAAATAGATATTTTCTTTGTTGTTGCTCCTAACCTACAGGTGGTTGTCATCATCAAAAAGGGGGAGAATGTAAATCATGAAGATTTTGATGATATCAAGAAGAATTTGCTTGAGAAAGAGGGAGATGTAAATCATGCAAGCTTTGATGGTGTCGAGAAGAAATCACATGTTTGTCATCATCAAAAAGGGGGAGAATGTGAATGTATGTATACATGATTTTGATGATGTCAAAGAAGAATCTAACAAGGCTGCTTCAAATGATAAACATTTGCTTCAAGAATAATTCAAGATTGCTTCAACAAACAAAGCCCTTGTTTCAAGATTCACTAAAGACCAAGCCTTGCCTTAAAACAAAGTGCTTTCAAGACATGCAAGGCTCTGGTAATCGATTACCAGGAAGTGTAATCGATTACCAGAAGACAGGGTTGAGAAATAGCTGTTGAAAAAGGTTTTGAATTTGAATTTTCAACATGTAATCGATTACCATATGTCTGTAATCGATTACCAGCAACGAAACTTTGGAAATTCAAATTCAAAAGTCATAACCCTTCAAATTATAACTGTGTAATCGATTACACAAACATTGTAATCGATTACCAGTGGAAAGTTTTCAAAAAATCTGCCAACAGTCACATCTTTTCATTAGATTTGTGAATGGCCATCAAAGGTCTATAAATAGGTGACTTGGGCACGAATTTTATGCAGAGAGTTTTGCTTGGCAAAAATGTCTTATCCTCTCAAAAGACAATGAGAGAGATTCCAAAAGAACTTCATTGTCAAATGCTCTCTCAAGAAATCCTTGATCAAACACTTGCAAAATCTATAAGGATTCTTACATGATCTTCATTGTAATATTCTTCTCTTGAAGAGAGAATTCTTCTTATTCAATGAGATTGGTTAAGAGACTGTGAGTCTCTTGTTGTAAAGGATTCCTGAACACAAGGGATGGGTTGTCCCTGTGTGGTTCAGACTTTGTAATGGATTTTACAAAGATAGTGGAAATCTCAAGTGGGTTGCTTGAGTACTGGACGTAGGCACGGGTTGTGGCCGAACCAGTATAAAACTGTGTTTGCATTCTCTCTTCCCTTATCTCATTTATGTTATTGCAATCAATTTTGCCTTGCATGTTTATAGAACATTATTAAATTGATTGTTGTTGCTTCTTCTGCATTCTAAGCCTATCCCTCTTAAGATTATTGAGGCCACAAGGTCCAACAGGGTTCACTGTAATCAAGCAAGTCGGAGACCTAGCATGATCACAGATTCACCTCCACTCCTTATGTTCCCACGAACCTGGGTATAGGGCCCTTTTTCAACTCACCGTGTGTGCAAATAGTGTTAGTGTTTGTGTGCATCAAATGAATAAATATTTACCTCAAGCATACAAAAAATGCACTAAAAGCATCAAAGAGTTTATATATACAAGAACATAATGAAGGGAAACCAACAAAGGAGTAAGTCACGGTAAAACATTGCACAAGATTAAATGGCCCAACTCTCTAAAAACAGTCCCCAGTGGAGTCGCCAACTGTCGCAACCTACCCTTCGGCAGGAGGGCGACGCGTGACTCGCGAGATGCGTGTTCCAAGAAAGGAATACGCGCGGAGTCGCCACCAACGTTTATTTGAGGAAAACGTCGGAAAAACCGAAAAAGACGCGATCTACGAACTTTTAAGTGAAAGGTTCGGGAGTTGTATTTACGCACGGGAAAGGTATTAGCACCCCACACGTCCGTCCCAAGGGACGGCAGCCTTTAATCGAATGTGCAAACATGACTTTGATTTTTACGTTCCCTTTACGTTCTTATATCTTTTATGCCCTTTTTTATATTTTTCTCTTTTTGTGGTCGACAAGGGTGTTTTCCCTTTGCTCCTACGTATTCCTCAATTGTGATGAGGAAATCAGACCTACGTAGTTCTTTCGGAACAAAGTTTTTGGTTAAGTTGTTTTTGTCTTTTTTTGCAAAATATGTTTTTATTGAACAAAAGGTCATTTAAGGTGTTGGACCATTAAACGGTCTTTTGATTTTGAAAGGAGAGAAACGTTAAGGCATTGGACCATTAACGATCTCTTGTTTTTGAAAGGAGAGAAACGTTAAGGCATTGGACCATTAACGATCTCTTGGGGTGGTCGACAAAAGCGGGGCTTTTGCTCCTACGTATCCTCAATTGCGATGAGGAAATCAGACCTACGTAGTTCTTTTTTATCAAGTGATTTTTTTACTTAAAAGGTGATCATTTTAAGGCGTTGGACCTTGAAAATGATCCATTTTACTTAGTAAGAAATTGAAATGATAAACTTCAAAAACCTATTTTTATGGACGAGCTTGACTAGGCGAGTTGATTTTAGCCTTAGTTTCTCTTTAGTTATTAGTCAATTCAATTAAGAATGAGAAATCCCAAAGAGAAAACGTCCGATTGATTTTCCGCTTTATTTTACTAAAAGACGTTTTTTTTTATTATTATATTATTATTTTACCTCTTTTTTGATTTCCAACGTGGTTACGGCACGACCGAACGGTCGGAATTCATTTTAACCGAAGTTAACGGATAATACAATTCAAACGATCGGTGGAAATTTATTTTATTTTTAGGTTAAGCGAGAAATGACTTAAATAAAATGGCTTAAGCACGTCAAAAGGGGGTATAAAAAGTAAATGAAACGAGAATAAAAATACACGAAACACAATGTGGACCACCACGGGTACATAGAATGAATCGAAAAGCTTGGTTCGAGGTACTTACCCGTTGAAGATCGAAGAACGATGAAGAACGAATGAAGAACGTCGAAGAACGGTCGAAACCTTCGCGAAATTCCTCACGGAAACGTTTCGGAAGCGCCTCGGCTTGGATTTTCTTCACGGAAACAATTTTTCCAAGCAAATTCGAAAGAGAGAGAAGTGCCTAAGGGGCTGAACCCTTTTTCACTTCACTTCTCCCCCTATTTATAGAAAATTGGGGGAGAAGCTTGCCACCCAGCTCGCCCAGGCGAGCAGGGTTGCTTCCTCCAGAAGCAACAGCCTTCTGGAGGAATCTTCTAGAGGGCCCAAGTGGGCCTGGTTGCTATTTGCACCCCCATTTTTACTAAGTACACCCCTGCCTTTTTTTGGTGATTCTTTTTTCGTAAAGTTACGGAAACTTACGAATTTCGTAACGATACTTGTTTTCTTTCCGTAATGTTACGGAACCTTGTGGATTACATAATCATCCCCTTTTTGACTTACGGAATGTTACGGAACCTCACTAATTGTGCAACGATGCTTCCATTTGATTTCCGGTGTGTCACGGAACCTTACGGATTGTGTATCAATATTTTCTTTTGCTTTCCGGCATGTCCCGGAATTTCACAAATTGCCTAATGATGGGTGCCAAGCACCTCACAAGGACCAAATAAAAGTTGCATGTCATCAAGCAAAGGTCCCCGGACGAAATTAGGGTATGACAAATATGATCGAAGTAAGGTTAGGTGTCTTCATAAGAAATGTGGCACTAGATGTTATTTAAAAATGGCTTTGGTTTCACCTAATTTGGACTTCTAGAACTCTATATATAAAACAATTAATAAGAAAAGGCTGAGTTGTTGGGATTGTGCAATCAGTTCGTGTTCCTCTTAATTTTGGGCACAATAGACAATTGAACTAGTAATAAACTTGATCGAGTTAGTATAACTCCAGGTATAGCATTTACACCATATGGAGGTCATAGGAGCATAAAAGGAAATAAAGGAGATAATATCCAAGAACTTAATAAATGATATATGACTTATAGGTGTTTATAGATAATTTTTATACGAGGGAAATAATATAGAATTTGGATGGATTGATATTTTACAATTTTTCTATTCAATAATTGTGACTAATATTATAAAAATGAACATTTAAGGATCAAAAATAAAAAATGACAACTTACATGGATTAAAAACATATTTAAGCCAAAAATTAATTATATGTAAAAAAAATGAATTATTTAAATATATTTATATCTATACTTTAAAATGATTATACTTTATCATTTAAATAAAATAATTAATTTTAAAATATTGTAATACATTATTTTAAGCGTTAGTAAATAATTTTTAGGGTTAATTAAGTTTTTAGTCCATCAACCTTTTTAAATTCCAAATTTTAGTCTCTTCAAAATTTTTTTGAAAACTTTTAGTTCTTCATTAATTTTCAATCAACATTTTAGTTCTAAAAAAAATTTGTTCATTTTTAGTAGTTCGTATATTTTTATTGTTCAAAATTAGTCCTTATTTTCTCATTTTTAATCCTTCATTTATTTTATATTTGAGATTAATTTTAAGCAATAAAATAAAAGAGAGGCTAAACAAATTGTTTTAGAAGGACTAAAAATACTTATGAAAAACTAATAGAGGACAAAAAGTTATTAAAATTTTTTGAGGAACTAAAAATTAGATTTTGAAAAAATTGAGTGACTACAAATTTAATTAATCCTAATTTTTAATACTACTTGTTTTTAAAATATTTTTTATGATAAACTTTCATATCTATTCTTGCCAAATGAAAGTGAGTAACCACTTTCTATCTTCTCTTAAAAATAACCCACCTTTTGCCTTTCTCAGATTTGCAATTCGAAATTTTCGTCGTACGTCAATGAAATAAAAGCCAATGGTCAACTTGTCACAAAAAGCGGTCCAAATTGGCGGGAAATGAAACAAATAATGCGAAAAGAAAGATGGGACCACCACTGTGCAACTTGAGCCCATATTTTAATGGTGAATGAACTTTTTCGTAAAAGAGAAATCATAATATAAGCTTAATATATTCATTTGTTAGTATAAAAAAATATTCATTTTAACGTATTAAGTTAATAAAAATTTATTATGATAATTTATAGTAATATTTAATTATTAATTAATTATGATACTCATTTATCAATTAATGATATGATTATTGTATTTAGCTTAATTATATTACTTTTTTATTTACACTACAAATATCTCCTGGAGAGACAATTTTGATGGAAAGAAAAATATTTATTTAACTTCTAATTAGATAGAGAGAAACAAATTTAAAACAAAAGTTACTTGCTGCATAAAGGATAATAAAAAAAATTAATTTCACTTAAAGAAAATAATCCATGAAAAAGAGAAGGACGAAAAAGAAATATAAATTAGATAGGAAAAGAGATAAAAAAAAAAAAAACTAGATAGTAATAAAATGTTCAATATAAAAAGATTTCGATATAACATCACTGGTTCTTTAACTAATGGCTAACGCTCAGAAATTATCAAACAAAAAAAAGACGATCAGAAGAAAAGGATTAATACTGATAATTACTTTTTTAATTAAATGGACTCACGTCTGCATCAGGCGAGATTTCAGTGCTGGAAAAATGAAATTTGAACAATGAAAAAAAGACATTTTTTTTAAAAAAATTAATTTTAAAATAATAAAGACAATAATTGAAAGAAAGATGGTGTCCTTTTTTGCCTAGTCCATATAAAATGTTAAAATGGATCCAAACGACAGTTAAGTTAGCCGAATGGGACATTATTGGAGCTGAAAACGCGGGAGATTTGAAAATCGGATGTCATTTTGTCCTTGCGATTCTGGTCAATTGCCTCGTTCAAATGGGAGCGCTCCTTCACCGGCTTCAACCAGTGCCCGGTGCCCGTGATAATGCGTCTTAAATTGGCTGTATAGCATTTATTTCTGACTCTGCACGTGACAGTCACATCTTCGGTTTGAGTTTCCTATAGGATTTTTTTTAAAACTACTTTTCCCTTCAAATATAAAATGTTTAAGCTTAATTATAAGGAGGAGGGTGTGATTATACTACTTTAATAGGCGATTCATGGTAATTCATATTTTTTAACCTTTAAGTTAATCTTGTTGTCAAGATCAATTTACACTAGATTTCTCTAATTTTTTTTCTTAAAAGGCGACTTTTAACGATGATAACATTTTATTTTCTTCTCTCTGCCCTCTCCATCAATTATTTGTTTGGCATCAATGCCTGAATATGATACTCATGAGAGGAAGTTTGGGGTTTGGGAGACCCATTAACACAACTATAGAAGGTTGTAGAATGAACTAGCTTGTTGGAACAACTATGTGGGAAAGGGATAGGTGAGCTCTTGGAAGGGATGAGAGGGAGAGAGTTGAGGAGTGATAAAGAGCTAGGAAGGGTAAACATGGAATGTCTACTTTCTTCTTCTCAAAGTTTCTTGATGACTTTAGGGAGGAAAAATGTGGAGAATTTTCTAGAAATAGGGGAGGGTGAGAGAGATGTTTATAGTGAAGAAAAGGAATAAAAGAGGGATAGATATTGTTTTGTTAGATTTGAGAGTGTCTGAAATGTAAAAGAGCTTGAAAAGCATCTAGATAACATTAGGATTGATAGTATTAAAATGCATGTCAAAATCCCATTCTTCAGAAAAGATCGTGACCCAAATATGGACATGAAGTTTGATGACAAGGGTAAAGATGTGATGAAGGTAGGGAAGTTTGAGGGGTCTACAGGGAGTGATAGGTATAATAATACGACTCATAAAGGGGGACAAGTTTCATTTGCACAAGTGGTGCATAATGGACCAAGTCGTAACAATCTGGACAACAAGTTTGAAGATAAAGGGAAAGGTACGATGAAGGTAGGGGAGGTTGAGGGGACTAGAGGGGGGAGAAAGATATAAAGACTTAACTCATAAAGGGGGACAAGCTCCATATGCACAAGTGGGATATAAAGGACCATGTCGAAACAAGTTCGGATAGAGTGTCAAACAACAAGGGATTGGGTTTAAAGCACCTAGAAGTTGGTCTGGACTAGAAATTAGAGTAAAGGAAGAAAACAGTACTTGGGTAACTCAATGTCTGGTAGGAAAACTCAAGGATCTAATGATGTTAGAAAAGTTATAACAAGTTCACTTATTAGTGGATATGGGAGAGGCTACTCTGAATTATTGGGGAGATGATATGATTTTAATAGAGGAAACAAATGAAGAAAAACTATTATTGAAAGATTTGAGAAATTCTATTTAGATAGGGAAGCACAAATGCTAGAAGGAGAAGAGAGATATAACTCAAAATTGTTAAGTTTATTGTAAATAACATAATTTACAATGAAAGGATTCAAAACACTCTCAAGCTCTTTGAACCCAAAATACAAAGCTTCTTATAAAGGAGACAACAACTAACTATCTAACTGAAAACGATTACAACAAAAAAATAGAAAATAGTTACAATTACAAAACAACTTATGTTAAGGAACCATAAGATTGGACGCTCCCTTCTACGAGACTGGATGTTCCACTAGATTATAGGAGATAGGATGACCAATATAGAAGACAAGAGTACTACACTAGATGACCAACACTATCGTCCACCCTATCTCAATCGTCTATCATCCAACAATCAACAATCTCCACCTTGGTTCAATAACATTTCTAAATTACTAGTAACTCAGTTCATTTTCAACAATCTACATTAAGTAGATCTAGACAATGCATGAACTGCTTCTTGGAACAGGTTTCAACAAAGCCTTATATGGACTCAAGCAAGCTCCTAGAGCTTGGTATGAAAACTAAGTTTGTTTCTTTTGAAAAATGGCTTTGAGAAAGGAAAAGTTGACACTACTCTATTTCACAAAAATTATAACTCACTTTTTATTCGTACAAGTATATGTAGATGACATTATTTTCGATGCCACTAATGATATGCTATGTGAAGATTTTTCTAAGCTAATATAAAAAAAATTTGAAATGAGCATGATGGGAGAGCTAAAATTCTTTCTTGGACTACAAATAAAACAAACACCCAATGGTATCTACATCCACCAAACTAAGTATGTGAAAAAATTGTTGAAGAAATTCAACATGAACCATGCAAAAGAAGTCAAGACACCCATGCATCCTACAACATACCTTGGATTGGATGAGGTATCCACAAAGGTGGATGAGACTCAATACAGAGCAATGATTGGATCACTGCTTTATCTCACACGTTTAGACCTGATATCATGTTTAGTGTTTGCCTATGTGCAAGATTTCAATAAGAACCATGGGAAATCCATCTAATTGTAGTTAAAAGAATTTTAGATATCTAATTGGAACTCCTAATCTTGGTCTTTTGTTCAAAAGAAGAGAAAATTTCTAACTCACAAGTTTTTGTGATGCTGACTATGCTCATGACAAAGTTGAAAGAAAAAGCACAAGTAGAAGCTGTCACTTTATTGGCGGTAACTTAGTTACATGTATATGAAAGAAGCAAGGCTCAACAATATTATCCACTATTGAAGTTGAATATATGTCAGCAGCAAACTGTTGTGCTCAACTTCTTTGGATAAAGAACCAACTTGAGGACTACAGCATCTATGAAAGTCTAATTCTCATCTATTGCGATAATAAAGTTGTTATTAGTCTTTCTAAAAATCTAGCATTGCATTCTAGAGCTAAGCATATAGAAATTAAGCATCATTTCATAAAAGACTATTTAGAATGGGACAGTGGATTTCCAGTTTGTACCCATTAATGATTAGCTTGTTGACATTTTCACAAAACCCTTAATTGAGGAAAGGTTGATTTTGCTAAGAAATCACCTTGGAGTGGTGTTTATAAATGAATGAATTAAGGGTTCAACATATAGATGCTCACTTATGCATTTATATTTATTTAGTAAAACACAATGTTTCTATATAAGAATGTTGTAACGATTTTTGCTAAGTCGGCTCTTGAATGATGGGCTTCATGATTACTTTTCAAAGCTCATAATAAACCTTTAAAATAATGAGACTCGTGGTATCACTCTCACTCTAACTTTGAAAACACTTCATCTTCCTCTCTAAAACCAAAACCTTATCTCTAAACTTACTTCAATTCTCTGCAAGGTTGCTTTAAACTCATCTACTTCTAAGATCATTCCAGCCGTAAAGATAACTGCCATACATACTGACAATGAGCCCTCAATACACGTTGATCATTTTTTTGATATCCAAGAACTCAAGAAGGTTGGTCTCAAACTCAAAATGACACTTCTTTTCTATCGAGCAAGGAGTTTCTTCAACGAGGCTCAATCAATCTATCCAGAACTCATTAGAACATTTTGAAGGGATGTTGAGTTTGCAAATTGCAAGGTTATTGAGTTCAAGGTCCAGGGAACCACAGTGGTGCTCTCAAGCGAGTTGATTGCCAAGGCCACTGGGTGCCTTCGTGAAGGAAGCACCTATCAAGAATGATGGGAGAAAAACTATGACTCTCATGTTGCAAGGGCTTTGTATAAGGAGAATGCTGACAAAACCGGTGACCAAAAGGCTATAGTCTATAACTTGATGTGGGAGATTTGGGCCAACATTCTTAATAAAAGAGTATTCTCCACAAAGCAGAATCAAAGTCATTGTTGTTGGATCTCCGCAAGTTCGTGCTGTTTCAGTTGATCGAGAATCTTCCATTTGACCTGCCTCACACAATCTACATCAACATTTTAATGAAGCGGAAGGGCTTAGGTGTATGGACAATAGGGGTGGGAATAGGCCAGGCCGGCCTACAGGAGCCTACGACCTGGCCTACATAAAGCCTGACCTGGACTGACCTATTTAATTAAAAGGTTAGACTCAGACTTTTTTAAACACCTATTAAATTAAATAGACCAGGCTTAGGCTTATTAAAAAGCCTTATAAGCCTGATAGGCCGACATATATATATATATATATATATATATATATATATATATATATATATATATATATATATATATATATATATATATTATTTTTTGGGTACCAATATATACTTATATTATTTTTTGGGTACAATTAATTTTTTTTTAAAACTAGCATACTTTGATTACTGCTCCATAACTTTCATTCTTATAATAAAGTAAGACTTTAATTACAATTTAGTTGTGAGTCATGTGTCCCTTTATATTCTTCATTATTTTTATTGGCTTTCCTATTCCTGTTAACGTTTCCTTTTATTTTAACTTTCCTATTACGTTCCTACTCCAAAACAAAGCAATATTAAAGATTTAATGTGAAGAAGACTTTTAAAAAAGCTATTAGGCCAGGCTAGGCTTTTAAACAAGTCAGGCTGAGCCAAAATAAAAGTCTTTGATAGGCTATAAGCCAGACTTAGGCCTCAAAAATTCATGGTAGGCTAAGCTCAGACTTTTTAAAGCTTGACCTGACCTGGCCTATTCCCATCCCTAATGGACAACATCTACTAGGCTGCTTTAATTAAAAGGTGCCATGGGATCAAGGCGTCTATCATGTCTTTGACAAGATGTACGACGACTCTAAGCACACCATTACATCAGAGGTTCAGTTGTTGCTAAACAACAAAAATTCAGCAAAACTAACCTAAAAGCTATAAAGGTTGCCTTAGAACAAAATCTCAAGGAAACTCCTCAAGTGAATCAAGATGTAATAAACAAGATAGAGGTCTCAATAGCTTTGGCATTGCCAAGAAGATTCAGAAATTCATGACTAAACAACAAAAAAAGAAAAAAGACAAGAAAGCAACCATAGAGTGAAGAAAAAGAGGAGGAATTGATTGCAAGAGAGCACAAAACAAAGAGAAGACATGAGCAACACAGATGAACAAAAGACAATGCTACAAAGGTTAAAAGATCAATGTGTTTGGATGAGAAAATTTAAAATTCTAAGAATTTCAAATATTTTAATTGAAATTCTTTTATTTTCAAAATTTGTATTTGGATAAAAAAATTAAAATTGTGAGGATGAAAGAAAATGAATGCAAAAAGAAAAGATATGATCAGTGTGCTTCCAAAGAGAAGAATATATTGATGCCGCATAAGGAGCCGCAGGGGAATCAGGACACGACGACATACACCACTACACCCAACTACGACATTTAATCAACAACGTAAGACATGGCCTAGGCCCTTCGCGTCAACGAACACCTTCGCCAAGTGATAGACAACAATGACTGCTCCCCTAACTAACGGATGTAATTCTACGTATCCCCCTACTCCCGCACCCGATCGACACTCCATAAACTCAAACGGTGTTTCTTGAAAAAGAGGATCATCGATGTAAGGAAAGAGTCACAAGTTCGAGAACGAGATTTTGGAAACTTTCAGGTGGAAGAGAGAATAAAGGTTATAAAGAAAATACACAAACATTTTGAAAAGTTCTTCTATTAAGAAGAAAATTTCAATTTCTCATCTTTTAGAAAGAAATTAAAATTTCACATTTTTAATTGTTTAAAATTCGGTTTAAAGTTCAAAAAATTTAAATTCTTCATAAAAAACATCCAAATAATAAATTTTAAATTAAAAAAAATTTAAATTCTCTGATAAATTAGTCTCCTCAGTTAAAATTCTCTATCCAAATACACTCTAATTGAGATACAAAATCATTTGTTGATTTCAATTAACAAGACTTTGAAAAATTGGAAGTAGAACGGGGAGGATACCTCCTCATTCACATCCTAAACACTTTAAAGTACCTCGCCATTAGATTCTTTGATTGTGTTGCAAAGATAACCGATCACTGCAAAAAAAAATAAAAAATGACGGCTAATTATTTTGCATCATTACTTTCATCGTAACACATTAAAACCCTAGTATGAAATACAAAATTGTCATTTTCAAAGAAATTAAATTTAGATTTTTTTTCTTAAAAAAAAAGATTCAAGAATATTGCAACAAGTAAAAATCCCCAGCGGTTAGCATACTCAGTTCATATGTAAACAACAAAGACACAATTACATTTAATAAGCTCTATAATGCAATGATGGATGGAGCAATAAATTAGCAAACTTAGAACTTTCAACACATGGAAAAACAAGATCAAGTGGACAGAGTTTATGGCCAGCAAACCTCTTCAATAGTTTTCCATAATTTTTCTGAAGAGCTCCTTTGGTGCTGCAAATTAAAAATAGAATCAAAGAAATAAAAGATTTCAAAATCAATTGGATCAATCAAGGTATAAACCAGGGAACTAGGGTAAAAAAAATTTACATGAAACTCAACTAATCAAAATTTTTACATTCAGTTTACCTGGTAATCCGGTGAAATTCTCATATTGTCCATATGCTTGCCCCATAAACATCTCCAATCCTGTTACAATAGTGGCTCCTGATTCTTCTGCTTCTTTCAAGAGTCTAGTAATCTTGGGCGTGTAGACAGCATCAAAAACTAGGGAGTAATATTTCAAAGCGTGCTGCAAAAAATCCAAAAATCGAATGATTGGTTCTCTGGATTTCAACTTACTCATGTTCCATATTATGAGATTTTGTGCCTTTGTACAACGAGAATATTTTTGTTGGTAAGTCTTTGGCTTTTTAATCAAGTTAAATTCAACTATATATATATAAAAAAAATATCCCAGAGCACATGGGCATGTCAAACCAAAAAGGCTAAGTCGCAGACAAGACTTAAGAAGCATTTTGGCATTATTAATCATATTGATTACCTACTAACTTTCTATTAAGGAAGTAGGAATTATCCAATGGTAAAGATAACATAATTTTAGTGAGATCAAGTAATGAAATAAGCGTTTTGATACACCAACTATCATATTTCATCTGAATAGAAATCCAATTTCATTAGCAAATGGAAGTAGATATGATTGGCAATAACATATCAAATTCAAAACTTCCACCAACAACATTTCAAGGTCCTAATTGGTATGACTATGACACATCCATATTAAAGGAGCAAACCTTAGAAACAGGCGTCTCATCAACTTTAGGTTGCATTCCAATTGATGTTGTGTTTGCAAGAATCATACCATCCTCCGGATGGTAATTATCTAAATCAGCAAGGGCTAAAGCATCTCCTCCAATTGCATAAGCAAGTTTTCTGGCATGGTCTATGTATAATATAAACAAAAAATATTCAATATGCCATCAAATATGTTTAAAAAGACAGGAAATAATAGTTATGATTATTTCTGTTAGAAGAGCTATACAATGAGTGAAATATGCTTATTGGAAGGTTACCCATGTATAAAATGAGAATTTAGGACCATAGAATATTTTTTGGGAAATCATTTGCTCAATACTAATTGATTATCTCACTCCCTAACACAGACACATACACACATGCTATTATTATATAAAAATATTGCATCCATGAGAGTCATAATGAACTGAACGAACAAATCTACTAGCATGAGTGGAATACAAAATATAATAGACAAAGAAAATACTATTTATGAAAGGAATGTTAAAAGGAAAAAGTACAGTAGTGCATACAAGGGTAAACAAAAGATGAAAAGTGAAACAGTGTAGACATTACCATTAACAAAGCACAATTTTTCTTAAGCTCGTGATCAAGACATAAGAAATAAAACCCAGAACGAACAATTGAGATGCTTCAAGGCACTATAATTGTACCCAAAAGGCCAAAACAACATAACTTCTTTCAAAAATGATTTTTCTCTTATGAAGACATTTCTCATCCTTAACACCAATATTAAGAATTGATCACATTATCAGTTATCTCCTACATAACAATTCAACATGTTTTAAGTTTTAACTTCATGAAAGAAAAATAATCGTGAAGCTTACCATAGGTACGGTTTGCAATCACAACCCTAGCTCCTTTTGCTTTTGCACCATAAGCAAGTGCCTTCCCAGCACCACCAGCCCCAATAACAACAAACAGCTTACCAGCTAATGGAGAAATAGTTGTGCTACTACCATTATGTTTACCTGCCAATAAATAATTGAAGTACACATCTTCAGAATAACAGCTACCAACAAGATTGATAGCAAAATTACTTGGCTACCAAACATGACAACTACCTCGTAACCCATTCTCAATTGCAGTAATAGCACCAACATAATCAGTGTTATACCCAATCAATTTCCCGTCAGTTGGTCTTCTTACAATGCAATTCACAGCTCCTATTGACTGTCGCAACCAATTTGTAGAATTTAGAAAAAAACGAAATCCAATCATTTCCAATTATCAATCCAAGATTGTCAAATGCACATTGTAATGCAAAGTAAATCAATTACCTTAGCCACTGGATCAACCTCATCACAACACTTAAGTGCTGTCTCCTTGTGAGGAATGGTAACACTGAAATACAAATACTAAAGATCAAATTCAAGTAGTTCTTTTAGAGGTTTAACTATCCAACACAAAAGAATGGCTAAAATAGAATGATATATTGGAGACCTGAACAATAAAACAGAGATAAGAAGAAACAAAAAGAAAGAAAGAATTTAAATGGATAATTGAGTTCAACAATAAAAGATATTCATAGAAGTGGAAAAAAAACTAGGAAGCATATATAGGGTTACTTGAGCATTTAAGCAAAGGTTGATGCATTACATAATAAAAAGAAAGAACTTCACAACTACTTTACTTTTCTAATTGTATACCCCTAGGTCATACACACCTAGACTTGAAACGACTACAACTATATGTATATGCTTCAACTAAATAAATAACACTAATAACACACACACACACACACGTGTGTGTGTGTGTGAAACAGAAGGGCATACAAAACACAGTATACTGACTACATTGATTGGCCACCTGATTTGAAATAATAAAGAAATATTCATCAACTCTAAACAACTACGTAACTAACAAGGAAAAGGCCTCATTAAATGACTTTATGATTAGGCATAAAAAGAATTTACATCCTTGTTGAATATGTCAAATAAATGCTTGAGCTGTTGAAGTATTTAATTTAACCACCCTTTTTATATTCCAAAATATTTCTGAATATCCTTAACACTTGGTAATTGGTATAACAACATTTCAATAATACTAGCCACAAAAGACCAAGCAGTAGACTAATAACAACATATCAATAATACTAGCCACAAAAGACCAAGCAGTAGACTAATAACAACATATCAATAATACTAGCCTCAAAAGACCAAGCAGTAGACTAATGGCTCATTCTTGCATACATGGATCTTTAGCAAACCCAGGAAAGATTTCTAGCATGCAAAAAAGAATCTAGAATATCTTACCATAACGTGACCATAGAAGACATGAAAAAGGCATCTAACATTAGATTACATAAATTCAAAAAATCTTTACAAGGAGTTGGAACCTGAATCCCACAAAATCTGTAGAAGAGTAAGTCCTGAGAAAATTGGCAAGGTCATCCACCAATAAAAATAGATAAACACCATTCAAACCAATTGACTTGAAGACTTCATTGAATAATATGGGTGATTTACTGTGACCGACAGGCTTTCCAATAATCCCAAATACTTTTGTATCAGGAGCCAGTTGTCTTAAATTGTATAGATACAATAGATCCTTAAGAGTAGGTTGACCAGGAGCTGAAACAACTCCTGACTCAAGGGTACCAAAAGTGAGATATCCACCAAATTTTGCAGAAAGTATACGAGAAATCAACCCCCTATCACCCATAACAAGTCCAATAAATGGAACCTGAAAATTAGAACAATAGTTATGCTAAAATTAGTTATCATCATATAGAAAGCCTCAGCATAATAATAATAAATTTCAGAGTTACTAGTCAAAATATTATTAGAACCAGATGCTATTTCTCAAAGGAGCATGTCACTTGAAACTAAAAACATAAAAGTTTTAAGCATTAACATACGAGACATTCATACAGTCCAAATGTATTGGATAATTTTATGCAAAGGTTAAGTGCTTTACAAATTGTTTCTAGTTTCTACTACCATCAATACATGGTTTTAAATGGTGAAGGCAAATGTTTCATTAAATTTACATTGGTCGCAATTGCATTGGTCCTTATTTCTGAAGATATCCACCTTGATAGCATATTTGGCCTCTCTTCCTCAATTGAACTTCCCAACAATTTCATCTTACCAAATACTAATTAAAGTCACTAATGTATAAAGTCAATAACTTATAAAAAATTAAAGAAAAATGTATATGGAGTTAAAATTTTCTTCATAATTCAATTTCTAGACATACGCGCCTTACTTGAGAATGCACCATTATTTGAAACATGCGTGCCACATCAGTGATGTCCAAGGCAGTTGTTGCAATCTTCACAATGTCTGCTCCCGTTGCTTGTATTCTTGCTACAAGGTTACCAAGATCCTCAATTGAAGGAGTAAGCTGATAGTTGTGAGATGAAACAATGACCTTGGTTTTATTGAATGTCTTCCCACGTATAGAGTCATAGAACTCATGTGCTACCTTTGGAGATATGGCGGAAATAGGAAATGTTTCGTTAGGTTTCATAGTTCAGATATCATATCACATAGCAAATAATACGAAGACAGCATTTGGCTTCAATTATCCATATACTAGAAAAAGTTTTCAGCAATTCAATCTGCAGTTGAGTTTGCTCAATGTCAGATGCTAGTTTCCATGAGAATTACACAAAGACTTCAATTTAACCATGAAACAAGATAAGACACTTAAATGGCATCTTTGGGACTATATGATACATATATTTTCTTCAGCATCATCAAGATGAATGATTCATAATGCATGGAACTAGTAAACTAAGAGTGTATCACATAAGGAATAGGATATAATATTATAAATAACAAACTACGCCATTACAAGTACACTGTAGTCATTTATATTTCTCATACGTTGCATAATATATTGGCAAAACTAAGGTACTAGAATCAAATAAATTCAGTATAGTAGCATTATCATATGAACAGAACCTACCCAAGAATTTGTTAAGTTGAAGAGAACTCCACCCAATATGTCTGAATTGAGTAAATATTACATTTTGGCTCATATATTCATTCCAAGTGTTTACAGTATAGTAAAGTTGTCAGTGGAATTTATATAGACAAAGGGAGCACAACCTGAAGTTCAATGTCAATGTAATCAGCTCCCAACTCCATGGCTAACCGAAGTGCATCCAGCCGTTTATTTTCATCACCATCATACATACCACCCTCCCATTTGGGCCTTAGAAAAGGTATTGAATTTCATCATTCACAATGCTCAAATCTTCCAATTTCAAATCAGATCATAGGTAATGGTCAACAAATTCAAACTCAAGCACATAACAATAGTGGTCAATAGCAGATAGTGGCACGTATAGGCCACCTCAAAAACACTATAGCTAAATAGCAGATAACAAGATGGTTGCTATATATTATAATAATTATTATAATAATAATAATAATAATAATAATAATAGTTTTTTTTACTTCACATTTGAACTGGAAGAATTTCATAGCTCAAGAATATTTAACAATGTCAAAGTATACTCTCTCTTCATTAAATTGAGAAATTTAACAGAAATTACTGTAACCCCGTTCAGAAAGAAGAAAACTAGGTCTACATATTATGATGATTCAAAATAAGAAGAATTTTTCCTTTTCAGGCTTAAGGAAAAATAAAAAAAAAATATGAAAAATAAATATTTTTCATCGAACAAGTTCACCTGTCTACAGAAAACAATAAACAACTTTAATGTATCAAATCATGGGTCTTCATTAATTCATAAAAGAATACAAATAATATTAAAATTTATGATAAATATTCTGCTGTTATTATATATTATTATTAATAATAAATATTTTTCAATTATATTTATAGATATTAATTAAATATTTGTATTTGAAAAACAATAACATGTTTTATGACATTTTATAAATTATAATGGATTTATGATAAATTTTTTTAATAAAACAGTAATAATTTTTTTTTTATCGCATCCATTAGATAGTTTTAATTTGATACTAAATAATACTTGATAAGTTCTGTTATTAAAATTGATCCCATACATTCTAGCTTTCTTTTATTAAATTAAACCTGAAATTTGAAAACATCGAAACTAAATTAAACCTGAAATATTTTTATTTCGGTTTCTAACTATCTTAATTAAAAAACATTATTTAAATTTGATTAGAAAATAAGAAACAAATCACCATTTCGGTCCTTGGAATTGTAAGAATCAAGCAGATTAGTCTTTAAAATTAGTAAAACAACAAAATGATCCTTGAATTTGAAAATTGTCAATCAATTTAGTCGCTCATTTAAATCTCATTTAAACAGTTAATTAATCTGTTAAGTACTGGCTGCTAGCTCACAAATCCATTCTGGCTAAAAATAGATTTATGGAGTGTGTGGAGATGGGTAAGGGGGTGGTTTCCTTGCAACTTGCTGGGTTGAGTGTGGGGTTATTGAGGAGGTTGGGGAGTTTTGTGAGGGAAGGTGAGCGTGGTGATAAGATGATGGTTTTTGTGTCCATCTCTAAACAGAATGAAATTGTATTGATCTGCACATGAAAGAAACTTTTTGGGAACCAGGAATATATATATGCAATATCCTTGAACTTGAACTACATTGGTGAGAGTGAGAGTGAGACCACGTCCCAATAACTTTGTTGGGAGCTTCAATTCTCAGTTGCCTCTCAATTTTGTTTGAGAAAAGCCATCCCAAGTGGCTTTTCTGTTGTATTTCTGGGCCATATAAGTTATGCTGCAGTATAGATGATGGTTTGAAACTGAACGATTGACAGACTTTATCAAGTTATCAGAATTCTGAGATGGGGGATGGTTTGAGGAAAAACTCAACTGACACTAACGAATTGTGGCCATACACCATAGAGCTAAAAATAAAAATGAGGAGTACTATAGAAAAATATTGTGTAAAAATGATTGATTAAAGAGATGAAAGTGAGATTGAGTATGGGTTTTATTTATAGAGCTCATTAGAAATTAAAAAACACCTCTAACAAACTAACAAACTAGCCACTATACACAAAATTTTCATGGGCTATTACAGAGAGCCTAAAATAATTATACCAGTATCCAATACTCCTATAATGTCAGTAGCAACTACATCAAGAATGTCACAAGATGGGATGTAAAGGAGATTTGTCATATGGGTGGCTATGGAAACATAAGATTTCATTAGAGACTTCAGTGTTAGCTTTGCCATGGCGTTAGAAAATATTTAGTCAAAATGGACTTGTGAGGTTGCAGCCACTCAATTAACAGAGCAATTAGTGGAGGGAACTAAATTGATTGATAATTTTCAAATTCAAGAATCATTTTAGGGATTAATTTGCCTTATTCTTACAGGAGCAAACTGGTAATTCACTTGAAAAATAAGATATCATTATATTTAGATTTGATTTTTGATTAAAAAAAAGAGTATATTTAACTTTGTTTTCAGTAAAAACAGGGTCCAAACTTAAAAACCAAACAGCAACAATAGTGATTTTCTCTATAGCGACAGAAAACACTAAAACAACACAACAAGAGCTCCTACGAGAGAGACCTGTAAGTGAACAACAAGGGTAAAGAACGGTGTTGAATGAAAGCGTTGAGATCTCGATAGGGGTCAAAGGTTTTCAAAGAATCCAATCGAATTTCAACAAGGTCCGCGCCTCCGGCTTTCGCTTTGTCCACGTCAATCTCCATCTTTTCAACTGATTCTCCCATTATTGGGACGCAAATTAGCGTCGCGTTCTTCCTACTACCCGCTGCCGGAGCGGTAGACTGAAGAATAAAAAACACAAACATATATATACTGAGATTGAAATTGAAGCATGAGAATTGAAAGAAGAGAAGAGAGTTACCAAAGCGTTGGGAGAGTCCATTGGATTGATTGAGATGAGAAATGAGTTTTGGGAAGGGGTGTGTTTGATGCTGAGAAGGAGAGAGAGAGAGAGTAGTTGTTGAAGTATGTTGGTTGGTGGGCGCAGGCTATTGTGGGAGAGTGGATTAGGTCTCCCACCATGGGAAAGTTATTCAACACCGTTAGATGTATGACCTTTTAAGTCAATGACCAGGATTTTTTTCTTTTTCTTTTTATTCTTTTTTTCCTTTTCAATAACCAGAGAATATCAAGATCACAGAAGACCACCCTCGCTGGCTGCATCTCTTCCGCTGCCCTTACGAGCACCAACGCAGTGACCGCTGCAAGTTGAGCGCCGCAGCTATAACCATTAACCACCACCCTTTCTCTTCACCGCAGCAGCCTCTGAAATTAGGGCTGGAAAGAGAGTGAAAAATGTTAAAAGATTAAAAAGAAAGAAGAAAAAGTCCTGGCCATTGATTTAAAATATTAATATATCTGATGTTGTTAAATAAATTTCGCAGGGTGGGTGACCCAATGCCCTCTCCCACCGTAGTCTCTGTCTTGGTTGGTGGGACGAGTATAAAAGAAATGACTGGATTTTTTCCTCTAATTTATTATTTTGGTTTAATTTAATTTATTATTTTGGTTTAATTTAGTTTTCTAATTTTTTTAGATTAATTTGATTTTCTAAATTTTTGAAAAGAATTTAATTTGATATTTATCATTCATTCCGTGAAAATTATCATCCATAGAATCCACGTAATGATATGTCCTTCCTTAAGTGGATATAAAGACATAAATTTAATTGCATTAGACAAAATAATAAGGAGAATCAAATTAATTTTTTAAAAAATTAAAAGATTAAATTAAATTAAACAAAATTAGCTGATCAAATCGAACAAAAATAATAAATTATAGGAAAAAACTAATTTATCATAAAAGAAATAGATATTTTACACTCACATCCAATAGAATTATTCTATTCAGCCATAACAGGGTATCCATGAAAGAATATATTTAAATTTTTTAAAAATTAAAATAAATCACCTGATTTCTTCTTCTACAACACTTTTATGATGGTGATCTCCATCCTGAATTCATCAAGCAAGTAAATCTTTCCTTTAATTTTGATTGGTTCATCCTCAATTTTTTTATAACAAGTGTTGAGTTATTATATTAGGAATTTGTCAAATTATTTGGACCGAAACCTTCTTGCTTAATATGGTGCATGAACAACGTTGTTACTAATTTCTCTATATTAATGGTGTTTAAGGTCACTTACCATCCGTCCAGGGCTCCTAAAATTATTCAAGTTACTTGGTATCCCCCCCTCCCCCTTAATTGGTTGGTATAAGTGTAACTCTGACGGTGTTGCACTTGGTGTAACACCCCAAAAATCATTTTTCTACTATTTATGTATTGTTAGGGTCATTCGAATGAATTATTATAAGGTAATTGTTTGATTTTTTTTTTGTTTAGGATTGATGGTGCGATAAAGAAGACCTATCTTGTAGTGTCGAAAATATGAAATCGTCAAGAGAATGAGTATAAGAAATAGAGATGTGTGAAGTTGAAAAGGATAAATTCGATTTGATATGTTGAAAAAAGGTTGTTTGATAATTTTGAATATATTAATTCGAAAGAAAAGTAGTCGAGAAGGATAAATTGAACGTCCGGATCAATAGTTACTAAGTGATTAGTGATAATTCAAAATGAGAAAAAGTGCACGACAAATGACAAAATCTGAAGGCGTTCGAAGACACATGTCATGATTCACTTCAAAGAACAGTTATTTCTATTTTCTCTAAATAGGGGAGAATGTATTGTGTTTATTCAGTTACGAACATTTGCATATTTCCTATACATTAAACAATGTCGCTCTCAATGGCTCTATGGTCATTAGAAACATATATGTTCTTGCCCACTTTTGAATCTCATCTTTATTTACTTTTTATGACTCATTCTCCTTTCGATAATATCTTCTTCTATCTTTAACTTGTTCTTATGTCTATAACTCATTCTTTATTGCTTTCAAATGATTGTTTATGTTTTTTTATGATTATAATTATATTCATGTAATCGTAAATGTTATCGGTCCAAGTATTATTTTATGTTTGTCTTCATAAGTCGTTTACATTCATAAGAATCACATATATTTAATCCAAATGCTCATTTTGTACTCTAAAAAAATGGTTCTTGTGATAAGTTTCTAAAAGATATTCGTTTTTGTTAAATTTAAAATATTAAGATTGCTAGTTTGAAAACAAATTAAAATATTAAGATTGCTAGTTTGAAAACAAAGAACCCTAAAAGTATTTTGGTTTAGTACACTTAGTCCTAAAATAAATTCTTATTTGTTAATATAAAAAATAGTCAAACCTAATACCAAAATTCTCAATCAACAAATTAGCATGCCCGATGGGAGTATTGTGCCAAAAAAATGTAGAAATGAACTAGTTTTAACAAAAGTGTATGATTTTTGAGAAGTGGATGTGTGAAACTGTTTGGTTCTAATGCACATTCGTCTCAAAGCGAAGCAATTACACAACCTTTGGTTTCATAGGCAACGGTTACTCAACCACTCACCACTCAACATGCGGTTATGCAATCAGTGATTTCTGAAGTCGTTGCGACTCAACCGCATTATAGTCAAATAACTGATAATGCAAGGGTAAATGCTGGTGTGTTTTCTTCACCACAAACACAAACCTTATCGAGAACTTTAGGCTTGCTGGGATGGGTTCCATCCCAAATTAATATGGAAATGCCTTTGGGCATATTCCTTCTAGTACATTAACTTCAAAATGAGGAGGATAAACTTGCATAGTTTCAAGTTGTTCGGTAATGGTCTTTTTGACCGGGACAACATGTTGGTCAACCACTTGATCTTTGTCTTTAAATATTTCTCCTGGAATCTTTAGCCTCTTTAACCTTATCAGGTGAAGACTCACTTTGACTTTGGATGGACTTTTCTTTCGAGACAGTTTTGGTGGTTGAAAATGGAATGACTTTGGAGGAATTTGGCCTTGGTCAAATATTGAAATGTATATGGTCATAAATTAGTATGTTAGCATAATGATATGATCTCATCAATTAGAGACCTCAAGAATTTTTCTCTTGTTTTACCTGGTTTGATTTGGTCAATCTTTTCTAAGGTTGAACTTTATTCATGAGTATGATTGTTTGTCTCATCATCCTAGAAATATAATGTTAAGTATTTGAATGTTTTTGTGCAAAACAAATAAGTAAAGAATTTGATACATATAGAAATTTAGGAGTTTGAATCAGCTTTATCAGAGTTGGAAGACATGTCTTCAACATCTAAATCCTGCAAGTTTGATAACCAATGTTTATATTATGAGACATGACTTGATGCATCCAATGGTTCAAATGTTACAAAACCCTTAACCAAAGCGCTTCTAGATCTAGTATGATACACTCTAAATGGAACAACCGGATCATGTTTTGAATTCTCAAGTTCAAAATGTAAGAAACTTTAAAAGAACCAAGAAGAAAATATATTTTCGGCCATATTACCTCAAGTTTCTTTTTTAGTTTCGAAGTGCTCTAGGCAAGAAGTCTATCCAAAGCATTGTTGTCGCAACCATGGTCACGATGGAATGACAAAATTTCAAAACAATGCATTTAAAAAAACACAGGGTCGCCACCAATATTTTTTTTATTAGGAAAACATTGGAAAACCCATTTAAAAGAAAAGTAGTCTTCAAAAACTAGATTGGGTTTGGTGGTCGATTACACATGTAGGGAAGGTGTTAGCACCCTAAGACGGTTACCTATAATTAACTAAAGTATTTATTAATAACTTTTGAAATATTTATCTTACCCTAAAACACAGTTAAGAGCTATAATTGGAAATGATAATTAATTTATTCCAATATTTACATTTGGTAAAATTTTGTTTTATTTTATTGGGCTCGACAAGGGTGGTAAGTTAAATCATTTCCCAATAAAATAAAACAAAATTTTACCTTCTACGTCGTTATCATTTTTTGTAATTCCTCACACTTTTATGTCGTTATATCGTTCATCCTCAATTGATTAATGTATTCTATCCCTTATCCCTTAGGTGATAGATCCTAAATCACTTGCCTTGATTCCTAATCCCTTGGCAAACCAATACAAGCAATCAGCGTTATCATTTGGGAATTAGTGAGGCTTAACCAAGATTATTCTATCCCTAGAGATAACCACAATTAAGTATCCGATTCAATTCGGGTTTCAATGAGACTCGCCAAAGTGCATGTCAATTCCTGGAACCATCGATGAGGTGCACAGACTCACAAAACATTAAGTATAGAAGTCAAATAATGAAATCAAACAATATATCAATGTGAGAAAATTACATCAAATAGGGTTCAATCCTTTCTTCTCCTATCTAAGAAAACAACTAGTCCCTTCTTTGTTTCTAAGTAAAAACTCAAAATCATATTAAAAACTTATAAAATCGTAATTTCTATCTAAAATATATTAAAAACTAAAAACATAACGAATTTGATTCAAAACAAGGCCTAATGTATACTAAGTGAATATTGATCAACTCAAAATTGGTTCTGCAAGTTATCTCCAGTTCCTCCTAGTGATCTCCTCCGTGAACTCAGGATAATCTCCCGCTACTAGTTGGACTCTTCTTTCCTTGAGGAATGACCAATCTTTGATCAACTCAAAATGATGTTGTTGCTTCTCACTGTGAAATTTGTGTCCAATAAAAACAAAATCTGTAGGTAGAGATGTGCTAGATCCTTCTCCTGCAGTGGCTTAGTTGCAAGCTTCTTTGGAGCCATCTGCAACAAAACTTACATCCAAACTAAAATTAGCACAAAAATCATTTTTCACTAAACTCAAATTCACTTCACTTTCAGTTTTCCCAATCATAGCAACCAATAAGTCAATTTTTGTGTGTTTTTCATTAATTATTCAGCTCAAAACATAACACATAAATCAACAACTCAATGTACATTCCAAAAATAAAAATTCAACATTCAGAGAGCAATTCATGTGCAATGTACCCAGCCTAGTACAACAATTCAGACCAAACAAGCTACCCTAATTCAGTCCAAACATATTATGCTTTCAAAGAACAGCTCATGTGCTTGCATCCAAGGAAATTTGACAATTCAAGATTAGCTCACACTCTTGTCATTCAAGTTAAAAACCTTAGTTGGCCTAACACCTAGAATAATGCCTGAACATGTTTAGAGATTAGCATTCGTTCATAATTGAAAATAAAACATGAATTGACCATTGTGACATTTTAACGAACAGTTGGTGTGCACATCTAAAAGTATGTATAAATGAAGGATAGTGTGCAAGCATGATATGCAAACATTTAGAGATCAAACATTAGGACTAGGAACTACACAAAACAACCACAAATTTAAGCATTTTATCAATTCATGCATAAACAACACCTATCTTGAAACTCATTGGAAAACAACAAAAAACACAAACAACACAAAGAACATTGCAAGAAAAAATGATGGAAATGTGAAACTTACTTGAATGAGATAGAGTGGTGTGTGAGAGAAGATGAATTTCCTGAATGGATGATGGCTTGGGTGAGTTTTAGGAGAAGGAGGGTAAAGGTTTCAAATTTTTTTTAGAGAAGAAGAGTGAATTTGAAGTGGGGTGAAATCTGATTTCACCCCTCTATATTATTTTTAAACATCGACGTCCACTTGCCTAGGCGAGTTTAAAGCAATTTTTTTTAGTAGATTTAGTTGACCACTTCTTCTCGAATCTCACCCTAAATGCTTCCATTCATGTTAAAATTCAATTACAATTGTTTCAATAACACACAACTCAAAACTCAAGATTACAAATCTACAATCTTTTATAAAAAGCCTTAAGTTTCATCAAAACCAATTATACACATCAACATACAAAATTAAAAACATATTAAAGAAATAGACAACATGTACAAACACTAAAATATTTAAAACACAGTTTCACACTAAATATAGACATATTTAAAACTATACTCAACCCACAAATTGAAACTTATACATTCAAAAACATAATTTTCCAATAAAGACTTAAAAATAAAGTTCAGAAATATAATTCAAAAACATAAGACATAAAATTCAAGTAACACAAATTAAAACAAAGTGTAGAAATACTGGGTTGCCTCCCAAGAGTGCTTTTTTAACGTCTTTTAAGTTGGACGCCATGATGTAGCTCCATGTGGAGCTTGTAGGCCTTGAATCTTCTTCATCAATGGAGTCTTTTGCTTCTTGAAAATCAATGGCAGTGGAATGGAGAAGGAAGAAAGATGATTGGAGACGCCACTTCAAGGAGAAGATGAGTCAAGAAGAAGCTCACCATCATAGGAAGCCATGGATAAGAGCTTGAAGGAAGGAGAAGATGAATTGAGGGAGAGGGAGAGAAGGAGCACGAAATTTTGTGCCTCAAATGAGGTCTGAACCTTGAAGTGTAATTCTCAAATGATCAAAGTTCAAAAAATGCACACACATTGCCTCTATTTATAGCCAAAGTAAATTGGAGGGAAATTTGAATTTCTATTCAAATTTCACTTGAATTTGAAATTGAATTTGTGGAGCCAAATTTTCACTAATTATGATTAGTGAATTTTAGCTATGGTTCAACCCACTAATCCAAGATCAAGTCCAAGATTCTCCAGTAAGGGTGCTTAGGTGTCATGAGGCATATAAAGCATGAAGGACATGCACAAAATGTGACTATATGATGTGACAATGGGGTGTAGCAAGCAAATGCTCACCTCCCCCTCTAAAATTTAATTGGATTAAGCTTCTCCCAATTCAATTAAATTTATTTTTCAACACACGCATCAAATATTCACTTAATGCATGTGAAATTACAAAACTACCCCTAGTACAAAAACTAGTGTAGGTGCCCTAAAATAAAAGGGCTGAAAAATCCTACATTTCTAGGATACCCTACCTACATTATGAAGCCCTAAATACAAGGCCCAAAAATAATGAAATCCTAATCTAGTATGTGCAAAGATAAGTGGGATCATACTTAGCCCATGGGCCCAAAATCTGCCCTTAGGCTCATGAGAACCCTAGGGCCTTCTCTTGCATCTCTGGCCCAATCTTCTTGGAGTCTTCTATCCAATGCCCTTGGGGGTAGGATTGCATCACCCTTGTTGTGGCTCAAGCCTCCTGCAATTGGATAACAGTGGTGAGCCTTTCAACATCACCACCTAAGTAGTGTTTGATTTTGCTGCCATTCATAGTCCATGTCCTCTTTGTGGCTGGATCCTCCAATATCACAACTCTATGTGGCATGACTTTAGTGATGATGAATGGTCCAGACCACTTAGATTTCAGCTTACCTAGAAACAATCTCAAAGATGTAAATAACAAAACTTTTTTACCAGGTTGAAATTCCATTTTTAAAAGCTTTTTATTATAAAGCTTGAAATTCTTATAAGCTTGAAACCTCAATTCCTCTAATTTAGGAAGTTGGAGCTTCCTGTGTTCACCAGCTGCATTTAGATCAAAATTCAAAAACTTCAATGCTTAATAAGCTTTGTGTTTCAACTCAACAGGTAAGTGACAAGATTTGCCATAGACCAATTAGAAGGGAGTTCCTCTTATAAGAGCTTTGTATGTTGTTCTATATGCCCACAGAGCTTCATCTAATTTTTGAGACCAATCCTTCCTTAAATGAGCAACTGTTTTCTTCAGGATCTTCTTGACTTCATTGTTAGAAATTCCAGCTTGCCCATTGGTCTGGGGATGGTAAGGTGAGGCTACCTTGTGTCTAACACTATAGTGTTGGAGAACTTGAGTTAGACGTTACAAAAATGAGATCCTCCATCACTTATTAGTACCCTTGGTGTGCCAAACCTTGAAAAGATGTTTTTCTTTAGGAAGCGAATAACGGTCTTTGCATTTGCATGTTGAACAAGTATTGCTTCCACCCATTTGGTTACATAGTCCACAACCAATAGAATGTGTTCATTTGAGTAAGATGATGGGAATGGACCAATGAAATCTATCCCCCAGTAGTCAAAAGCTTCAACCTCTAGAATGTTTTGTAGTGGCATTACAGAGACCAAAAGGCATCTTCCTATAAGCAAAAACATTGAAGGGATAGGTAAAAGCTATCTTTTCTTGATCTTAAGGATTAACAATGATTTTATTATATCCTGAGTACCCATAAGGAAAACAATAGAATTGTTGGCCTACTAGTCTCTTTAGCATCTGGTCTATGAATGACAATGGAAAATGATCTATTTTGGTGGCTTTATTGAGCTTCCTGTAACCAATACACATTCGCCAGCCCGTAACAGTACAAGTTGTAATTTGTGACATCTTGGAAATTTCTACCCGGAATTTTTGTAAACGGTGCATTTTGTATGATCATATATATATATATATATATATATATATATAAAAGTATTATTCATTGTATATGCATATATATTCCTGGTAGAAGTAGGAATAGTGGGGGCAAGATAGGTGGGTTAGGCTGATTAAGGAAGAGAAATCCATAACTGGAAGGTTATAGGTTAATTCTCAATTAATTAGTCTAAAAATCATCGTTTTGCGTGCGACTTAAAATTTAACAAAACCAACCTCTGAACCACGCTCGGGGCTTTATTCTGAGCGTTTTGATATATATATATATATATATATATATATATATATATATATATATATATATATATATATATTGCCTACTTTCGAAAACTGGCCCAGACGGGCGCAGAGAAATACGAGGGACTAGAATTAGAGGAACGACATGCAAATCGAGGCAGGATTTTGGCATTTCAAAAGGTCAAATTTTTATCTTCATGTGGCTGAGCATGAGTCACATCAAGATAAAAGTGGGCCTTTTGCTCCACTCAAATGGAGACATGTGGCATAACTTAAAATAAAATAAAAGAAAAGAGAAAAGCTTTTCTTTTTAACCAAAAAACTGTTTTCTCTCTCCTCACTCAGCCAAAGAAAATTTCAGAAAGCTCTTTTCTCTCTCTCACGTTGCCATTCTCTTCTTCTTCCTCCACCATTGAAGCTCCAACAAAGCTCCAACCTTTGGTCATCATTTCTGCTCCAAATCGCGAAAGGAAGGCATTTTCGGAGTCGTGAAGCGCATCTCTACGTGTGGGACCTCGAAATTTCAGGTTTGGGTAGACTTCTTTCTCACTTGATTTTCGTGGGTATTGGGTTTTGGGAGATATGATGGGTAGTTTTGCTAGGTTTTTGCTTCATGATAGTTAATTGTGAAGAAATTTGTTGAAAGCATGTTGAACTTGCCATGTTTGGATGAGTTAAGCTTACCCATTCAGTTTTAGGGTTTTCATGATGATGCTTGTGATGTTTATGTGCTGAAATTGCTTATGGAAAACTGTTAGAGATGAAGGGTAGAGTTAACCTAGGGTTAGAAAGTGAGAATGTGGTGTTATGAGTGGAAAAAGAGTGAGGCTTTGAGAGTTGGAAGGCTAAATCTAGATTCAGTGGTAAATAGAGGTTAAAATGAGTTAATCCTAGTTTGAAATGTCATTTAGGACTTATGAGAAAGCTTGGGCTGTGCAAGAGAGAAAAACAAATGACCAAAGTGAAGGCAAGAGCCATTTCTAGGGTAAAATTGGGTGTTGAGGAGTCAAATTTTGATTCGGTGAAATTTTAGGTGTAAATCCAGTTTGAACAAGTTTAAATTGATGTTATAGACTTGTGTGAGGTGAGAGTTTGCTTTAAATTTACCCCATTCTCAATTTCACTTTTCAAACCTTGAAAATCCATTAAATTGAGGGGTTTTGGATACCTAGATTTTGTGTTGCTGTGGTTTGAAGCTTGTCCTTGGTTTAGACATGATTGATACATGATTTAGGACTTGTAGGATGCAATTTGGGCAAAATTGGATGAAGGCAAGAGTGGTTTTCGAAATCTGCACTTTGTGCAGAATTTTGCTGTGAAAATGTGCAGCAGAATTTTGCATAAGTGCAGAAAAATGCTATGTATTTGCTGGTTGTGGAAAGAGTAGTACAGAATGAGTTCTGGATGTTTGCTAGTAGATCCTAACGGTCAAAATGTAGACTTATGTACTAGAGACTTCCAGTAAAATTTTCGAGTCGATCCAACGGTTAACGAATTGGAACGAAGGAAATGTTACTGGGGTCTTTAAGTGAGAAAAAGCTGTGATTTTCGTTTGAGTTTTGGGTAGAGTTTTCTGCCTTTGCCCTGTTTTTCTTGGTTTGTTAGTTTGTGATGATTTGGATGTTGAATTACCTGGATGTTGGGGAAGCTTGGGAGGATTGATGGGGACCTGGTGTTGAGAGAAACGAGGATATGGGCTACGTGGGAGTACGTGAGCTCAGTTGGAGGTGGGCAATAGGGGATGGTGGGTTTATACGTGATTTGTGGATGTGGAAAACTTGTTGTGCACCATCGCCCGACCGCCACCTAGTACCACATGTGATGGGTACCCCATAATCCTACAAGCTTGAGATGAGGAAGTGTAGAAGGGTGAAACTTCCTGCTTTTATTCGTTGACCACAGAGTGGTACCTGGAGATATGTCGCGGGGGTCAGGAGACCTTGGGGACGTCAGGTGGGGTGCTATTGCCCACAACCAAGCTTGACCAATCCCGACC
Source organism: Glycine soja (assembly GCF_004193775.1). Lineage (NCBI taxonomy): Eukaryota > Viridiplantae > Streptophyta > Magnoliopsida > Fabales > Fabaceae > Glycine > Glycine soja. The sequence goes on along the minus strand of NC_041002.1, from coordinate 23,230,981 downwards.
CAACCCGGGCATAGTCAGTCAGTGAGAACCTGTGATGTACCTAAGCAGGTGAGCTCCTGGCAGTCAACAGATAAAAGGAACAAAGACCACAAAACAAGGAGGCTTGTGTGGTGGCTGGCCAGCTGTGAATTTTGATTGATATATGGGATATGGCCTCTGGTAATCGATTACCAAGGGTGGGTAATCGATTACAAGGCTTAAAAATGAAGACAGGAGGCTAAGATGGTCTCTGGTAATCGATTACCAAGGGGTGTAATCGATTACCAGGCTTGAAAACGAGGTCAGGAAGCTAGGAGAGCTTCTGGTAATCAATTACCAAGGGGTGTAATCGATTACCAGGCTTAAAAAGGGAACTGGAAGATTGTGGAGGCCTCTGGTAATCGATTACCAGTCTGTGTAATCGATTACACAGAGGAATGGGTCACTGGTAATCGATTACCAGGTATGTGTAATCGATTACACAGTGTCTTTTTCAGGTTTTCATGTCCTGAAGCTGTGTAATTCGAGTTTGGCCTCTGGTAATCGATTACCAAGGTTGTGTAATCGATTACCAGAGATGAAAAGCCTAAAGATACCCCTTTTACTTGCATGTAGTGGTTATGAGGCGCATTGTGTTGTGGCATAGTTAGATTCTTGTGAAAGAGTCTACCCCTTTCTTTTCTTTCTTGTAGATCGTGATGGCGGTACAGCTAATCCATGATCGAGTGGAGATGGAGTGCCTAGAGGGAGCTTGGGAGACCCTCGAAGGCAACGTGAGGTGCCGATTTCGGGGCACGATTCGATTTACGACTACTTCATTGGTGCATCCAGATGAACCCGTGCGCACGCTTCAGCGTACTGTGGAGTGGATACTACCCACGCCTACACCATACCGTCTAGTGGAGCCAGTCCAAGTGATCGAGCTGACGTCATCCGAGGAAGACCCTGAGGAGGATCCCAAGGAGCTACCTCCTGAGCCTGCTGTGGATGCTCTTGACTTTCTAGAGGGTGATGAGGACCCACTCCCTGAGGTGGATTCTCCCGAGGACGTCATGTCGGCATCTGAGGCAGACTCTACGGAGGATAGTGGTCCTGGAGAGATGGCGATCAGTGGAGGCTCTTCATCATAGTAGACAACTCATTGGATTAGTTTTGTATACTTTTGAGGGTGGGTGTATCTAGGACTGACTGTTAGGTTTACTCTTTTGTTTTTGTATGGGTAGACCTATTGTATAGGAATTTGATGATTGTATACATGTGGCTGAAGCCACCACTGTGGACGCCTTTGCTCTGGATGACACTATGTATTTGGTAAAACTCCCATATTTTGGACAGCTTTTAAATGATGAATGCACTCATGTTTAATCTTGTTAATTGGAAAGAAAGCAGTAGCAAACTTTATTTGCAAAAGAGTTTACCGACCGTATTTTATTTTACTATTTTCACGTGACGACCTAAAGTAATGGCTGGTATACTCTGCCTTTTTAAACAGCAAAATAGTTTAGAGAGTACGAGCGGTAAGAAAGAAATGACTCCGAATAGAGTTGTGAACTGGCCATTCAGGACTCTATAGTGAGGATTTTCCTTCTGAACCTAATTATTGTGAAAAGAGAAAGAAATGAAAAAGAAAAAGAAGAAAAAAAAATTTACCATGGTTTTTGTTATTTAAATCATTATAATTAAACCAGTCATTATTTTGGGGACGCCACAATTGGTGGTATCAGAGCAAAAGTTGGATTCTAGTGAACCTGTTTATGGTCTTGCTGTGTGAATGCTGTGTATCTCTGAAACTTGGAAGTAGGTTTCGGGGAGTGATGTTAAGTCACACATTGTGTGTATTTCTGCCTTCTTGTCTTGAGCATGAATGTGTGATTGATTCAATAGGATTGTTGTGTGTATATGTATGTATAGAGAGAAGGATATTGTTATAACTGTCATAGCCTGTGTGGTACACTCTCTCATTAGGATTTCTTGGGTACTAATAGCTTCCCTACAGGTTAGGTATGGCAGGACGTGGTAGGGATCAGAACCGTGATGTCCTCGACCGCATCACCGCTGTGTTGGAAACTCTAGTGCAGGAACGTGATGTGGAGCCGGTGGAGTATCGGGGACTCATGGCTTTCCGTAAGAACCACCCGCCAAAGTTCAGTGGAGACTATGATCCGGAAGGTGCTAGGTTGTGGTTAGTTGAGATGGAAAAGATTTTCGAGGCGATGGGTTGCCTTGAGGAGCATAAGGTCCTTTATGCGACGTTTATGCTCCAAGGAGAGGCCGAGAATTGGTGGAAATTCGTGAAGCCTTCATTTGTTGCACTTGGAGGCGTGATTCCTTGGAATGCCTTCAAGGACAAATTCCTGGAGAATTACTTCCCGCGAGATCTCAGGAAGCGGAAGGCGAGGGAGTTTCTGGATTTGAAGCAAGGAAACATGTCCGTTGGGGAGCACACGACTAAGTTTAATGAGCTTCTGCAGTATTGGCCTCAATACCAAGATGCTCCGAATGAGGAAGATTTATGTTCTCAGTTTGAGAATGGGCTTCGGTTGGAGATCCAACAGGCGGTTAGTTATATGTAGATCACGAATTTTAATCAGCTGGTGACAAAGTGCAGGATTTTTGAAGATAAGATGAAGGAGAGGCAAGCTAGAGGCGTGGGAGGACCACAGAGAAACCATCCTTTTAGAGGAAATAGTAATAAGAGGATGAAGCCGTATGCTAGCAACAAGGGGAAACAACCTATGGCTACCTCCAATATGAGCCAGTCAAGGGGGACTGGGGTACAGTGTTTTCAGTGTGGGGGACCGCATCTTAAGAGGAATTGCCCACAACTCCCGCAGACACAGGAGAACCGTTGTTATGTTTGTGGCAAGGTGGGCCACTATGCTCGAGAATGTAGGGTGACAGGGAGACCGACGATAACCGCCAATTCCAACACCATCAATCGTGGACCCGCTAATTCCACAAGGAGCGGTAATGTTAGCAACAACAACAACATTAGTGGTGGAAGACCAAAAGTACCCTCCCGGGTATTTGCTATGAGTGGGTCAGAAGCGGCTGCCTCTGACGATTTGATACGGGGTAAGTGTTTGATTGCTGATAAACTACTAGATGTACTTTATGATTCGGGTGCCACACATTCTTTCATATCTCATGCATGTGTGGAGAGGTTAGGGTTATGTGCGACGGAGTTACCATATGATATGGTGGTGTCTACTCCGACTAACGAGCCTATAACCACCTCTCGGGTGTGTTTGAAGTGTCCTATAATTGTTGAGGGTCGACCTTTTACGGCGGATTTGACTTGCCTACCTTTAGGTCATCTAGACGTGATCTTGGGGATGGATTGGTTGTCTGCTAACTATATCTTTCTAGACTGCAAGGAGAAGATGCTAGTATTTGGTGGAGGTGTAGTTCCAAATGAACCATTGAAAGAGGATGCGGCCAACAATGGAACGGGGAACGTTCGAACTTACATGGTGTTATTCTCTATGAATGTGGAGGGGGACACTGAAGTTAGTAGTATACCGGTGGTGTCGGAATTTCCAGAAGTTTTTCCTAACGACATTTGTGAATTACCACCTGAGAGAGAAGTGGAATTCATTATTGACTTGGTGCCTGGGGCGAATCCAGTGTCGATCGCGCCCTATAGGATGTCTCCGGTAGAACTAGCAGAGGTGAAGGCACAAGTGCAAGATCTTTTAAGCAAACAATTTGTTCACCCAAGTGCATCACCGTGGGGCGCACCGGTCTTGTTGGTTAAAAAGAAGGATGAAAGTATGAGAATGTGTGTAGACTACCGACAGTTAAACAAGGTCACTATTAAGAACAAATATCCTCTACCAAGGATAGATGATTTGATTGACCAATTGAGGGGAGCGACGGTATTTTCGAAGATCGATCTGCGATCGGGGTATCATCAAATTCGAGTTAAGAAGGAAGATATCCCAAAAACTGCGTTTCAGACTCGGTATGGGCACTACGAGTATTTAGTCATGCCATTTGGAGTGACTAATGCTCCGGCTATTTTCATGGACTATATGAACCGTATATTCCATGATTACTTGGATCAGTTCGTGGTTGTGTTCATTGATGATATCCTAGTGTATTCAAGGAATAAGGAGGAGCATGAGAAGCACTTGAGGATTGTGTTGCATATTCTGAGGGATAGGAAGTTGTTCGCCAAACTGTCGAAATGTGACTTTTGGTTGGAGAAAGTGCAGTTCTTGGGGCACGTGATTTCTAAGGACGGGGTTGCGGTGGATCTGAACAAGGTGGAGTCGGTTACGGAGTGGCAACAACCGACAACTCCAACGGAGGTTCGAAGCTTCTTGGGGTTGGCTGGCTATTATAGAAAATTCATTGAGGGATTTTCTAAATTGGCATTGCCCCTAACTAAGTTGACTCGTAAGAATGAGAAGTTTGTTTGGAATGAGAAGTGTGATCAAAGTTTCCAAGAGTTGAAGAGGCGGTTGACAACAACTCCAGTGTTAATTTTGCCCGACCCTAAGAGACCATTTGAAGTGTATTGCGATGCTAGCGGGCAAGGTTTGGGGTGTGTGTTGATGCAAGAGGGAAGAGTAGTGGCTTATGCTTCACGTCAATTACGTCCTCATGAAGTTAACTATCCGACCCATGACTTGGAACTAGCAGCAGTGGTCTTTGCTTTAAAGATTTGGAGGCATTACTTATACGGTACTCGTTTTGAAGTTTTCAGTGATCACAAGAGTCTCAAATACTTGTTCGATCAGAAGGAACTCAATATGAGGCAACGAAGATGGATGGAGTTCCTCAAGGACTATGATTTTGGTCTTTCCTACCATCCCGGAAAGGCTAATGTAGTAGCCGATGTGCTAAGTCGGAAGTCCTTACATGTTGTGACTATGATGAGTTTAGAGCAGAGATTGACAGAGGAGTTCCGAGATCTGAATCTAGCAATCGAGATGCGACCCAAGAGCTTATTTGTGGGAGCATTGTAGATCACCAATGAATTCGTAGATCACATACGCGAGGCTCAAGAGGATGACCCGTTTTTGCAAGGCAAGGTATTAGATGTAATGGGGGATAAGGATGACCCGTTTCATCATCCATAATTCTTCTCTTCTTTGTAAGCAAATCCTTCATAAATTTAGCATATGTTGGCATTTGCTCCAATGCCTTAGAAAAAGGAATGTTAATCGGCAGCCATTTGAAAATGTCTAAGAAACGCTTGCACTGCCTTGCCTTATCTTTCTTTGACGGAGCATGTAGATAAGGAAGATGTTGAACTGGTGGATGATTTAGTACAACTTTGCCTTTGTCAGTTGCTTGTTTCTTTGATTTCTGCTTCTCTTCTTCACTTACTACTTTCTGTTCCACTTTCATTAGTCACCACCTCATCATTTTTGTCTTTTTCTTTTTCAACTCCTTCCTTTCATCATTTTTGTCTACAACTCCTTCATTTTTCTTTTTCTCACCATCATCATTCAAACCAACCACAGTCCCCCTGCTTGTTGCAATTACTTTGCACTGTTCCTTTGGGTTAACATGTGTGTTTGCTGAAAAAGATCCACTTCCATGCTCAGAAAATTGTTTTGCAAGTTCTCCAACTTGAACTTCAAGATTTTTAATGGAAGCATCAATGTTCTTTTGGTTTGTGATGGACATTTGCATAAACTGAGTTAGACTATCTTTTGGTTTTGACATTTTATTAGGCCGAGCTTGTTGTTGTTGTTGTGGTGGACCTATATTTGAAGGACCTGAATATGCATTATTATTTTGCTGTCTCTTGCCATAAGCCTGATTTGAACCTGAGCCACCTCTGTAGTTGTCGCAACCTACCTTATGACGAGACGACAAAAGAAAATAAATAAAAGCACGTTCGTCACCTAGGGAGAAAATGAGTGGGAGTCGCCACCAATATTTTATTTAAGAAAAATGTTAGAAAAACCAAAGAGGTCTGCAAATTTTGAAAAGAAGGGTTCGGGAGTTGTTTACACATAGAGAAGGTATTAGCACCCCATGCGCCCATCACAAGGGACGACAACCTTTAATCGAGTTTGCAAAATGTGACTTCAAAATTATTTATTTTCCCTCTTTTTTTTATTATTCTTTTTTTGAATTGACAAGGGTGTTGCCCTTGCTCCTACGTAACCCCAAGTTCAATGAGGAAATTAGACCTACGTAGTTCTTTAATAAGAATGCTCATGTTTCTTTTTGAAAGATTCATTTTAAATGCAAACAAAAAGTCGTTAAGGCGTTGGACCTTGAAATGATCTTAAGTGATATTTGATGAGAAGAAGTTTGATTGTGAATTGATTTTTTTCATTTTGATTTTGTTTATAACTTTCCAATCATACTAAAAAAAACCAATTTCATGACACTAGTGACCGATTAGAACTTAGCCTTACAGATAAAATGAAATTACCAACGATAAGTGAAAAAGATAAATGCACACTTAATATCACGAAGGACCTACAAGGGTACATAGATTACATCAAAATCTTAGGAAAAGCTAACCGACTATTGCACAAGGTACAAGGTACAAGGTACAAGGTACAAGGTACAAGGCTAGCAAGAGAAATGATGTAGGAAACGATCCATGGTTCGAGTCGGCAGCACCTCGACTTTGCTTTTTTTCTTCTTCTCTTTCTCCTTTCTGCGTTTTCCTTTTTTTCCTCAATTTTCTAACCCTTAAACCCTCCTTCTGCATTGCTATTTATAGGAAAAGGCCATTTGGTGCAGGGGAAGCCCGCCCAGGTGAGCCAGTTGCTTAGGCTTGAAGGTATAAGCTCTCCCAGGCGAGCTGGTTGCTTAAGGCTGAAGCTTTCCCATGGCCCAGGTGAGCCAGATGTTGGCCTGGGCGAGTTTAGGTCTAGAAAGTTCTAGAAAATGACCATTTCCTCCCTTTCCTTGTGGCTTTTGTTTCTGGATCTGACAATCAAACATCAACCCTGAATGACCCCTCGGCCTTGCTTTGCAACCGGTGCCAAACACCATAATTCGATTAGCAATGATCAAAATATCATATGTAAATGATAAAAGTATTATACCGGGATGAAATTAGCGTCTAACAGTTGCCCCTCTTTATTCATCTTTTATTAAAAATAAAAGATAAGTAAAGATAATGACACTAATTTCATTTGAGCGATCCGACTATTCAAAATCGGATGCCAAAGAGAACAAGATAAGTGAAAACTGAAAAAAGCAAAAGGACATTAAAGTCCTGTAATACCAAACAACGGACCTTGAAGTCCAACAAAACATAAAATGGAGGTCATTGAAGTTCTATAGCATAAGAGCAGAAGACACTTGAAGTCTTTGAAAGCATAAAAATAGAGGATGTTGAGTCCTAAGAAACACAAAGACAAGGACATTGAGTCCTATGGAAAATAAAGACGAGGACATTGAGTCTTATGAAAGATAAAGCAGAAGACATTGAAGTCTTTGAAAAATCATAAAATAGAAGACATTGAAGTCTTATAAATCATAAAGCAGAAGACATTGAACTCTTTGAAAGCATAAAAGATAGAAGACATTGAAGTTTTATTAATCATAAAGGCAGAAGATATTGAAGTCTTATGAATCATAAAGCAGAAGACATTGAAGTCTTTGAAAGCATAAAATACAGAAGACATTGAATTCGTTGAAAGTGTAAAAGGCATAAGTCATTGAAGTCTTATGAATCATAAAGACATAAGTCAAATATGTTTCAATAGATACGAACATGCTTGGTAAAGAACCAAACCCCCAAACCGATCAGAGCAACATTTTTTTTCAAAAATGTAACAATGAGGAATGAAAGCACAAAGATAGAATTCTCAGAACCAAGAATGAGATTAAGACATTTTTGCATTTTGTTTCTAAAGAGCATCAGAAGAAACACTGGATTCACAAGTCTGAGAAAAAGAATGTCAAAAGTGTGTGCCCTAATTCTACACAGAGCAAGCTTTAAATAGGTTCTGAAATGGCGATGTTATGCTTAGCGCCACCCTCGCGCTTTGCGTGAGTAAGTGGGTTTGGGCTTAGCGCCAGTCTTGCACTGAGCCTGGCTAATGACACCTGCTGCGCTTAACACATTGATCTCGCGCTTAGCACGCGGCCTTGATGCTGATGCTTTGCCAGATTCTCCTTCGCGCTAAGCATGCTAAAGCTACGCTTAGCGGTGGATGTGCGCTTAGCCCAACTGCTGAGCTTAGTCCAACGACCACTTTTGCACTTCAAAACTTAGCCTCTTTTTCACCTGAAAATGCACATATTTCATCATTAAATCCAATGGAAATGTTCTGGAGACATCTTTAACCATAAAAGAAGATTTATTTACAAGATTACTCCAAAATAACCATAAATTGGGGAACTATACAGGTTTTGGAAAATGATTTCTATACAAAAGTTAGTCATAAAAGGCGACTAACAGTACTCCGTAGAATTGGCAGAGACCTATAATCAATGCAGGAAATTGCAATGCTTTGTTGGACTTTTCTAGGTCCACTGGATTCCTAGGAGGTGAAATGCCTACAAACTGATGGATGGCATCTAAGATGAGTTGTGCCACGTGGACACTGATCTGCATCATAATGTTGTAGACCAGCTGACATTTGGGTAGTGTAAGATCAGAGTTGTGGTTACTCGGAAGGATGTTGCTGAGTAGAAAAGTCATCCAAATTTGAGTCAGAGTGGCCATGCTAGTACGCATGATCCACACCCGCTTCCCTACTACGCTTCGTGCAAAATCATGTTCGGGGGAGCAAAGTAGCTGACCTATGGTCTCTTCATCAAAACCAAAAAATTGGCTTCTTCTCTTAGTGTATTCGCATCGCTGTCCCTCTTCAAAGATCAATGGATGCCCTAAGAATTGGTTGATAGCATTTGTGTCATAGGGAATCCATTGGCCCCGCACTCTTTAGTGCTTATCCATGACACCTTCTTCACTAGGCTAGGCATTTGCATAAAACTCCATGACTACTTCAGGATCATATTTAGTCATGGGCTTTGCCAGTTGTGTCCAATGCCTCCTAGCAATTTTTGCCTAAAATTCCGTATACTCACCCTCAGCTAGCTGGACCCGTCTTTCTTTAAGAAAAGACCAATCTTTAATCACTTCAAAGCGGCGCTGATGCTCCTCACTTCGAATGTAAGTTGGGAGCCTCCAATAAGTCACCCTACTTCCATTTGTGTGTAATAATTTTAGGCAATTTTCCTTTTCCTTTAGGATAATGAGTGCTTTGTTGGGAACCTTAAATGAGGTCATCCAAACACTCTTAGGATCTGCCTAGTTTACATCTCTTGCACTTTAATTTCTTGCTTATTTACATAGCTTATTTTCTTTACTAGTCGCACCTAGTATATCTTGTTATTGCATAATACTTTCTTGCTTATCACACTTATCTTGAGTTCTTTTAAACCCTAGCTTTTACCTTTTGCAAACCCCCAACAGGAAAGAACCACAACTTAGGAACCAACATGAGTCATCATTCATCTAGTGTTAATGGTGAGGGTACTAGTCATAAAGACCCTCTATCTAGAATCTTAGATGAGTTGAGTTCCCTCAAGTTATGGAAAGAAAAACTAGAAAGAAAAGAAAAAGGAAAAGAAAGGGTAGAAATAAATCAAGATGAAAGGGAACAAATAAGGGAAGAAGAAAGAAGGAAAATATTAAATGAGTTAAGAAAAGAAAAACATGCCTCCTATAGTAGTCATGGCCCTTGCAAGAGCCTAAGTGAAGAACTTTGTGACTATTATGAAGGAAGGCATAGGTCACATCTTAGACATCACTCCCATAGGAGGGAAAAGGAACAAAAGCCTCAAGAGGTTAACATTAACCTCCCACACTTCCATGGGAAGGACAATGTAAAGGCTTACTTAGATTGAGAAATAAGGGTAGAGCAACAACTTAAAAGGAAGTCTACTTCAAAATCTTATGGCACTCACTCATATCCAAAGAAAGACCAAGGTCAAAGCATCTTAGGGGCGACAACTTCTAAGCCTAAAGATGATAAGAGGAAGACAATAGAAAAGCAACCCCCTAAGGCTAGTATGCAAGAGAAGACTAGCTCTATAAAGTGCTTTAAATGTCTTGGAAGAGGACACATTACTTCTCAATGCCCCACCAAGAAAACCATGATTATGAGGAGCCAAGACATTCATAGTAGCCAAGATGAGGCTACTACTTCACCTTCCTCTAGTGAAAGTGAAGAAGCAAAATGGGAAGAATCTAGTGAAGAAATCTACCCCCAAGAAGAAGGACAACCTTTAATGGTTAAGGATGAGTTTAAAGAGGTAAGTGTCTCCTCCAAGAGGTTAGCTAAGAAGGAAATTCATTTTGCAATAAAAAAAAAAATTAAATAAACTTCCCTTCTTAGACAATCTTAGCCAAGACATTAAATAAACCAAATTCCTAAAATATGTGATATGATGAATGTGTTGAGTGTTGCAACCCTCTTTTGTAAAATCACTCATGCACCATACATCTTAATGATTTGTGTACATAGAGACTCATTAGGTAGGTTTGTTCTTTATTTTTGGTTTTAATACAAACCTAGGTGCTCATATGTGATGCAATCTTACCCCCCAAGGGCATTAGATAGAAGACTCCAAGAAGATTGGGCCAGAGATGCAAGAGAAGGCCCTAGGATTCTCATGAGCCTTAGGGTAGATTTCGGGCCCATGGGCTAAGTATGAGCCCACTTATCTTTGTACATATTAGATTGAGGTTTCATTATTTTTGGGCCTTTTATTTAGGGCTCCATAATGTAGGTAGGGTACCTTGGAAATGTAGGATTTTTCAGCCCTTGTATTTTAGGGCACCTAGACTAGTTTTTGTATCATGGGTAGTTTTGTAATTTCACATGCATTAAGTGAATATTTGATGTGTGTGTTGGAAAATAAATTTAATTGAATTGGGAGAAGCCCAATCCAATTAAATTTTAGAGGGGGAGGTGAGCATTTGCTTGCTACACCCCATTGCCACATCATATAGTCACACTTTGTGCATGTCCTTCATGCTTTACATGACTCATGACACCTAAGCACACTTAGTGGAGAATCTTGGACTTGATCTTGGATTAGTGGGCTGAACCATAGCTAAAATTCACTAATCATAATTTGTGAAATTTTGGCTCCAAAATTTGGCTCCACAAATTCAATTTCAAATTCAAGTGAAATTTGAATTTCCCTCCAATTTTGTGTGACACTTAGGCTATAAATAGAGGTTATGTGTGTGCATTTTTCAACTTTGATCATTTGAGAATTACAATTCAAAGTTCAGATCTCATTTGAGGCACAAAATTTCGTTCCCCTTCTCTCCCTCTCCCTCCACTCATCTTCTCCAACCTTCAAGCTCTTATCCATGGCTTCCTATGGTGGTGAGCTTCTTCTTGACTCATCTTCTCCTTGAAGTGGCATCTCCAATCATCTTTCTTCCTTCTCCCTTCCACTGCCATTGAACTTCAAAAAGCAAAGGACTCCATTGATGAAGAAGATCCATGGCCTACAAGCTCCACATGGAGCTTCATCATGTGGTATCAGAGCATCTTCATCTAGGTGATGTTCTTTTGCTTCCTCTATCTTTTTGTTTGGTCAATTCACTTTAATTCCTTATTCTTCATATTATTCTCCATGTATATCCTCCATTTTCTTTTGGTTTGGTTCTTTTTAGATTAGATTCAAAAAAATAAATTGATTAAATCTTAGATCTACACTTGTTCTTGCATTTCTATGGTTCAAATTTTATAGATCTACTCTTGAATCATGTTTCCGTATTGATTTTAGGTTCTATCATTTTTCAGTCATAATGTTCTTGTGCTGAACCTTTAGATCTAAATTTTATTCCAAAATATTGATTAGAAAAAAAAAACACAAAAATCTTAGTGTAAATCACTTAATCGAAGTTGTCTTAGAGTCATGTTTAGTCATAATAATTGTCACAATATGTTGTAAGTCTGTGTTGAATTGTGATTTTGTTGATTGAATTCTAGATACATTTGTTCATGTATTCTTGTCATTATTAGCCTATATTTTGAATTTTGAGTCTAATTCATGCATGTTATTTAGTTCATAACATGTACTAAATCAATTCCTAGAAGTAGTCTTGTTGTTGAACTTTGTTTTGTTTTCTAAGTTTCCTATATGCCTATGAAGAAATTGAGTTGTGGTTCTGAGTTGTGGCTGGATTTGTGAATCAAAGTAAGTATTAAGCTCTCTTGAATTGTGTTATTCAAGAAATTTAAGCATAAGCAAACATAAATTGTAATTATCCAAGCCTTAAGCAACATAAACACTACTCTTGATTTCTAGGTTGAAATCGCTGGTGATGGGAGCTTGAACATACAAACTTGTAAAAATTACTAGGAATTGGTCACTGTGAATTTTGAGCTAAAATTTTTACTGAATTTTTTAGACATCTGGACCAAAATTATCAAAAAAAGAACCAAATGATTTGGATAAAACGAAAAAATACAAAAAATCACACAAGGTGGCAAGAAAAATCAGTGTCTAGGAAAAAAAAAAGTGAAATGGAAGTGTGCTTGTTGTTTTGGCTCGAAATTTGTTCTATAATTGGTGCC